>NW_022436994.1:681239-824824 GCF_009761245.1 Sapajus apella
CTTCAGCCTCCCAAGTAGCTGGGACTACAGGTGTGCCCCACCGTGTCTGGCTAATTTTTGTATTTTTAAGCAGAGACTGGGTTTCGCCATGTTGTCAGGCTGGTCTCGAACCCCTGACCTCGTGATCCACCCACCTCAGCATCCCAAAGTTCTGGGATTACAGGCGTGAGCCACCACACCCGGCTTCCTAATTTTTTAATCAGAAAAAAAAAGAAGTCAGAATCTATTATCTGGGAGAAAGTAAATCTGAGCGACTAATTGCTTTGACAATGAAGGTCAGCTTTACCAAACAATAGAAATTGCATTTCTTCAACTGTTAGGCTTTTATAGTAACAAATTTTTGACGGCAACTTAGAAATGTGAAGAGACCATACAGATTTTCAATGCGAATCTGGTCTTCTGGAAGCACAAAAGTGTGAGGCTTGCTGTCTATGATATCACTCCATGAAGAGCTCACTGAGGGGAATGAGGCTATCTTCACACAAGTATAGGTATCGATCGACTTACCACCTATGCAACTTACGACCATTCAACTTTACGACCACAATCGCTAGCCACGACTGCTCCGTGTCTGGCAGCGCAAACGTTGCCCAGCTGGGCGTCCGACAGTGCGGACCAGCTTCCGGCAGCACTACCATCTCTGCATGCACCATTTCAACTGTACATATAGCCTACTCAACTTACGACCAAATCAGGTTACGACTGGTCCGCGGTCCCTACCATGGTCGTAAGTTGAGCACTAGCTGTACTCAAATGAGACTCCGCGTGTGGAAGGCTCTGAGGAAGCCGTGAAGTGTGCTGCAAAGCTAGATTACACTTAATCATAGAACACACAACTTAGCAAACCCATTCTGGCTTCTCGTGGCCGCCTTTTCAGTTCTTAAGTTCTTGCAAACCACATTAGGTGGATTCTTGCTTGGGGGAATGGGGTGGAAAGAATGGGGATCTGGATTACAGGCTCCTTAGGAGCAGAGGCTGCATCTTTGGTCCATGTAACTGTGTACCCAGCAGCTTTTCGGCGTGCAGTCTGCAGAAGACGTTTGACGCATGCCTATTGAGTTGAACTGAGGTAAAAATCGAAGATGAAACATGCAGATAAGATTCCACCAAGTTATGCCAATCTATTAAGGTAAACTGTCCCTGCTGGTACAGCAAACATCGTTTATGGTTGCATAATACAATCGGTGTAAGGATCAGGGCTCAGAATGCTCGCCAAGCTGGGAGCGCCCACAAACAAGAGTACCTGTGTTTGCTCTGTGAATTGGGAGCTTTCCTTCACCATGGGGCTGATTTTCTCTTCCTGTTCCCCACGTTGCTCTGAATATGGTCCACAGAAGCCTGACACTGGGAGGGACCAGACAAGGAAGGGGGCTGTAGTTATCCCCAAATGGCCCTGTCCTTCTGCAGTTTCCGCAGTTGGTTGATGCTTTGAGGTTTTATATGTGTAATGGAGCAGGAGTATGTTACTTTGTTGCTATGTTATTTCAAACCCTCTTTTTATATAATTAGTAATTAAGAGTAAACTGCAGTCACAGTAAGAGGAGTGCCACTTTAAGTGATCTTTCAGCCAATTCTATCGAAAGAAAGAATAGATGCATTGCCTTGACTTTAAGTCCAAACCTCCTTTGAGAAGCTGAATTTTCTAAGATCCTAGCCTCCTCTGTAGGTTTTCTGTCTTCTCTACCAAATGGCTGGGAGTACACGGGCACCCTATATATTTTTAAGATTTTTATAATGGTATTATATACACATAGAGAAGCGTACAAAAGTGTGCAGCTCCCTGAATTTTTCAAGTAATGAATACATCTGAGCACAGAGCACCTGAAATGGGTCACATGGCTTCACCAGCTTTCCAAAGACCCTCCTTTCGGACACCCACCCCGAAAATAAAGGAGGCAGAAGAGACCAAATACGGGGAAATAAATATAGGGTGGGTAGAGTGGTACACACACTCACACACACACTCACACACACACTGGAGCCCTTGTGATCTGAACAGAATATAAACTTAGCTCATGTAAGTTAATCCAGAAACTATCACGAAGTGTCTGGTTTGTTCAACGAATCAATGGATCTCCCCATCTCTGTTCATCTACCTCAGCTCTTTCCCTTCTCCCATTTCTCCTCATGCCTTCATGGCCTCTAAAACTTAAAGACCAAAATCATTTCATTTAAAAAAATTAACTTCCAAATAATATTGTGAAAGGCTATGAGTTCTAAAACACTGTATCGCTAGGTATTTAAAACAGTGGGCTTCTAGTTTAGCTTAATATTAGATAATGATGTCAAACTTAGATATGATATCAAAATAAATATATGAAACTTTGCTACTAAGATGTTACCACTGGAGGAGGTTGGGGGAAGGGTATGTAAGACCTCCCAGTAGATTTTTTGCAACTTCCTGTGAATGTGTAATTCTTTAAAAATAAAAAGAAGAAAAAACTTGCTATCACAGCAAACCACTATTTGTATTTATATAAGGTAGTCAGCATTCTGTTTTGTTTTTAGTATAATTTCTTCTTCTTTTTTTTTTTTTTGAGACAATCTTGCTCTGTTGCCCAGGCTGGAGTGCAGTGGCACAATCTCCGCTCACTGCAACGTCTGCTTCCTGGGTTCAAGCGATTCTTGTGGCTCAACCTCCCTAGCAGCTGCTACGACAGGCGCCTGCCACCATGAGTGGCTAGGTTTTTGTTTTTGGTTGTTTGTTTTTAATTTTTTTAGTGGAGATGGGTTTTGCCATGCTGGCCAGGCTGGTCTTGAACTCCTGACCTCAAGCGATCCACCCGCCTCAGCCTCCCACCGTGCTGGGATTACAGGCATGCGCCACCACACCGATCCATTTTTAGTATGATTTCTAAGTAATACAACTATAAAAAACTCATCCTGTCTGTTAAATTTTTTAAAAAATGGAAAAAATAAAATCAAAATATTAAGTTCAAATAAAATATGTTTTGAAAGTGAATAACAACGCTTAAAAACATTACCTAGGGAATGTACAATAGTTACCTTCTTCTTTCTTCCTTCCTAACCAAGCATTTTCCCTGTTCCTAACATTTATAAAAAAGCTGATCATAAAGTGAATATTTAAAAAGAATGAAAGGTGTTGCCTCCCAAGGCGGATGTGTTAGGCTCGTTGGCTACTTCCCCTTCATAGCTTCGAGGTTGCCAAGCAGAGCAGGCACTCGCAGTGTGTCACATGCCACTGCTGTGCTGTACAATCTCTAGGATCGCGTGGAAGGTGAACACGGGACAAAGGCTAGACCACCCTTCATTCCACTTGCAAATCAAATATCTAATAAATCCTCTCACTGTTTAAAGCAGCTAGGCCACTAGTGATCTCCGTAAGATGAATTACCAACTTTGAACCATTAGCTTTTCCATTTTTGGTGTTTCTTGCAGCAAAGCAATTTATTTTTACTCACAGATTTAAAACCAATTTAAAAATAACTTTTATATGCTGCTGGTAGAAAACAGCAAGTCTCCAGCATGGATTAATTTATGATCAGTCTATTAACTTGCAAATTACAGAACAATGATAAATAATCAGATAAAGAGGAAGGACAGATAGTTGGCGCATTTTTTACAGTTCCATATAACATGTGCAGGCCTTATTACACACGAGGTGAAGAGACGGGAGACCTAAGGAATTTCTGAGGATGGACTCCAAATGAAACCCAGAGGCCCTGGGTGTGGGCGTGGACTGGCTCAACACGGGTCATCAGGGAACCAAGCAATTCCTCAAGTGGCTCAATTAATTCCAGATCAAGTAATAATGGGCACTTGGCCAAAATGGTGAAAACCCGTCTCTACGAAACATACAAAAATTAGTCGGGCTTGGTGGCGGGCACCTGTAGTCCCACTACTTGGGTGGAGGTGAGACTGGAAAATCACTTGAACCCAGGAGGTGGAGGTTGCAATGAGCTGAGATCACACCACTGCACTCCAGCCTGGGGAGCGAAGTGAGACGCTGTCTCAAAACAAAACAAACAAACAAAAGCCAAAACAATAACGATGTGGGGAATACAAATCCATTCTTTCTCACTTGAGGAAGCCAAAACATCGCCAAAAGGGCCAAGGGCTCCAGGTGGGGCACGTTTGCCTCCTCCTCGCAAGATGGTCCAGGCATCTGGGGAACCGTGAGGGTCCACAGCTGGACGTGTGGAAAGTGGACATGGCCATCACTGCCACGTCTGCTTTAGTGATGATGGGAGAGAAAGTGGAGCAAGAAAAAGACAAGGAATGTCCCGTTCACAGTTGTCACAGTAAAAGCCCTAAGGTAAAGAGAGCACAGGCAGAAAGCAGCAGGGTTTCTGAAATGAAATGAAGAGGATTTTCAAAGCTGGCCCAAAACCATACAGGAAACACAAAAGCAACACTCCTGAGGGACGGTGAGACCCACCAGGGACATGATCTGAGAGTCCCGCCATGGAGGCAAGGGATGGTCACCAAAGAGGCCAGCCAAGTGGAGCCTTTCTCCTCTCTGGCTCTTGGCGACTTCCTAGGATCCGGGCCACCGGAAATGTGTCTGGGGCAGAGTCATGTAGCCACGGAGAACACAGGCTTTCTGATGAGGGTCCAGGCCTGCCTCCCCTAGTCAGAGGGCCGCCCTGCACACACGCTCCAGCCTCTACACCAGCCTGTCACTCGATCCCTCCGCGATCCTGTGAGAGAAGCACCAGGCCTACCCTCATTCTGCTGATGAGGAAACTGACACCCACAGGCATTGCTCAGAGTGGCCAGCAATCCCTGCAGCCCCTGCAGGGGGGCCTGAGTGCAAGGCCAGGACATGCGGCAGAGTCCGCCCTGTGCCTATCACGTCTCCTCCCTGTGCTTCACGGGGAGCAAGAGGCGAATGAGTCACTTTAGTTAAAAACAAACAAACAAACAAAACCACCACAAAGCAGGTCTTAAGATATTTTTGGTACATTTACTTCGTGTATTCATATGTTAGCCCCATGTCTACGTTTTGTTTTTTCTACTTACAAAGAATTTGTCGTCAAAATAGAGTAAACACAAAGTTGCTGCTTTTTCTAGAACAAAAAGTTCATGTATTCGATGTTAGAGATTAGTCCTAGAATCTCTGACCTACGGAATTCTTTAGCCTGCTATAAAAATGTTCAGATTGAGAGAAACATTCATAGACATGACAGTTTTGACATACTTAGAACCAGTGGAAGGTTTCAAGCACTGGAGACTTTAAGAGAATTCTGACTCTAAGGGCTCTGAACGCTTGGCACTGGTGGCTTATTTTGACTTTCACCATGGTGAATCCCGTTTACCCACAGAGGCAGTAAATTCCTTGCTGAAAATGTGCCCTGAGTATCCCTTTTCCCTCTCTGGGTCAATAAACTCCTGCACATTTTCTCCTTTTTAAATAAATGACATATATATTCTACCTTATGGCCAGAAAAAAAATACAAAGGGACACCAATTTGTTAGGAGAATCAAGTCTATGCCATCCAGGATGCATACATGATTGACAAATGAGCAGAAATATCTGCTGCAAAATCATAATAATAACAGGAAGCATGAGACAGAGAACCAGGCAAAGATGGAATCCTCAGCTTAACCAGCCAGTGGAACGAGCGGTCCCTGATTTGGGAGGCAGATGTGTCAAACTGTGAACACATCCTGGTCACCTGTGTCCTCATTCAGTTACCCAGGATGCTGGCACCGACCTGACTCTTGCCAGGCCTCCACTTACCACACACGCAGAGGCCCAAGAAAAGTGTGCGCTGGTGCCGTTCTACATAGAGAGTGAAACTTCACTGGAGCAAACACTTTTTGAAATAAAATGCATCTTCAGACATCATGTTTCCCTTAAGGCCCATTTAGCCTCCCTGTTGCTATGTCTACAGTTCAAAGTCACTGGGTATTAATTATTTGTTATCTGTTACTTTTGAGACTTCTCTTAAACTTAGCCGGGGACTTTTTGGCTTGGTTGGACATCTTGTGAATGGGACATAGGGCAATTGTGAGATCAGTACTGTTGTTATCATATTACGGGGTACCTATAGGTTCTCTCAACCAAAAATCAACCTTGAAAACAGTGTTCAGAAGTCAGCAAGCCTGTAAAATCTTCTACTAGGTGACCAATGTGCATTCAACATGACTGTGTTCACCACAGTCTCTCTCACCTGTGACCGCCACCTCATGCTACCTCGACGAAAGAACACAAGCCTGGGAGGAAAAACAGATGCTGGAGAGGATGTGGAGAAATAGGAACACTTTTACACTGTTGGTGGGAGTGTAAATTAGTTCAACCATTGTGGAAGACAATGTGGCGATTCCTCAAGGACCTAGAAATAGAAATTCCATTTGACCCAGCAATCCCATTACTGGGTATATATCCAAAGGATTATAAATCATGCTACTATGAGGACACGTGCACACGAATGTTCATTGCAGCACTGTTTACAACAGCAAAGACCTGGAATCAACCCAAATGCCCATCAATGATAGACAGGACAGGGAAAATGTGGCACATATACACCATGGAATATTATGCAGCCATCAGAAACAATGAGTTCGTGTCCTTTGTAGGGACATGGATGAACCTGGAAACCATCATTCTCAGCAAACTGACACAAGAGCAGAAAATCAAACACCGCATAGGCAATGTGTTGAACAATGAGAACACATGGATACAGGGAGGGGAAGAAGGCAGCAAATCACACTGCCACGTGTGTACCTATGCAACAATCTTGCATGTTCTTCACATGTACCCCAAAACCTAAAATGCAATTAAAAAAATTAAAAAAAAAAAAGAGTGCCTAACGCCTTCCCAATATGAAGTCAGGGAATGCTAGTATTTCCCTTTTCCAAAATGGGAAGAAAAACACAAAATCCTGAAGAATATTCTATTGGCAACTCTCCTTGCCTTAGCACCCAATTCCCATTGGCTCCATTCATGACTACTTATTTCCCTGGCCATCGATTGAATGTCTTGTTTTTGCAACTGAGCAACATTATGAATATTTAGTAGGTACTGCCCAGCAAATCTAAAAGCCTCGCATTCCCAGCCAAGACTTGAAGAACTGTGTCACGCCATGAGAAAGATGGACTCCGATAACCACCCAAGTCTTCTGCCCATCTGGGACTTTTCTCATTCAACTGTCTCTCCCCGACACCAGGCATGCCCCTACTCTGCATCCAAACAAGAATCTAGAAGGGTGGAAAGTGAAGAGAAAAAGCAGGCAGCTCGTCTAACTGATTCTTCACGTTGTCCCACTTCGCCAAGTCACTGGACTTTCTGTTCTGCCTTGCCTAGGTAGATTTTTGTTGACTGAAGGTAAAATAATGAAGCTTTTTGCCCAAGTAACCTCTGCAAGACTTGGAGGTTCAGTGACTAAAGCCACCCTGAAATCAATACACTAACTGTTTACTGGAAGGGTTTACTTATGCAACAAGAGATACGTCATCTCAGGCCTGAAAAATTGAGAAATATGTCATCTCAGGTCTGAAACATCGATGTGTTTTCCTGGCAATACTCTCTAGACCTGTGGTACCCAGATAACAACTGGAGATCCACTGCTGAGCTGGAGTGCAGGACTTCTTCCTCTGCCACTTTATAATCATGAAATAGAAAACTGCTTTTGGGAAATTTCTGCCAGAGTACTGAAAAGTTTCCACTATGTTAGAAATAAACAATAACAAGCCGGGCGCGGTGGCTCACGCCTGTAATTCCAGCACTTTGGGAGGCTGAGGCAGGTGGATCACAAGGTCAACAGATCGAGACCATCTTGGTCAACATGGAGAAACCCCATCACTACTAAAAATACAAAAAATTAGCTGGGCATGGTGGCGCGTGCCTGTAATCCCAGCTACTCAGGAGGCTGAGGCAGGAGAATTGCCTGAACCCAGGAGGTGGAGGTTGCGGTGAGCAGAGATCGCACCATTGCACTCCAGCCTGGGCAACAAGAGCGAAACTCGGTCTCAAAAAAAAAAAAAAAAGAAAGAAAGAAAGAAAAAGAAATAAACAATAACAAAATAGTTTCTTCCTTTCTCGTGGAGGAAAAGGAACACTATCTTTTGAAATTTCTTCTGGGAGAGGCACATCATGTTCACTGAGAGATCTACGCACTGCCATATTCTACATTCCATTCTTACAACCCAGAAAGTGCCGCCAAGTGAGTAATTTGATGCGCGTAACCATCTCTTCTTAAAAGCCAACACTTGCAAGTAAATCCCAGCCAGAATGGCTTATTACAAATGGTATGATATAGAAAAGGAACACTCCCGGAGGGCCACACTGTTTCTTAAGTTAGTCTCTTTTTGTAAAAGCTGTTTCACACCCTAATAAGGTTAAGTGTATGCCTTCATTTAAATGAGTCTTACAGAGCTCTGTAAGGGAATCACTACATTTTGCCATAGGCATTGCTAACTGACCCAACTGCTAAGTCAAGTGGCCTTCTCCTTTCATTTTTTTCTGCAAGTATTTATAGGTCTGGAAAATTTACGGAAATTTATGACACAACATTGAAAAGTCGTACTTCTCATTTCTAAAGTAAATATTTTCAGGGCTCACAAATTCACTGCCCTGTGTCTTATGGAACAGGCAGTTGTAACGCATACAGAAGAGACTTGAGTCTAAAAAAATACTTCATAACAAAAGGAAAACTGGGAAAGGAACCAAAATGGAGCAGAAATATACAGAAATACATGGAAATATATAGAAATACACAGAAATATACAGAAATACACAGAAATATACAGAAACAATTGTGAGGGGCATTAAGCATTAGTAATAGAAGTATAACAAATTTTGAGAAATTATTTTCCCTTTGATTCACAAATAGAACTAAAAATGATAGGGGCATCAATAGCTAAAAAACCCAATAATGTCTCGAAGGAGGAATAAGGAACCTTGACCTGCATGCTGAGAGACTGTGCTGTGTAGCAGAAGGGCACCCAGCGCCCAGCGTTCGCCAGCCTGGTGACTACGAACAACTGCAGAATCGCTCTGAGCCAGGGTCCCTCACCTCCCAATGTGGAAAGCTATTCCAATCCTGTGGGCTTGTGGGAGGCTCAGAGAGAAGGATGTCAAGGCATTGTGTAAACTATGAAGTGCTGTGCAAATGCGAGGTGTTGTTATTATGACATCAGTGTTTCAGCATCTAAATTATAGGGACAGCACACTTATTACCAGCATGTTTAAATACGTATCTCGCATATATTTAGATTTGTTTTTAATTTCACAGATGTTTTCAGCTGGAAGCAGTCTGAAGATTGTGTAGTTTAGCTATTTTATGGAAGGTAAGACTGAGAGGGGAGACTCTAACCTGTTTTCTCTCCCGTTTATAATAACAAATTACAGAAAAAAATATGATAAGCCATGTACTAAGAAAGATTCCCTTAGCAACACCACTTTTCAGGGAAAAGTGTTGACTTGTATAGCTATGAATACTGAGTGTGTTTGGTAGTTTCTAACTTTCAAAAATTATATAGTATATTTTCAGTCATCTGACAAAGGTTTTCACCTGCAGTTCTTTGTAAGGTTTCATTTCCAGTCATTTGTCAACATTTTTCTTTCTCTGTGAAGGTTAATTTATAACAGCTTGCAAGAAAGAAGTAGAGAGAAAGAGAAAGAAGGAAGGGAAGAAGAAAGAAAGAAAAGAAGGAAGAAGAAAAGGGAGTGAAGAAAGAACACAGGGCAATATACTATTCTCACTCATAAATGTCACCAGCTATAAAAAAATCAAGAAGTATCTGTAAGGATAAGGTTTCTGGTTCTCTGTTAACATTATAGCAAATTGAAGCCAAGAAAAAGTTCTCTAATGCATTCTATTTAAAAGCCCCTCAAAATCAGTACCTTACAAACCAACAGGTGGTAACAACAATTCTCCGATGACCACCTTTTTGTTTTTCAGAGGAAGTCTTGCTCTGTCATCCAGGCTGGAGTGCAGTGGTGTGATCTCAGCTCACTGCAACCTTCGCCTTCTAGGTTCAAGTGATTCTCCTGCCTCAGCCTCCCAAGTAGCTGGGACCACAGGCTTGGTATTTTTTATTTTTATTTTAGTAGAGGCGGGGTTTCGCCATGTTGGCCAGGCAGTTCTCAAACTCCTGACCTTGTGATCCTTCTGTCTAGGTCTCTGAAAATTCTGGGATTAGAGGCATGAGCCACCACACCTGGCTGACCACCTTTTGTTTATCTGTCATACATTCAGACTTAATTAAAAGTGGATGACATTGGGGTTCTGGGGTTTTAATTACCTATAAACAGATAATTGTTTAACTTTTTAATAGTGTATTAAAATAGACTTTATTTTAAAAATCTAGTTGGAATCATTAGATCTTGCAAGTTAGCACTAGAGCAAACCTCAAATAGTTTGTCTAATTTATCTTGTTAAGCACAATTCAAAGCATATAAAACAGCTTACAGTGTATGAGAATGAACTAAGAGATAATTTTGTAAGTGAGGAGAAACCATTGTGATAAAATCTCCTGAAAGCTTTCAGGTATTCAATGTTTGCTGGTAAATAAACAAATCTAGGTTTTTGACATTAAAAAAATTTTTTTTTGAAAAGCTTTCTAAAATTTGGTATACCATGATCAGAAAACCTCAGGACATCTTTGACTGTCCTTAAGGACCTGCACAAATTCACCAAGTAGTTTATTTTTATCCCAGGCACTAAAATAATGGATATTTTGAGTATCAGCAGAGACACTAAAACATGCACAGATTTTCACATACAAATGTCAGTTTGTCTTATCAGAGAGACTATGGGCAATGCACCAATTCTATCCAAAACCTGGAGTAAAAGAAATACATTTCAGCAAAGGGTCATAATGACATCATAAGTAAGACAATAGGACTGCTAAGACCATCATAACGTCATCCACTGTGTGCAGGCCTGCAAGTCCATAGCGGTAAAATCATCAGATATCACATTTCTGCTTATAAAATAAAATCCTTCATGAAGGCTCTTAAAACAGCTGCAAAGCAAGCAGTGATCTTTATTTCCATATATATTTATGAATTATATGTTTATATATATATATATATATATATTTGTTTTACATAAAGGCATGAATACACAAGGTAACACCAGCAGCTGTATTCTATCCTTCATTGGTTACAAATGTACCTATTTGTTTCCAAATGATCTCTGCAAATAAAGAGATAACATTGTACTACTTTCAACAGAGAATCAGAAAATAGATGTTTCTTCTAAATCACAAGTACCAATGGCTTAATTAGTTTAAGGATCATTTTTCTGAGTTGTGTAGTTTCACCTGTATTTGTCATGTCTAGAACTGTGCAAACTTTTGTTTCATTTCTCTCTGATTTCTGTGGGAAGAGTTAGACGACGTGAAGTAGTAGTCATTTTGCTTATTCATAACACGTTTTAGGGAAAATCGTGCTGCTGGGGAGAAAGTTAAAGCTCTCAACCGTAATCTAGACCCTCGTCCAATTTTTTCACCTCTGGTTACTACTTTAAAAAAGGATCATTTTAGTTTTTAAATGTAGAATGGGTTGCACTTTACCTTTGACATTGCAAGTTTCTTCATGGTCATTTAGGAAAATAAAGCAGGAAATTCTAACGCCTTAGCATCTACTTTAATAAGATGTTTGCATTTACAAAAATAACAAGAAACTGAGGGTTTGTGGAAGGAACACAGGGCCTACAAGTATATCCTCATTCCTGTCGCTTTGCCTGGAGGCGAAGCTAAGCATTATCTTTCTGAGAAACTGCCCCTATTGCAGAGGTAGAATTAGTCAGCCCCTCTTCTGGGCTCCCACTGAAATCCCAAATCACATCTGTTATAAAACATTGCATTACAGGGAGTGATCACGTATATCTCTCTTGGCCCTTCCAAAAGGCAAGTCCCTGGAGGACAAGTGCAGCTATTTCATTCCCTTGGTGTACCTAGATCCCAGCCTGGGATGTGTCTGGAGTTTATCAGCAGTTCTCAAGCTGTGGCGTGCATCAGTCAGAATCTCCCTGAGGACCTGTGTGCACAGACCAGAGCCTGCCCCCCAGTATCTTACTCAGAGGCCAGAGAGGGATCTGAGAGTGTGCATCTCCAGCAGGTTCCCAGGTGCTGCTGCCGTGCTGGGCCCAGCGAGAGCCACTGCAGGAAACTCTTTTTTTTTTTTTTTTTTTGGCAGTTAAAGACAGGTTTTCTTTAGTTAAAACCTGAGAGGCTCTTCTGGCTAGCATGTATCTAGTTGGGGAGGAATTTGGAATGTTTCTGGTTGGAGATGTTATTTGTGGTTTACGGTCGTGCTGACCTTAGCCATTAGGCTGATGCCCTTTGGATTTAGGCAGTGTTTTATTAAGGTGAACTTTAGAATGAGGGGCTTATCCAAGATGGCCACACTCCTGCTCTGTCAAGCCAGACCCTATAGTTATAAAAAGGAGGAGGGACAGCGTGTTCTTTCTGGCTACTTCCTCACTGCGGGAAACTTCTAATGGACTAACTTATGAAATAAAATGTGACTCTGGAACCGGTTTACTAATGGAATACGCAACTGTTGCTGGATCTCAAAGGAGCTCATGAGATGGGCGAGAAATGGGGGTCTGAGAGCAAGGACAAGATATCTTCCGTTACAAGCTACATACAACACACAATCCGGTCCTCAGAATTGCCCAGAGGGCTTTATGAAATGTGTGTGTGCCAGGCTCCGTTCCCCAGAAATACTGATAGCCCTGGTATGGGGCACAGTAAGGCACCCTCTTTTTCAAAAGCCCCTCAGCAGGCTACAAAGCACGGTCAAGGTTCAAAAGTTACTGCTTTGATAAAAAAAAATCATCTCCTACTTTTTTTGGTTCAGTCACTAATGTACAAAACCAAGTAATATGATGCTGTCTTAAACAGGAAACAAGAGATCCCCATTCTGAGGACTGGCAGCAATATACACATGATTAACGTTACACTTACATGTACAATATTCCATATTATCAGTTGTTGATAACTGCAACTAATCAGCTGCCAACTATAGCAGCCTCACCTAGAGGGAAGCTAGTATCCAGAAGCCCTGGTGTGGCTCAATTTTGATGCTGAACATGGGCGTGAGACAGGTGGAGCCAGGAAACTGTGAGGGAAAAAGATGTCATGTGACCTGACAAGTAACTGCCATAGAAATATCTGAGCAAATGACAATGCTAGCCACATTGCTCACCTGGGCTCTGGACCGGCATATTCTACTGCCTCCTAAACTTCTCTATCTGAGCACTTCAGGCTCAACAACATCTACAAGCTGAATATTCATATTGGACTATCCTACCCTTCCCCTCCCTGCCCTTCCCTTCCCTGCAGTCCCGTTGACTTCCCAGCCTTTCTGATTGCATTGTGTATTCATCCGGGCTTCCAAGTGAGAAGACTGGGTGCCACTCTGGGGTTCTCTCTTTCTTATGCTGCTCCATGTGCTTATCAACCAGTTCTGCCTCCTGATCAGCCCCGGAGTCCGCTGTCCTGAATCTTCCTGCTCCTGCTTCATCCACTGTCTTTGGCAATAGTCAGGAATCTTCTATTTCCACTGCCGCCCCTGCAGTCCATCCCCCAAACCTCTGCTGCAGCCATCTTTCTAAAACACCAAGCTCAGCATGTCAGTTCACAGTCATTTTTCTTTCACACGGGACAAAATCCAAAGCCACAGTGAGGATGGAGCTCCCTGTGAATTGTAGGTAGCTTCACCGTTTATTCCTTCTCATCCTGCCACTGGAATTATTAGCACTCTCAAGAACTTTGTTCCTATTGGCACTGCTTGTGTAATGTCCTTCACATCCTATTCTCGGGGGAATAACCGTATAACCAAATAGCTCGAATGAGTAATCCCTTCCATTTGTGGCTAAACCTTCGCTCCTCTCCATGTAGAATTAAAGACAAAAACGGAACTCAAAAGTCATTCTTTGTCCTGGGAAGATTTTTGTCATTGCTTCTGTGACATTGTTCCATGCTTATCATCTCTAGCTCCCTCTTCCCCCAGTTGACTTCCAGACAACTTAAGGACAAGTACCAAGTCTAATTTATTCTCAAATCTCAACATGTGGATGGAACAGTGCAAATCACTCATCATGGCTCAAACATAAAGAAAATATGCAAATAAGAGCCTATGTTGTAATAGGTACCAATACTTGCCCTTCTACTCAAAGGGCAAACAATGAGGGTTGACTTACGTAATTATTTAAACTAAGTCAGGGTCATGTGTGCTGCCCTGCTAGTAATGGTATAATTGCAGGTGTACTTGTGGCTGTCTGCAAGCCATTCTCATCAAGTGCCTCGTCCCCTACATTATAACTCGAGTCTTTTGTTAATGAGAAGTTCCAGATATATTCAGAAAGGATGCTTGGACTTTGGGTTTCTCCCTGACAACCCACCAGAATGAGATAAAACTTGGATCAGAGAGAGAAATTCCACTGCCCCGTGCTAGCGTCTCCATACTGATTGCTAAAGCAAGCTAATGAAACTGGTAGGAGTAAAATTTATTCTAAGCACATGTAATTCACAGATGCTCAGTCCACAGGGCTAGTCATCTGATACTGCACTTCAGGGCCGTCAGGGATTGAGTCAAATCCAGCACTTACTTTCTAGGGGCTCAGTAAACACGCCCCCGATATTCCTGGCCCGAACTACCCCTCCTGCTCCCAGCTGGCTCAGGGAACTCTCTAGACAAATGGATTGAGTGTATCTATCTAAATGTGTAGCAAGGAAGCTTTACCAGATGACTCTGAAAAAGTGAAAATTACAAGCAAACTAGTTATTTGAATACGTTCCAATGCCTGGATTCTTGCCCAAGTTCAAACTAGCCAGCTTGTGCCTATGGGCCCAACGGAGGACAATCTAGAGATGTCGTCCAAAGAGCTAACTGCTGGAATTTTCTCAGAAAATTCAGCCCTGTAGGAGAAAATGTAAAAGAAGGAATGAGAAGACACTATGACCTTTAATGGGAACGGCCTGCAGGAACAAGCTAAGATTTACGCTTGATTTTCTATGGGTCAGTGGTTCAAGAATAAACCAGTAATAATTAAACTGAGACTAAAAATGTTTCTTACCATAATTTCGAATGGCCATAGGTGACAAAAGAAAACAAAAGGGAATGGATCTGAGGAGCAGAATCTGGTTTTAAAAATTGTACGTACAGGGAAGCAATGTTATGGGTGAACCATATTCTAAAACTTTGAAATTCTGTCAAAACATACCCCTGTCAGTCAAACCTAATGTTAAATAAGCTCATAGAGTACTTACAAAGTCAAAATCGAACACACACACACAGACACACACCAGTACACACACACATACACACACACAGACACACACCACTTTCACAGCAAGTCACATGGCAAAGACCACACTGTGCTGCAGGTGGATTCTGCAACAGGCGAAATGTCCTCAACATTATGACCCATCCCTAATCCGGGACAACAGTCTGGGGTTACCTTCCCTTCAGTGCCCATAATCATTAATTGCCTTTATTTTAGGGCTAGTTTGTCACTCTAGTCAAAAAAGTTTCAGACGCTAGCTGCTAGTCTTGGAGCTTAGATCAAAGTAAAAACAAGGAATATTTTCTTTTCAAACAGAGAGGAATCCTTCATCTTTACTGAGACGTCTAAAAACATTTCAGAACATGTTAGTGCTGTCACGTGGACCAAGTGTAATTATGCAGCACAATGGACTTTTGGCAATAGGTGCCTTCAAACCAGAAGTTTTTGAAAAATTATGAATTATGAAACTAACTGTGTGAAGCTAGAGATTACTGTTAAAAGCCCATTGGAGATCTTAGCCAGTTTCTTGTAGTCTGTGCTATGCCATGGTCAGTCTAACACACAGACCACCGGTCAGCTTTCCAGATTTGAAAAGCAATCTGGAAGCAAGAGCAGAAACCCTTAAAACTCAACCCCTTTCACCCTTTAACCCAGAAAATCTAGCATATTCTATGCACTCAGTAAATATTCACTGAATTCAGAAACAACAGGTCAGAAGCCTGAAGGGTCAAAGTGACTTGTCCACCCTCACCCTGAGCTGGAGTGAGAAGAAAGGTCCCCAGTTGACAGGCCCGGCTTGGGCTTTCCAGATCTGACCTCTTTCAAAGAGGAAGGATGGTAGATCTCACTTTGGATACCATTAACATCCCCACTTTGGATACGATTAACATTCACACTTTGCATTCTCTTTAAGACAGCTCAGGCCTACTGAATGGGAATGTCTCCAGAAGTGGGGCTGGGCAGGCTTATTCCCACAAAGCTCCCTCAGTAGGGAATTCTGACTCCCCTTGGAGTACTTCCCAGGGTCCCTTCAGGGGAGCACCTTTACCACTTCATCCTGTAAGAGTCAGGGGTTTGCTCAGCATCCCTCAAGCAGGTTCCACTGCACGCTCACTGACCTGGGGACTGAGCAGCCTCCATGGAAAGTGACCAGACAGAGGGCCGAAGAACTCTGCAGGAACGCAGATTGCTGGACAGCCCACGCTTGTTCAAGCTTCAGACAGGGGCCCATCTTCATGAGCCGGCTTTCTGGGCCCTTTCCCCTTGCTAGCTCTGACATTAAACATTCGCACACACCTGACCTGGATCTCCTGAAACCAGAACTCGGACGAGGCAGTGGCATTTGGAAGTTGAGAGACGCATCTGGAGTCAGAAGGCCTGCGTGTGAATTTCACGTCTGCCTCCTATCAGCTGCGAGAAATTCACTTTAATCCTTTGTACCTCAGTTTCCCCCATAGGAGGGGAGTGCACGCCTCTTATGCTTAACGTGAGGACTGAAAGGACGCATGAAACAGTGTGTGGCAGTCATTTGCTCTAAGAGTAGCAAGCCCAGAAGTTAGCATGTCCCAGAACCAAACAAAGTGCACCTTGAACAAAGTCGACTGAACTTGATAGACACAGGCCTTCAACAAACTTCTGCTGAAAGAGCTCATCTCCTATTTTAATAATTGCCCCTGAACATTCAGTATTTTATGCTACCGTAATGGAATAGCGTCTGTTCACCTGCTCTCTGTCATCTTCAGGAGCATTCTGAGTGAATGTGGGACAAACAGGCAAATTAAGTGGTATTTATATTTTTCTCAGGAACAAATCTCAAGCCACTAATAGTGTTGTTCAAGCGAGTAACATCAAAGAACAAGAACACCGCTGGAGGGAGGAAAGTGATGCTTTGGAGGTGCTCTGCATGTTTAATTTAAAATAAAGAGAAGAGTCTCTGCTCTTCTGCAGAGACAGGGCTGGCACCTGACTAACAGGGCCACGCAGGCTCAGCAGAGGAGGAATCTTGCCACGAGTTCCTTCAGTGAGAAGAGAAATCCTTTATTATTGGAATCACACCCTACCTTTTCCCTCTTTCCTATATTTGGCAAGACTGTTAAAACTCCAGATGTCCTCAAAGAGCTCTTTGCATTGGCAAGTAATCTCTCCGGAGACTTTAACAATCCTTCTTCCGTCCAGTGATCCCCAAACCTGGCTGCCCAACAGATCACATGAAGAGCATTAAAAAAAATCCCAAGTCCAGGTCTTGCCCCATGTCAATTAAATCAGAATGTCTGGGGGTGGGAGCCAGACACTGGTTTCTGTTTTGGTTTTAAAAAATCCCAGGTAATTCTAAACTGCAACAAGATCTGGGAACCACTGTTCTGTGCCTTGTCCCTCCCCCAACGACCGTGCTGGGCACCAAACCCCAACGCCTCATGCCAGTGACATCAACAGCAAGTACGGGCCTGGCTCCTGGAACCCGCGCAGCTCAAGGCTGGAATTGTGCAATTAAACCTGAGGCATGTTTCCCATGTCAAATGGGTTTATGGGGGTAGTCACGAAGCCAGACTCGCTCATGTTCTGTCTGGAGACTTGGCACACGTGAACCAGGGACATCAATCCGGTGTGTGTGAGTGTGTGTGTGTGTGTGTGTGTGTGTGTGTGACAGGTTTAATATTTTGGTTGGCCCAATGTCAAATTCTTCAAACAGCAAAGAGAAACATCCAAGAAAGAAACTCCCCGGGTTTTGAGAGGGCAAGTCTGCTGTGAGCCCCATTTTGAAACACCATGGTGTGGCCAGGACGGGCTCTGCTTCCGGAGCTTCCGCGCAAGAGTGCCGCGGTCCCCCCTGGAGTGGCCGGACAGCCGCGGCCCGTTCCACCGCGAAGCCCAGGCGCGACCGAAGGGCTGCAGGCGTGGAAGACCCGGACATCCCCGTGAGATGGCCAGCGAACCAGAGCCCGTGGCTTTCGGTGGGGGGCGCCCCGGAGGGAGGTCGGGTCCCCAGAGGGACACACCTGGACCGGCTGGACCAGGGCGCGCCAGGCGGGGCGAGCTGCTGGCCGGGGTCTGCACCCAAGGGGCGGGTCGGACCCCACCTGCCTTTTGCCAAGGAGGAAACTAACCGCCGCCAGCACCACCCCTTCCCGGGAGCCGCAGGTGGTGGCGGACGAGTTCTCCCAGCTCCCAGGTGGAGGCTGCGACTCCACTCGCGGGAACGAGGCTCGCGGGGGCTGGGAGAGGGGCCGGGGCCAGGCTGACCCACGCCGGCTTCAGCGTGAGGCTAGCGCGGAGGGCGGAGGCGGGGAGGTCAGCTCAGGAAGCCGCTTGTCCCGCGGGGTCCGAGGGGAGGCTGCATTCTCAGGGTCCTTCCTCAGCTTCCCTAAACCGCGCGGCCCCTGCGGGTGGGCAGCGCTGGCCCCTCGGGTGCGCGTTCCGACCCCGCCGCGCCCTGGGAGGACAACGCGCAGCACCATGCGGGACCCCGGTCCCCGGTGCCCACCGGCCCACGGACGCAGATCCTGCTCCGCGAAGCGGGAAAGTGAGGGAGAAAAGTTGGGAGCGGTCCGGGCCTCAGGAGGTGCCGGCGGCCGTTCTCCGCCCCGCCCGCAGCCCCGTGCCCTCCCCGTCTCCTCCTCCGCCCGCCGCGGAGTCTCCCGGCCGAGGAACGAAACGTCCCGTTCCTCCCGCGGTCCCGGCCGGCAGCGCAGCTGATCTCAAGGAAACAGGAAAGGACGGGCGGGGGCGCGGGGCACCGAGCCGGTGCGCTGGTGCGCTGCGGGGCTGGCTGCGGGGTCCGGGGCGCGCTCCGGGGGCGGCGCGGGAGCCGGGGGGACACGCCCTTACCTTTCTTTTCCTCCAGAGCCAGACTCGCTGGGCAGAGCGCAGCCAGCAAAGCCAGGAGCGCGGCCCCGGCCGTCCCGGAGGGTCGCATCGCTGCTCCCCGAAGAGCTCGCTCCGGCGCTCCCGGATCAGTCCTGGACGGAGTCAGGCGGCGGTGCGCGGTGGCTGTGGCGGCGGCGAGGCGGGGACTCGGGCGGACGCCGCCGAGGTGGCCTGTCGTCCGGGCTGAGCGGCGGCGGCCCCCGGGGCTCGCTCGGGACTCCGGCCGCTTCGCCGCGGCGGGCGCTTACACCGTGCGGGGGGCGGAGGCTGCTGCGGCCGCGCGGCGCGGGGGCTGCCCGGACGTCTAGCTCGCGCGGGCCGGGGCGTGGGGAAGGCTGGGCGGGAGGAGGAGGGACCAGGCGGCGGAGGAGGGATCGGGAGGAGCAGAGGAGGAGGAGAATGCGAGGAGGAGGGACGAGAACCAGCAGCGGGGACCCAAGGCCAGCGGCCGCGGGAGACGGTGGACAGCGGTGGGCCCCGCGGGACTCGGGCTCCGGCAGGAAAGGGGCGGCGCGCGGGAAGGGAGCTGGTGCCCTGAGGAGTTAATTTCCGAAGGGGGCGTTCCCAGCACTGCCCCTCTGGACGCAGTTTCCACGGACTTGCAGGCCCAGCTTATGTCGAGGTCGAGCCAAATCTGTGCCAGGGTCCCCTTCCCCCTCTCCCTTCTTTTGTTTTACAAAGCAAACTTGTACCAGCTTTGGACAGATTGGCCAAGCCCTAGAGCCGGCGTCGGATAATGGCACCGACGGGGAAACTGCTCCTTTATTCTCGTCCTCACCTCCCCTGCAGCACCCCAGGACCCTCGCGGGGCTCAGAGGCTGGCCTGGCAGCTGAGGCGGTGGCCGTGCCTGCGCGGCAGTGGTGCCAGGCGTCCGAGGTGCTGATGCAAAGTCCGAGGGTCCTTCGGATCCCGTGAAGCACCCTCGCAATTGAATGAAATGAGGGCACTGAACTCCGAGCGCAGATACAGACTTCCTCAATGTTTACTGCAACCGGCCATGGGTACTTTGAAGCCAATGTGTGAGGCACACATTGGAAAGGCACACATTGGCTTCACAAAGGGAAGCTCTTGGAATAAAGGCTTGACACAGCCGTGGAGATACTTTTAGAGAGGCTAAGTGTCCCACTGCCCTGGTAGCTCCCACAGGAGAAATGCCAGGGAAATTCGCTGAGGCTTTGGCTAGAAGAAACTGAGCCGCTTTGGGCTGCAGGAACTTGAGCTACATTCCTTCTGCAAGTCCACCCTATCCCCACTGTTCCTTCTTTTACAGGAAAAATGTCCTCTAGGTCCATGTTACAGACCCCTCCTCTCCACAAGGTTCACTAAGACTTTCAGGCCTGATTCAACAACCCCGATTTTCCGGCTCTGTCAGGAACCACAATCCTGAAGTAAGTGGAGCCACAGACCTGCCCTTTGCTGTCTCTGGAGGGGAGCAACCTTACTTCTTTCCTTCCCATCCAGCAAAGTGTTTGTGCCTGAGTTTCACACCCTGCAGCCTGAACGGTGGGGTTTTCAGCAGGGCAAGCGCAGACACGGGGTTCCTCACCGTCGGCCCAGCCTGGAACTTCCCCTGTGAATCAGGAGAAGTAATTTGTTCCTTTGTTTTAAGGAATCAGGACAGCCACTGCGGGTTGAAGTCAGCCCCTGGATGCAGAGGCTGTGAAGGCTTTGCAGGCACGTGTGTGCTTCCTCCACATATGCACACCTGGCCTGAGAGCAGTCCAAATAGAAACACAGAGAAAACAAAACCAGGGAATGGCAAACGGGAAGCACAACAGTGGAACATAAAATGAAGACAGGAGTGGGTCTTACAATAAAAGACATGAATACTGTGAAGTCCTGTGCATTCAGTTAACAAGGACCACTGCATTTTCTGTCAAGGGAATGTGACTTGTGTGCACAAGTCATAACACAAATCAATTTAAGTTGAGAAATGTTGAGTATATGATAAAAATATATTGTTTGCTAAGAAGAATGATGGCAAGGAAAACCTAGCTGTCCCCCTCAGCCCCCACCAAGTGGAAAAGTGCTTGGGGCATTCTAAAGCAGCAAGACAGAATATGTAAATCATACACCGATTAAAACAATTCTTTAAACACGGGATATGTGACCCTGTGGTGGCTCCCTCGTGGAGAATACTTTCTAGTCTGTCCTTGATCAGTGGTAAGCAGGCACCAGCTGCTTACCTAGTTTATCTTGGTTCTGTGAGAAAACACGGAACACTGGCTTGTTAATAACTACGTGGGTCAGAGTCTGCTGGAGGCCCTCAGCCTGGAATGCTGTCAGCCCCTGAGGCTGTCAGCTCGGAAGGCTGCTGGCCCCTGGATAGTCCCACTTTGCTGTTGTATCTGGATGTCAGCTTCTTAATGCCTTCAGCACCCCCTGGGTGGTGGTCTCTATGGCTGAGCTGGACTCGGTAAATTTAAGCTATACCTGAATTTTAAGACTGCATTGGAATTTCTTGAGTGCCCCAAAACACGGTGTGTAAGAACATTAGTTCTCACTGCTTTAGGACTTTATGAGAAAACAGCCTTCATAGGGCAGCTTGTATATTGTTCACTGTGATCCGATGGCATCACAAGAAACGGGGCTTTTGGTAAAGAGTTACTAGAGACACACAGCGCACTCCTGGGATGGATTCCAGTGAACGGAGAGGAATGGGTTTGCTGAACATCTTCCTGTGAAATCTATGTAAAGTTTGCCTTTCTTCTTTGAGCTTTTGGTATAAAAACTGACATTCAGGCTGACTTTGTAGTCATTGGCCAGTAACTGGAGTGTGCTGATAACTGTGTTACTTGGTAAGTGAAAACTGTGGCTGAGCAGGCAGTAATGACGTCTTCCTGAGAGGGCTAAGGAACCTGGTACGGGAGGCCCTGAACAGCAGGGCTCCAGCTGACAGTCTCTGTAGAGCATGGTCCCAGACCATCACCGGGAAAGAGGCCGGGTGCCGTGTGCCACCACCACAGGATGACAATAGCAGCCCAGGTGCTGTGCTAAGCATTGGTCAGACTAAGCTTAACTGAAAACCTATGAGCTGGTTAATACTTGTATCTGCCTTTTATAGCAATGTGATGCTTTGACCAGGAGAAGTGGCCAGGATCTCAAAGCGTACTTGCTAGTATGAGAGGCAACTCTGAACCCAAGGCAGAGCCATGTTCTGTCCCCCTTGTACTGCACTGCTTATAAACCTGAGACAAATGATAATGTCAGGACCTAAAATTCTACTTCAAAATAGAATTTTAGAATAGAGGAATACCAACATCTCTGCTTGGCCAAAAAAATTCTAGATAAAGCCTTCATGTATGCCATATTAGCAAGTATGTACTAAGACTCTAGTATTTCCCTTAATAAATCTCGTGTCTGTCAATTTTAATAACACAGATGGATTCGTCCTTTTGCCAGCTGTACATGATAAAATTTTTTTTCCTCTGATGAGTGGTTACCCTCTTAAAAGAAGTTTCTGAGTATGTTGAATAAGAGTTTAGTCTTGTCTATAAGGAACATGGCTCTGAATTTCCTAAAACCAAATGCTTTGTGGAAGGGGAGGAGAAACAGGTTATTTGGCAGGGTGAAGACATGAAGGCTTGAAATATTCTAAGTTCCGTCTTAGGAAAAGGCATTTGACCACCTGTTTTCTCTGGCTTAGAGGTCAAAGCAAAGATTGATTAGGAAAAAAAAAAAAACACACATGGCAGATTTTAGACTTTCAAAAGCTAGGTTTTGTAAACTGCCCGAGCTATATAAAAGTAGAATAAGCTATTTCAGAGTGGAAAGTGCTTTTTATCTTCAGAAAGTTTTTGTGCAAGAGCAGTAAGTACCAATGGAGGTTGTGAATAAAGGACTGACACAGATTCCTTCCAACCCTAAAGTTCTTTAAGAAAATGCACTTCTAAAATAGGTTTTCCTTTAAACACATGTTCACTTGACAGCTCTTCTAAGAATATATGTTAAGGAGACATAAGAATCTGGTAACCGCTTTGCCTCTAGGGAGGAGAATTAGGTGGCTGGGAGTCAGGGATTTGGAGGGAGACTTGTGTTTCAGTTGTTTGTCCATCTCTACTATTGAGATTTTGTACTAGGAGCATGCATCACCTATTTCTGCAAGGTAACTGCAGCCCCTGCTAAGGTTCAAGGGCACTCCTGGGGGCAGACTCTCAAGGTTTCTGAGACTGTTTATTCCTTCTCCTTGAGGGAAGTCATTTGCCTTGAACTCTGAGTTGAGACTCGTCTCTAGCTGAATGTGGAAGAAGCAGCTTTTTCAAGGAATAATGTGTAGAGAGAAAACTGCTGAACCGTTTCTCCTTTGCATGCTTAATCATCTCTAGAGCTGAGGGTTACATGTCACTGTAAGGACAATCGGCACTCCATTCCAGCAACAAGTAGAAGGCTGAGCAAGCTGAAAAATTAACACCTCTTCTTAGATCTTTCGGAGAATTGAGGTCATAGGGCAAACCACTGTCCCCCAAATTGGAGAGACAGGCAGACACAAAACCACAACTTCCAGGAACAAAACCCAGCAGACAGAAACCTCCAAGGACCCAGTGCCGGATGGGAAAGTTTGCCCTGTAATTGAGAAATTGCAAGAGGCTCAGTGTGGGCAGCTCTTCGAGTTAAGAACTCCAGCGGAGCTCAGTCATGGGGCAGGGTGGTATGAGACACTTGAGAGTGTTACCTCCTGGAGCTCTGCCAGATCCTTACAACAAATATTAGGGGAAAAATCTCATCATGCTTCTGGCAGTGGGAGGAGAAGAGGAATCATTTTGAAATAGGTCGGCCCAATCCAGAATGCAGTGGCATGATCTCAGCTCACTGCAACCTCGACCTCCTGGGCTCAGGTGATCTGCCAATCTCAGCCTCCTGAGTAGCTCTGACTACAGGCATGCACCACCACATCTAGCTAATTTTTTGTAGAGATAGAGTTTCGCTGTGTTGCCCAGGCTAGTCTTGAATTCCTGAGAGATGGAAGTTTGTTTTTTTTTTTTTTTTTCCAGGAACTAAAGCTGACTTTATGGAGCCAAGGCTTACAAAGCCCTCTTGGGGAAAATACACCAGGGTACCAGGCTTACAGCATTCCCTGCCTTACAGATGAGTAAGAAAGGTCACTTCCTGGCCCAGGAAACTTAAATCATCTTAGGGACTCTGAAAAGAGAGTCATTCACCCAAATCTCTAGGTATTGAAGGTGAAGTCTGGTGTTGAGTTCTTGGCTTGACTTTGTAACCTCAAGTAGCTTTTAAAAGTTTAATATGGAGGGACTCCATGTTTGGGTCCCCTTCCACGAACACTCCCCTTGTGGATGCCTGTCTTCCCCTCCTAAACTCCATTTCTGAGGGATGGAAGTTTTAAGAAAGAATTTAAAAATTCTAGAGATCAAAAACACTGTAAAAGAAATGTAGAATGCTTTTGAAGTACACATTAGTGGGCTGAACATGCTTGAGGAAAGAATTTCTGAACTTGAAGATATGTAAACAAAAACTGCAAAAATTGAGAAGCAAAAAGAAAAATGACAAAAAGAACAAAACAAAAATTTCAGGAACTGTGGGATAATTACATGTAATGGGAATACTGAAAGTAGATGAAAGAGAGAAAGGAGCAAAAGCAATATTTAAAGCAGTAATACTGAAAATACCTTCAAATTGATGTCAGACAACAAATCACAGATTCAGGAAGCTCAGATAACATCAAGAAGATACACGTCAAGAAAATTCAAACAAACAAATCATACCTAGGCATATCATATTTAAACTTCAGAAAATACATAATTAAAGAAAAATTCTTAAATGTAGCCAAAGGGGAAAAAAACACTTACAGAGGAGCCATAAGAAAATACCTAGAGAGAAAATTAGAATGATATTCAATGTATCCTCAGAAATCATGCAAGCAAGAAGAGAATGGAGTGAACCGATATATGTCTTATTCTGCTTGGGCTTCTGTGACAAAATACCATGAGATGGTTTACTTATAAACAACAGAAATGTATTTCCTACAGTTGTGGAAGCTGGGAAATCCAAGATCAAGTTATGTGCAGATTTGGTGCCTGATAAGGGCCCACTTCCTCATAGATGGCCATAATTTCACAGTGCCCTCTCATGGCAGGAGGAACAAGACAGCTCTCTGAGGTCTCTTATGGCACTAACCCCATTTGTTAAGGGCTCTACCCTCATGACATAATCCTTTCCCAAAGATACTCTCTCCTAATAACATCATTTTATGAGTTTAAATTTCATCATGTGCATTTTAGGGGTACATAAAAATTCAGTCCATTGAGGTATATTTAAACCACTGACATTTAAGGTAATTATCGACATAGTTGGATTAATATCTACCATATATATATATATATATATATATATATATATATATTATTGCACTTTAGGTTCTGGTGTACATGTGCAGAACATGCAGGATTGTTGCATAGGTACATACGTGGCAATGTGGTTTGTTGCCTCCATCCCCCTGTCACCTGTGTCTGGCATTTCTCCCCATGTTATCCCTCCCAAACTCCCTACACCCTGCTGTCCCTCCCCTAGTTCCCCACTACAGACCCCAGTGTGTGATGCTCCCCTCCCTGTGTCCATGTGTTCTCATTGTTCAACACCCACCTATGAATGAGAACATGCAGTGTTTGATTTTCTGTTCTTGTGTCAGTTTGCTGAGAATGATGGTCTCCAGATTCATCCATGTCCCCACAAAGGACACAAACTCATCATTTTTTATGGTTGCATAGTATTCCACGGTGTATATGTGCCACATTTTCTCTGTCCAGTCTATCATCGATGGGCATTTGGGTTGGTTCCAGGTCTTTGCTATTGTAAACAGTGCTGCAATGAACATTCGTGTGCATGTGTCCTTATAGTAGAATGATTTATAATCCTTTGGATATATACCCAGTAATGGGATTGCTGGGTCAAATGGAATTCCTATTTCTAGGTCCTTGAGGAATCACCACACTGTCTTCCACAATGGTTGAACTAATTTACACTCCCACCAACAGTGTAAAAGCTTTCCTATTTCTCCACATCCTCTCCCGCATCTGTTGTCTCCAGATTTTTTAATGATCATCATTCTAACTGGCATGGGATGGCATCTCAGTGTGGTTTGATTTGCATTTCTCTAGTGACCAGTGATGATGAGCATTTTTTTGTTTTTTGGCCTCATATACGTCTTCTTTTGAAAAGTGTCTGTTCATGTCCTTCACCCACTTATCATAGTTATTACTATTTTCTATTTGCTGCCCTTGCTCCTCTTTTCTTCCTTTCTCTTTATTTATTAATTTATTTATTTTAGAGGTAGGGTCTAATGGCCTTCTAGGTAGGAGTGAAATGACACGATCACAGTCCACTGCAGCCTCAAACTTATAGGCTCAAGTGATCCTCTCATTTCAGCCTCCTGAGTAGCTAGGACTACAGGCACATGCCACCATGCCTGGACTTTTTTTCAATTTTATTATGTTTTGTAGAGTTGGGGCCTTGCTATGTTGCCCAGGCTGTGTCCCCCTTGGCCTCCCAAAGTGTTGGGAGGAAAAATCTACAGTAACTGATTTTAAAAGTTATAAAAGGATATAATCGCTATGCTAAGAAAAGAGAGGCAATTGAATTATACAAAATGCTATGTAAAACCTAACAATTTAATATGAGAATTGAATTATACAAAATGCTATGTTCAACATTTGAAAAATCAATTAATGTAGTCCATCACATCAACAGATCATATCAATAGATACAGAAAAATTACATGATCTTATCAATAGATACAGAAGAAAACATTACACAAAATCCTATACCCATTCATGACAAAAAATCTCAGCAAACTAGTAATAGAGGGGGATTTCTTCAACTTAATAAAGAAGAGCTACAAAAACCTATAGCTAAAAACAGGAACAAGGCAAGGATGTTTGCATTCCAACTTTGTATTAGAAATCCTAGCTAATGCAATAACACACAAAAAATAAATAAAATGAATACTGATTGAGAGGGAAGAAATAAATCTGTGTTTGTTCACTGATAACATAATTAATTATCTCTTAGAAAATCCAAAGAACCAACAAAAAAGCTCTTAGAACTAATAAGCAGTTATAGCAAGTTTGCAGAATACAAGGTTAATATACAGAAGCCAATCACTTTCCTATGTACCACAAAGAACTAAGGGAATTTAAAATTAAAAACACATTACCATTTACTTTAACACCCTCAAATGGAATACTGAGGTATGAATATAAGAAAGTAGGTATAAGATATATAAGAAAAAAACAACAAACTCTGGTGAAATATATCAAATAACTAAATAAATGGAACAATAGTTTGTTTAAAGAGAGACTTCATAATGTGACTATGTCACTTATTCCCAACTTGATCTGTAGATTAATCGCAGTCAAAATCCCAGAAGGTTGTTTTGTAAATATTTACTAAATGATTCTAAACTTTATATGGGCAAGCAAAAGACCCAAAATAGCCATCTCAATATTGAAGAAGAACAAGATTGGAGGATTGGCACTACCTGACGTCAAGACATATACAACTAGAGTAGTCTGGACTGTGTGGCATTGGTGAAAGAATACACAAATACATCAATAGAACAGAGAGAACAGAAACTGACTCACATAAATTTAGTCAACTGACCTTTGAGAAAAGAGAAAAACAATACAATAGAGAAATATAGTCTTTTCAACAAATAATGCTGGAACAAATGGACATCCACATGCAAAAAATAAATGTAGATACAAACCTTACACACTTCATAAAAATTAACTCAAAGCTGATTGTACATACAAATGTTAAATGCAAAACTGTAAAACACCTAGGAGATAATGCAGGAGAAAACCTAGATGACCTTAGGTATGACAGTGACTTTTTCAGTGCAAAACCAAAGGCACAATCCATGAAATGGATAATTTATAAGCTAGAGTTTATTAAAATTAAAAGCTTCTGCTCTCAGAAGGACGAAGTCAAGAGAAAAAGACGAACCATATACTGGAGGAAAGTTTACAAAATAAACATTTGATAAAGGATGGTTATCAAAAATATACAAAGAACTAGACTCTTAAAACTTAATAATAAGAGAATAAATAAGCTGATTTTTAAATGAGCAAAAGCCCTACACATAAACCTCATCAAGGAAGATACACCAATGGCAAATAAGCATTTAAAAAGATGTTCAACATCATATGTATATTGGAAATTGCAAATTAAAACAATAGTGAGATACCACTACACATCTATTAGAATGTAAAAAATTCAGATCAGTGACAACACCAAATTCTGATGAGTAAGCGAAGCAACAGGAAGTCTCATTCGTTGCTGATGGGAAGGCACAATGGTGCAGCCACTTAGGAAGGCAACTTAGCAGTTTCCTATAAAAGTGTACATACTCTTACCATGTGATCCAGTGATTTCTCTCCTTGGTGCTTACCCAAATGAGTCGAACACTGTTGTCCACATAAATCTGCTCATGAATATTTATAGCAGCTTTATTGATAATTTCCCTAACTTAGAATCAGCTAAGATGCCCTTGGGAGGATGAGCGGATAAACAAACTATGCAGACAATGGATTGTTAATCTGTGCTAAAAAGAAATATGCTATCGAGCCATGAAGAGAGATGGAGGATGCTTAAGTGCATGTTGCTAGGTGAAAGAAGCCAATCTGGAAAGGCTACATACTTTGTGACTCCAGCTGGTCATGTGCCACATAATGACATTTCGGTAAACAATGGAACCCATATACAATAGTGGCTTCATAATCTTTTTACTGTACTTTTTCTATGTTTAGATATACACATATTTACCATTATGTTACAATTACCTACAGCATTCGGCACAGTAACATGCCAGATAGGTCTGTAGCCTAGGAATTTAATTAATGGCAACATTTAAATATCAGAAGATTTTACATTTTAAGTGTAGATTTTGTGTTTCTCTTGAAAAATGGGAATTGTTGGCCAGCTGTGTCTGCTTTCATGGAAGATGGCAAGTGCCTAAATGGTAACCATCCCCCTTAGAGGTACGTTTGATCTCCAGTTCACACTGGAGCTGCCGTCCTGATTCTCTTGTTCATAGGTCTGTGAGGTCACTGCAGGCATTCGAGTTTGCCGCTCTTGTCTCCCTGGTTAAGTCATGGTAGGGCCACTTCTTTATAAGTATGCCTCCTATCTCTGCTTTCCCTTCTCCTTATCTTTCTTTCTTAACTCATCTCCCTCTCTCATTTCATATGTGTGTATATATGTTTTTGTTGACAGATTTTTGTCCAGAGGCCATAATACATTGTATATCATGATACCTCTCTTTAAATTGCATAATTCAAATATGGAGTAATATTCAAGCACAAATATTTATCGCTCATGATTATCCTTATAGGAAGACTTTCTAAAAACCAATTAAACATTCCAGAAGCAAATTCAGTCCTATTGCAGAATGAAGGACCTACTCATTAATTTATGGTACATGTGAAATGACCACGTTCCATGAACTGACCGTGCCCTGGCTTTGCAGGTAATCAGGGGTGGGGGATGGAGGTTTAGGAAGGTCGCTGGAGTCAACTTCACTGCCAACCTTACAAAGCAGCAAGTTTTGTCTGGCTAATTTGTCTATAAACTAATAAGTGAGAATGGGTGCTTACTAGGACACAACTAAAGTGACATTTTGAAGCATTTTAGCTATGTCTGACTTCACTATTTTAATTATTGTAATGATGTCTTGCCTTATGTAATAAAGGTCCTAGAGCGAAGACATATGTCAAGCTTATATTCTTCTAAGGAGAAATTCAAGACAGGTCACCAACTGAGAAAATTTTGTCACTATTTTTTTTTTCACAAGGAATATAAATGGAGAGAATGAAGCTTTCACCGATACTTCAATCGCCTTTGAGAGGAGGTCTTCAGAAGTCACAGTCCAAGTGGCATTTTTAGATGGCAGACGATCTGGAGGGTCTGCAAGGTCAAAAATATTGTAGGTTAAAAATGACAGGGCTAGAGAAATCCAAAGCAAATTGGTGTTCTATTTCTGCAATTGAATGGAAAATTAGAGTTTCTAGGGCCCCTCCAAAAACTCAGCAGAAATTCTTGCAGTTGTTACTTTGGAAGAACTGAGCTCACAAAGCCTGAGTCATTGAAACAGACCTGGGAGGGACCTCACAGGTAGTACTTTGCCATTTTTTAGATGTCAAGGTAAGCACCTTGTCCAAATTAATTGTTTCAGAAAGAGACAAAGCGTTGATCAAAATATTTTATTAATAAAATAAAACATATTTTTGAGGGTTGTTGGCTATTTTATTAAAACTGGGAATTGGAGTAAATGACATTTACTTAACACTCATTTACCAAGAGCTGGAGGTGGCAGGGGACACAAGGTCACTCATCAGTTTCTGCCCTTGCAGAACTTATAGTCAACCTACAAAAAGTCACCTAAGCTGACCAGGTGTGTGTGTGTGCGTGTGTGTGTGTGTGTGTGTGTAAGACTTGAAATCTTTCTACTCTTCCATAGTCATCAATTTCACTGGTTTCTCAACACCATAAAAAGGATATTTGTTATTCACTGCTAAAATAAACATCAAACTTAACTAGTTAGTGGTGACACAAGCATTAGAATAGTCAGTGCCTGCATTTAGGGAAATTGCTGTGTCATTGGAGATTAGGGAGGTGTTCTGACACCATGGCATTTAGTTTTGTCACCTGCTAAGATCATTTGGCAGGTGTGCACTGCCTTTCCTTCTTAGTAATCTCACTGAGGCCAGTTAATTGTAGCCTAAAGGAGCAGTGCAGACCGTTTCTGTGATTAGGAGCATCTGGTTTTTCTCCCCATTGGTGGATGGTTCTTGGCGGTCCTTGCAAGTTAGCTGCAGGCTTGCATAACCTGCTGATGAAAGGACTCCTGTCACTCTGGGACAGAGGCTCCCAGAACCTGGTCATGCCTCCCCAGGTCATTTCCCCCTCCCTCTTCTTGGCCATCGACCTCCTTTTCAGCCTGGGTCCAGAGGGAGGGGACCAGCCCCTTGGGCTGGACTCCTAGGTTGCATTTTGATGATGGGTGTGTGGAGAGAGAAACACCCCCTCATTAGGCTCACAGGAGGTGCGGGCTGCTAGTCATCATTACCACAGCAGGCCTTAAAATGTATACAATAAAGTCGTCAACCCCTTGTTAAATATTTAAACGATACATTTTATATATGCTTAAGGTTAAATTATTTTATGTTTAATATGTAAACATTCATACATTATATATTTCTACAGGATGTACGTTGTCCACACACTCATTGTATGTCTTAGCGGCTGGGAGTGAGATGGAACGTGGAGTAACCAAATGAACAGGGGCCCAAAAATGTCAGGGCCATTTGCCCTTAACTGTGGCTTTGAGCACATGATATTTTCTCAGTCTCTCCAAGCAGTAGGCTCGCATGATCCTCTGTGGACTGGGATGCATGTTTGTACACAGCATTGCTCTGGCTTGAAGTAATGCAAGGACAGCCACCGGGACATGCTGGGCTCTTGAGAGAACCATTGCGCGCATGCGTTTTTTCCAGCGGAAGCGTTGCCTGTATAAACTCTTAAAGGGTTGCTCTGCCTTCCTTGTCCTGGAAGTTGTATGAGCAGCTCTGTATATGCAGAGAGAGGGAGAAAAAAAAGCCTGGAGTCCAGCCCATTAGATTTCTCCTTCAGTTAGTCGTCATATGAACAATCAAAACATAGAATTAATTATTATTTTTTTAAGAAGAATCCTTCAGCCTCAAATGGGGCAGCTTAGCAGCTATGGCTTTTCTCCGAGATTTCTCACTAAGAACGTTGAGGACCACCCTGTTCTTCCTTCAAAAGAACTGCTATTTGCTGCAGCAGCGGCGAGGTAAAAAGGGCTGCGCGCGTCACAGTGCGGCGGGTGAACCGGCCTGTCCTGCGGGGCCAGCGCCTCTGCGCAGCAGCTCCCGACTGCGTTCTTCAGGGTCGCTGTGGATCCTGCGTCCGTTCACGTGGCGTGGGGTGTGGGTGGGGGCCTCTGATCCCGGGCTGACCCTGGGGTTTCAGAGCAGGTGGGGGTGACGGTGCGCGCGACCTCTGGGCCTGGCGGGGAAGAGTTCCAGCGCTGGGAGGGCGCTGCCCAGGCTGCGGGCGGATCTCGGGCGCTGAGCCTGGCCACGGGCATTTTACAGGGCTCTGCCGGAGCCTGCAGGTCGCGGCCTGCCTTCGGGCCTCTCAGCCTCCTAGGCAGTGCTCGGGGAGGCCGTGAGCTCCGCTGTGGCCAGAGTTCACTGCCCGGCTCTTCACTGCGCCTTCGCTAGTAAGCTTCCGTGTCTCACTGCCTTGTTTCACCAGTTTGGCTCTCCCCCGACCCCATGCCAAGGAACTTATTTATTTCTTTTAAATCTTTCTGTTTTAATTGAGGACTTGGAGGCCACACTGGCCAGCGAGGGGTGAGACTCCCCTGATTTCTGCAGGATGGGGGTGTGCTGGGGGGAGGAGGGCAGGTATTGGATGCTTTGCTTCCTTTCCTTTTCTGAATTTGGGGATGTTTCTCGAATTTGTTTTCCAAATTATTAGGTGGTCTGCAGTGGCTTTGCCCAGCACCTGCCACAGAACTGAAAGGTTGCATAAGTCGCCCCGAAATCTGGCTGGGGCCTCCCCTCCGCGGGCGGCAAGGAACTGGTGGGTGCTTCGGCCCCGGGTGCTGGACGTAACAGCGGCTTCAGCCCCACCATCAGGGCCAGGTCCTGAGCCGGTGACTCCGCAGCCGAGCCCTGAGATCGCCCTCCCCTCCTCTCTAATGGGTGTTTCTGCGTTGGGGTTTCCGCGGACTGCGCAAGGGGCGCCTAGCCAGCCCGCCGGGGCGCAGCGGTCCCTCCCGTGGACTCCGAGTCTTCGCGCTGGCCTCAGCCAAGCCCGCGGTGCTCCCCACGGCCTCAGCGGACTGGGACCCCCTGCTCTGGCTGGGCGGGGCTCACAGGAGTGTATGGGAGAAATGCCAGCCTTGGGTTCGCAGGAGGTGACACATCAGCGTTCCTCCAGGGGACCAAATGTAACTCACTCTCCAAGAAGTGGGAATCGGCAGACCTTTGTCGCAGTGCTAAGAGGTTCTCAGAGAAGTGCCCCACAGGAGCCGGGACACCCAGCTCCACAGCCCGTCTGACCCGAGGGTGACCTCACGGAGGCCGGGTGTTCCTGGGGAGTTCCCATCTTCCACAGGAAACACTCGCCCCCGAGCTGCACGGCCGGGAAGGGAAGCTGCCTTCACCCAGGCGAGGCCTCTGCTTGGCTTTAGGAGACCCAAAGACCCCAAGCTCTAGGTCAACATGAAGATAAATTCTGTGTCATGGGACAGTTTCAACGAGCAGCGCCGGTCAGGGCCGGATCCTGCGCAGGACCAAAGGCTGCTCAGGGGATGGGACAGCAGGGAGCCTGTTCTGGAGATGCGGAGCCTCTGCTTGGTGGCGAAATCCAGCCAGCTGAACCCCCTGCGGGGGCTCCTGCCCAGTCTTCTCCAAGCCTCGGGTTCTGGCGCTGACATATTGCCTGAGGCAGAGCACAGCACTTGTGCCTCTGTCTTGAACAGATGGCCAGCTTGACCCAGGTGCCACCCTAGGAGGCTGTGTCCTCCAGGATGTTCATTCACAGAAGCCACTAAGTCCTTTTTATCTCCAGAGGTAACCTGGAAGCTCTTCTGGTCCGACTCAAGATGGCTAGGAATGATCATCGAGGTGTCACCTCTCACAGGAGCTGCGGGGCATGGACGTGTGCAGAACAGACCTTTACCTTGTTTCCAGACCTTGTTTGGGCTTAGAGAGAAAAGTGAGCAGGAGATGGCCTTGAGCTCATTCCAGTTCAAGGTGAAGTTGTTTAGTGTGTGTAATGAATGCCTCAGTCACATGTGCATGTGTGCACTTGGTCATGAGACTTTGGCATTGCTTGCTGTCCAATCCCCAAATTGTTAAAGTATATTTCAGTGGGTAAAAAACTGCCAGCGAACAGCCAGTAATCATAGATATTATGGAATAGGTGTTATGTAGAAAAATGAAGAAAGGGTGGCAGAGACCGAAGCCTCCTAAATAAGATGCTCCGGGAGGAGCTGAGAATGCGGGTGTGTCTGGGAGGAGCAGCCTTCCCAAGATGCAGGACTCTGCCTTGTTCACCTAGAGAGCTGCAGGGAGGCCAGTGTGGCTCAGTGAAGGGGAGCGTGGGAGAGGGGAAGGGGATTGTATAGGAGAGGGGTCTTGTAGGGCCTTGGCAGACTACTGTAATGTTTTCAGCTTCTATTAAAAAATAGATGGGAACTGGGCACAGTGGTTTACACTTGTAATCCCAGCACTTTGGGAGGCTGAGGCTGGAGGATCACTTGAGCCCAGGAATTTGAGACCTGCCTGGGTAACATAGTGAGACCCTCTTTCTACAAAAAATAATAATAATAAAAAAATCCAGGTGTGATGGCACCTTCCTGAAGTCCCAGTTACTCTGGGAGCTGAGGCAGGAGGATTGCTTGAACCCCAAAGGCCGTTACAGAGAAACATGATCGTGCCATGGCACTCCAGCCTGGGGTGACAGAGCTGAGACCCTGTCTCAAAAAAACAAACAAACAAAAAACGGATGAGAAAAAACTGGAAGACTGTAACAGACAAATGACATGCATCATCAACTGGGTCTTAGTGGGATCCTTCTTCCGGCCTTTCCTTACAAAAGGAAAGTAAGGCAGATAAGAGGCGGCTGCAACAGTTCAGGTGAGAAGCAGGGCTGGCTTGCAGCTGTGCAGCAGGCGGAGCAGTGTGATTGGATTCTGCTTGTATTTTGGAGAAAGAGCTGACATGAGTTCTTGACAGATCACATCTGGGGCATGAGGGACAGACAAGCCAAGGGTGACCCCAAGGTTTTGTTCCGCAGCTTGGTGATGAGACTTGACTGAGATAAAAACAGGGAGGCAGGAGAGGTTTGGAAGGAGAAAACCCAAGAGTCTCCTGTGTTTGAGGTAGTTTTTAGACTTTCAAGTGGAGGTATTTAGCAAATAATTGGATATGGAGCTTGGGCTTCAGAAGAGAGATCCAGGCAAGAGGCAAACATTGGGGTCATCAATATACAGTTGCTATTTAAAGTCTTGAGATTAAGCCAGGTCATAAAGAGATTAGAAGATAATATAAACGGCAAGGAGAAGAGAATTCAGTCTTGAGCCCTGGAGCCCTACAAAGGGAAGAGACTCAGGAGGTAAGGAAGGAGCAGAGGCACCAAAAGGGAGGGATATGATTATCCTAGATCAAAGGGAAGAAAAGCCATTAATCAGCCTTATCCAAAGCTGCAGATAACTCAGTGAATTCCAGCAAATGAAATGCCCTTGGTATCCTTATCAAGAAAAAGATTCTTGGGAGTGATGAGGCAAAACTCTGATTCCAGTGGGGTGTTAGTTGAAATTGTATTAAATCTATTGGAATATTTGGGAAGTATTGATATCTTTACAATATTTTCTGTGCCCCCTTATAATATTAAATCTTCACATTGTCTTCCAATTGATGGCTTTTTATTTTCATATATTTCATAGGCACACATCAAATGAAAAGTTTGTGTGCCAGGGATCTGAAAGGTGTCTGTGGAACGAGGATGGCAGGGTCGTGCTTGTCCTTCAGGCAATTGCAGTGGGGAGTGAGGGTACTGAAGGGGTGGGCATCAAAGCAGAGTGTCTAAGGGTGCCAGGAAGGAGGGGGAAGGGGACAGGGTGGCTGGCAGGCGTCACTACCAAGGCTTGCCTTGGAACCAGTGAAGGAGATCAATTCTTGACAAAAGTCAGCTGCTTCTGTTTGTGTCCACATGTTTTATTAATTTAACTTCATTTAAATTTTGAATGCTAAATTCACTTGGCTCAAAATTAGTTTTAAAACTGTACAGTGAAAAGCCCATCCCATCTCCAGCCATCATTGTAGATGATCACGCTCCTCAGCTTCTTGGGGGTTTAGTTTCCTTTCTGTTGCTTATAACAGAATACCTGAAACTGAGTAACTTATAAAGAAAAGGAATTTATTTCTTACATTTATGGAGGCTGGGAGGTACAGGACTGGGGGACTGCATCTGCTGGGTGCCTTCTTACTGGTGGGGCCCTCTGCAGAGTCCTGAGGTGGCGCAGGGCATCTCATGGTAAGGGAGATGAGCACGCTACATAGCATGCTAGCTCAGATTCCTCTTCTTATAAAGCCACTAGCCTCACTCCATTATAACACATCGATTTGTTAATCTAATCCATTAACTTCTTATTAATGCCACATTGGAAATTAAGTTTCAGCATGAGTTTTGAAGAGGACATTCAAATCATAGATGAGTTCTTCCAGAGATAGTCTCTGTATGTACAGTGTTCTTTCTGCACTTAAAAAAATATGTAATAATATATCCTGGAGGTCATTCCATATCAACACTCAAGTGTTACTCATGGTTTGTTGCCTGGTATATTATTTCTCTCCCTTCCTTTCTTCCCTCCTTCCTTCCTTCCTTCCTTCCTTCCCTCCCTCCCTCCCTCCCTCCCTCCTTCCTTCCCTTCCTTCCTTCCTTCCTTCCTTCCTTCCTTCCTTCCTTCCTTCCTTCCTTCCTTCCTTCCTTCCTTCTTTCATCTTTTTCTTCTCTCTCTCTCTCTCTCTCTCTCTCACATACACATTCTCTCTCTGCCTGCCTATCTATCATCTATCTATCTATCTGGGACACTCTAAATAGATCCAACTTATTGTATGTAACTATACCTCTACTAACTTGAAGTTAATTTATTTACCTGGCTTCCTACTGAAGGACACTTAAAGTATTTCCATACAATGCTAACTGAATAATCTGTAATACTATTTCACACATTTGCAGGCAGAATTTTTAAGTGTTTTGTTTCTAATTTAAATAAAAATTTTATTTATATTCTTTTAAAAGATCTACACTTTTAAAATTAAGATAAATTTCTATGCAATAAAATTCAGGCATGAAATGGTTTTATCTTGGTTTTGCATTTCTTTATTGTCTAATGGCATCAAGCTTTGTTAATGTACTTGTTAGCCATTTATCTTCAACTTAATGAAGGCACAGTTTACAAGCAAAAGGCTGCACTATTTAGAGTGTCCATTCAAAGTGCTGTGACCCTATGAGCACCACCACAATCGAGGTGCAGGTTCTTTCCATCACCCCTGAGAGGTTTCCATGCTACTTTGCAAAACTCTCTGCCTCTGCCCGTGGCCTCACACAACTACTGACCTATCTGATGTCACTATAGAATAGTTTGTATTTTCTATAATTTCAAAAAGAATCATTTAGTGTGAAGCATTTTGTGTTTGGCTTTTGTCACTCAGCTCAAAAATTTCCATCCCTGTTTCTGCATTTATCGGTAGTTTGTTTCTTTTCACTGCTGCGTAGTACTCCATTGTGTGGCTCTACCACCTTTCGTTTACCCATTCACCATTAGTTAAAAAAGAAGGAGGTGGCACATTTCCTTAAACACTGCTGTATCTCATCAGACTCCAAAAACTTAGCACGGTGATGCTTTTCATCAGTGTTTCGGCCCTCGACTAGTTTCCCTTGGGTAAGATCTAGAAGTAGGTTTGGAGGGATAACTGTGGGCGCCTCAGGAGGGTGTGTGCCCTGCCATCTCCTTGCCGTGTCTAAACCTGCATGAAATGAAACAACAGAAAGTTAGTTCCTAGTGGATATCACTTTGTAGTCAAATGTGTTTGATTGATAAAGGATATAAGTCACCTAGAATTTACGAGAAGCCTGTATCATCTTGCCTACACCTTACTTAAGATGGAAATCATGGTATTAATTAGTAAATTAAAACTGAATATTTATTTTTCTTCTTGGGTAAGGATGGGAGCACTTTTTCAGACTTCTTGGAAAACCATGGGAGACAAAATGCTAATGAAATTGCACAGCTTATTTCTCATAAAAATACTAAATAAATCACTTAAAATGTTTAGCTGTAGATGAAATAAAACTTACAGAGCTGTCAGAATTTACAATTAAACTAATAGAGGTGAGGACAAGTGCACACATAATACAACGTTAATTACCAACTCAAAGGAGCCTTAATATTTTTGATTAGTTAGGTATATAAATTACAGTAATCTATTTGAAAGGGCTTAAAGTAAATGTGGTATTAGAAAGATATTCAACACCTATCTAAGATAAAAATATAAAAGGAAATGGAACATACTCCATATATTTTATTTTATTTTGTTTATTTATTTATATAGAGACAGGGTCTCATTCTGTCACCAGGCTGGAGTGCAGTGGCGTGACCTCGGCTCACTGCAACCTCCGCCTCCCAGGTTCAAGCGATTCTCCTGCCTCAGCCTTCCAAGAAGCTGGGGCTACAGGCGCACGCCACCACGCCCAACTAATTTTTGTATTTTTAGTAGAAATGGGGTTTCACCGTGTTGGCCAGGATGCTCTTGATCTCTTGACCTCGTGATCCACCCGCCTTGCCTTGGCCTCCCAAAGTGCTGGGATTACAGGCATGAGCCACCGCAAATAATCCATATATTTTTAAAAGTTGTGATGGGAAAAGGTAGCAGAGAATGATAACTAGAGAGTAATTTAAACCAAATTATAAATGACAGTGAAGAGTGAAGCAAAAGACCTCAAAATAGATGGACACGAGGCTAGGCATGGGGCTCATGCCTGTAATGCCAGTGCTTTGGGAGGCTGAGGCAGATGGACCGCCTGAGCTCAGGACTTCAAGACCAGCCTGGGCAACATAGTGAAACCAAAAATACAAACATAATTTAGCTGGGCATGGTGATGGGTGCCTGTGTCACAGATACTTGGGGGGCTGACACGGGAGGATGGATAATTTGAGGCTGGGATGTAGAAACTGCAATGAGCTGAGTTTATGCCACTGCACTCCAACCTCGGTGACAGAGTGAGACCCTGTCTCAAAATATAATAATAAAACAAATAGAGATAAAAAATGTTTTTCTTTCTTAGGAATCAGAGAAGAGGAAGCTTAAATTACTTTTTAGCAATGTATATAAATAAATATGTAAATATTTATATATATATATATATAATGTATGTTTATATAGTACTGGTGAGGTGAAGAAGATGAAAATGGACATTTTCCTTGCTGGTAACTTTCTAAGTTTTTGAGACCAATATGGCAATAACTTCAGGATCCACAAAAACGTATCCTTGAGCCCACTGAGTCTACTATTAAAGTTCTTTATTATATAGGAGTAGTCCAAATACTAAAGCTCATGCTCTTTCCAGTACATGACCTAAATTTCCTTTCATCATGAGTTTGCACATATATTAATCCACTTCAGGATGTGCATTGTGAAAGCAAAAATAAATTTTCTCTTCTCAAAAGTAATTTTAAGCATGTGTTTCAATATGGTAGAGTGTATTAATTATTGGCATAGACATTAATTTATCAGAATTATTTGTTCATTTTCCTTTGTTGCTATTTTAAATTAAAAGATGAGTTTTTAAAATTTCCCAAACCAACCTAATGACCAAAAAGAGCTAATGGACTGAAAGAAAGAGAAATGGAGAGTTGACACAGACAACTTGAATGTGGGTAAATGGATGAAAGTATTGTTGAGACACTTTTAACCATGTATTCTGCATTGGTAATAAAGTCCACCTACAGCAATCACAAAAATATTGCCAGTAAAGTCTAATATGTTTTCTAGTTATGGGTGAACAACCTGGAAATATCAAACCCAAATATGACATTTTAAAATAAATTATTTTTCTCAAATTCTAGGCCTTTAAGTGAGTAAATTTATAACTCACTGCGTTGGTGTTTCTACGTATGAATTGTTCATATTATGCTGAAACATGCATTCAGTCCCAGCTTCATCACAGTTTACCAGCTAAGGTATTATCCAACTCTTTTTAAATCTTAGCAAATGAGAAAAGAGTTGCTTAAGCATTCATTTCTGTTGGTTTTTTGTTTGCTTGTTTGTTTTCTTTTTTTTTTTTTTTTATTAGATTTCTTAGCTGTTTAAGCAAAGAGAGAAACTAAATCCTAGATACTAAACATGTAGAATTAGAAGTTCAGGACTCTTTCACTTTCAAGTGACAGAAAAATAAAACACCTAGAATTGACTTAAGCCAGAGAGATAGAGAGAGAGAGAATGTTCAGGCTTCATTTCTAAAAGCCCAGAGTGAGTGGCAGGTGCAGTTTATGACAGCCTGCGAGCCAAATCTGGCCTTTGCCTGCTGGAGGTCCAGCCAGTGAAGGATGGTTCCTACGCCTCTTAAATGGTTGGGGAGAAATCAACAGAAGAACAATCTTTTGGAGCGTGTGGAAATTCAAATGTCAGTGTCCGTAAACAAAGTTTTATTGGACATAGCCATGCCCTTTTGTTTACACACTGTTCTGCTTTCTTGCTAGGACAGAGTTGAGGAGTCACTACGGAGACTGTGTGGCCCACAAGGTCTAGAAGATTCACTAGTTGGCCCTTTATGGGGAAAGTCTGTGGTTCTGCCCTGTAAGCGCCATGGTGCCAGCACTGAGCAACGTCCACTGGCATCATTCTGCCTGCCCCTACTGCCTTCCTGTGTGTGGCCTCCGCTTTTAGGCTGTGTGGGCAAGAGGGCGGCAGCATCACAGATGAGCTTCCTGCCCACTCAGCTGAGGAAAGGGGAAGGAGAAATTCTCTTTCCTACTCAGAGCCAAGAACCGGGATTGAGTCCCATTGGCCTGGCTTGGACTTGGTGTCTGTCTCCATGGCAGAGCCACTGGCCAGGAGGTCCCTCTGTGCTCTGATGGTCCAGGCATGGGACATTTGTCACCCCTGGAGCTGGGGCCCCACCTGTCACTCCCCAGCCACATAGATTGAGCAGGGGTCAAGGCAGAAGTCAATCATGCAGGCACATGTGGACCATGTTAAAACTTGAAGTTTTATTCTATATTTAGTGAGATCATGTACTCAGATTTATATTTTAAAAAGATGTCTCTTGTGGCAACATAGACAATGAATTGGAGGGGCCCAAGAGTAGAGGTGGAGAGTCTAGTCAGGGTTGATTCTGCTAAAACAAACAAACAAAGAAACAAACAAATAACAACAACAACAACAACAAAAAACAGTTTCTTTAACCAGGATGGTGGGTAGAGAGAAAGAGATATGGGCAAACTCTAGAGATGCTTAGAAGTTTTAAACGGATAGGTTTACATCTGAGGATTGAGGGAGAGGGAGATAATGAGACTGTGTACTGCGTTTCTGGCTGGCTCAAGTGGGTAGACTGGTTCATTCTCAAGTAGGGATTATGAAGAAAATGAGGATCAAGATGATAGTTTGTATTGGAAATCATTAAATTTGAGCTTCCCTTGAAATCTGCAAGTAGCAATGCCAGGTAGGCAGTTGGAAAATAAAGTCTGAAGCTCAGAGGTGTGGAATAGAATGTGAAATAAAATTTTAAAGAGGCATCAATCTGTCAGTAATATTTAAAGTCATGGGAATAAAAGAGTTTATAGGGAAGGGGGATGGGCTCAGGGGGAGAAGAGAGAGACAGAAAGAGAAAGAGGAAGTCTCACATTGATCTTAGAAAAACCCCACATTTATGACTGAGGTGGAGGAGGATGAAGTGACAAATGAGATTGAGATGAAGCAGACAGATAGGTAAGAGGAAGCCCGGGAAGCCAAAGGTAAACAGTGATTCACAAAGGAGGAAGTGCTCAGAAAACCAGTGCTGCTGATAAGCCAAGCAGGAGAAAGACACAGTCTTACCCGTTGGATCTGATGATGTTGAAGTCACCGATGACCTTAGTGAGTGCTGTTTTGGGAAAGTTTGCGGGTGGAAGACAGATTTAAGTGGGCTGAAGAGTGACTCAGTTCCTGTTTTCATGGGACTCTTGTCTTTTGATTCTATCTTTTTACGATTCTACATCTGCCCTTTGAACCTGGTCTCTGTGTTTTGACGCTCAGATTTGACTCAGCCCCAATCTATAAGGTTTTGTTCCAATCCCAATTATTCCCCTTGGGACCCGATTCTTGGTTTTGGCCCATTGAGCATCCCTGACAACACATGAGCTACCCTTTAAGTGAGGGTAATTAAAGCTTTACCCATCCAAGTCAGGGCATGTGGAACACAGGCTCCTACTCAGCTTACCACTAATTGCATAAAACTGGAAAGTTACTCAACCACAGTTTCTTTGTCAGGGAAGTGAGGCCTAATCACCCCTACTTTACTATATCGTTGCGAGGGGTAAGGCCCCTGGTACATGACAGTTACCCAATCAATGTTGTTACCTTCTTCCACCTTTCCTGTTCCTCTGAGAAATGAATGTCCTTGTACCTGCCTTTCTATGAAGCATTTGCAGATTGAAAGGAGTATTTCTAAAGTGATGTTTTGTAGTCAAGGAATGTAAATGCTTCCCTGGTGACATTTCTTTATTCATCCAACATTTATTTATCAAGCACCTTCCATGTGACCAGCACAGAGCTAGGATGGGCAGCCAGCCATGACCAAGAAGGACACAGCTGCATGCCATGGGCTGGGAGATAGGCAGGTGTGGAACACAGGAGACGCATTAGAAACACGGCTGTCCATGTGGTAGGTGCTGGGAAGGAAAAAGTGGCGGCTACAGAACAGAATGAGGGCCTGGGGATGCTTCCGGTGAAGCCACCGAGGAAGGTTTTTCTGAGAATTGGATGTATAAGCTGCCGTCTAAGGGGCATGATGGAGCCAAGGACAGTCATCCTTCTTGGCATTCATTGATAGAAGGGGCTATCTGTGGAGAACCCCGAGAAGCTACTGAGGTGCTGGTGTATTCACCTCTACATTGAGTCTACGTCTGAGTGGCTATGGATTCATTACCTTTTGATGTGTTTCTTTTTCATCATCTACCAGATGAGCAAGTCAATCATCACCTTTTAAACACTTGGGATTTCTGATCTACTTGTGGCTAAGAAATCTAACAGTCGTGCTGGATAGAATTATATGAAGATGACACTGGCCTTGGGTGGGGTCCCTCTTGTGAGTGTGGTACCCACACTTCAGAGCCTGAGCCGTGCACCAGCTCATTAAACTTCTCAGGGACCAGTTTTGTTCCTGAGTTCTTGGCTAAGTTCTGGACAAGTGAGGTTCTAGGTAAGTGGCCTCTGGGCAAGAGAGATGCTGCTATGCAATCCTAAGCAACTGTGATACAAGTTACCTTTGTAAATTACGTGGCCGGTTGAATCTGTAGTGCCCTTGTATGCTTACTGTGGACCTGGGAGAGCCCTGGGCAACATACCTACCAGCTGTCTTTCTGATGTTGTGGTTTTCTGTCCCTCCACTGATGACTGCCACTTCTCTCATGTAATAAGGTGTTCCTCCCTTGCCACCAAAAATGAGGATCTCTATCTTTGCATTCTCCTGGACAGACAGCCCAGCGTAGGAGAATTGTGTTAGATGTAAAAGGAAATGGGGTGGAAAAATACATCAGTGTCTCACCTGTGCGGTCAAGCGCATGGCTGCTGGTGAGCGCCGATTTAGAAACTTGGGGCTCTTTTGCATATATTTGAACTTCAGCTTGGCTAGGCACACAGGAGAAGAAACAGAACAAGAGTGTTTTTATAGCAACTTACTTTCTAGGGACAGCACGATTTCTGCTGAAATTAACTTCCCCCTCCCACAGGATAGTTTGATGGTGAGTAGAAGGGAAGCAAATTCTAGAATGATTTTGTCTCTAAGGAGAATTGAGAGTGATTGTGTTCCTTGCCTCTCTGTGGCAGTATCTCTAACACAGGAACCCTTTTTTTATCATTATAGGTTATGTCCTCTACCCCAAGAATGCCAACCTGCTTCAGATCACTCCATGCCAGGGTCCACTGGAGGGACAGGGACACAGGAGAGATTCCAGTTTGAGATGATTTTGCTCTTGCTATCCAGATGCTCTTCTCAGTTGTGTGGTAAAATCACAGAATATGTCTTTCTCTTCAGAAAGACTTCAGCCCCAAAGAGGGCCCAAGAGAGCTTCAGGAGCAATTTGCATCTCTCTGGCAGGAACTACGTATGAGTTCAAGACAGAAAAGGGGTATTTACATAATGTATCCTATATTTCTGTTATAGCTTTCCAGAGAGCTCCCCAGCAAGAACTGGGCAGAGGTGTGAGGGGCAGGAAAGCGCCAATCAGCCTCCCCTACTGAAAGCTAATTGTGGTGGTGCTGATTGAAAGGTGGTGGAAGTTGTAGAAAGCTCTAGAGAGCAATCAACAGGCTCAGGGCAGAGGCTGACCCCAAGACCTTGAGTCACTGTGTGGCTTTGAACAAATTGCATAACCTATTTTGGCCCTAATTCCCTTATTTAAAAAATGAGAGTGCATGCCAGTAACTGTTGTGGACTCTTTCAGCTTGGAAGTGCTGTCTTCGTGGATAAATAAGGCATTTTGAAGGCCGGTCTAAATTTATAGGTGAACCTGTGAAGGCCCTAAAAATAATACTTACATATTTCACATAGGGCTACTGTAGTCACTTACAATGAGAAAGAAGTTCACCTCCTGCATTGGACCGGGTGGATTAGAGTTGGTGCATATAAAGAAGCTATGACGTGAAAATATTCCATAGATGGTAGTTGCTGTTATTGCTATTTTTTTATTTTTTTTAGTTTTTCTCTTGTCGCCCAGGCTGTAATGCATTGGTGAAATCTCGGCTCACCGCAACCTCCACCTCCCGGGTCCAAGTGATCCTCCTGCCTCAGCCTCTCAAGTAGCTGGGATTACCAGCACCCACCACCACGCCTAGCTAATTTTTGTATTTTTAGTAGAGACAGCGTTTCACCACATTGGCCAGGCTAGTCTCGAACTCCTGACTTTATGTGATCCGCCATCCTGGGCTTCCCAAAGTGCTAGCATTACAGGCATGAGGACCACGCCCAGCCATGTTATTGCTATTGTGATATTTATAATAGAGATGACATTCTGTATATAGTCATCACATAAAGTGTACACGGAGTTGATAACAACTTTGAAAACAAGACCCCTTTAAGACAGAGAAAGGCTGAGAAGAAACGGACTCTTAAAAACATGGTTGCATTTGGCTAATGGCACTAAGAAGTGATTGTTTTCTTTTTACTTCTCTGAATTTTTATGGTTTTCTTTAAAGTGTATTTACAACTTTATGATCAATAAACACTAGTTTATTTTGAAATATTTTGTATTTAAGCGCAAGGTGAATTTCTTCCTAGAGCCAACAATTGCAGTAGCAAAATTATTGTAGCACCCTGGACATTTTAGTGAATTTTAAGAAAAGTTTCACATCTTTTCTAAAAATTTGTATTAGATATTTAATTTCTATGCCAAAACTTGCTTTCAGTTAAAAAAACATCTGAGGCACAAGGAATACTCAGTTTCATAGTCTTCTCAGAAATACTGTAATCTAGGTGCCTTGCTTGAATTTCGTAGGCCATGGGTGCCACAGAGGGAGAAAACAAGAAAATTTAGAAAATATTAGCTTTTACAAAAGAAATACTCCTTACCTGGAAAAATCAGCAGTTGAAATGGTTTGCTGGAAGCTCAGCATCAGGCATGCCACATATTAGCTCCTTTCCACAGTGAGAAATTGAAAGAACTCAGTTCTTTCCAGCAATGAAAGAATCATTAAACCCTCATTTTGTCTGAAATTCCCCCTTTTTTGGTATTCATGTTGGTTTTTACTAAATACTCCTCTCACTAGATTCCACATGACATCAGTTCTTGTTATCCTGTTTCTAGCATCTACCCCTCTCCCTGCCCCTTGCCCTCTGCCAACATGGTGAAGATCGGGTTTCAGTTCCAGTTTCCAGTCGCTGGCTGGAAGCCTCATGGAGAGATTCTTGCTCCCTGACTTTCTGGTGGGAAAATGGTCTTCTCTCCCTTCGAGGAGAATATATTGAAAACAATCTCTGCCCTGCCCACTGGGACAGCGGAGAGGATGGCGTGTGGGAGGGAGAGGGCCATGGTTTTCTGGTAGAGATGGCAGCCCCAGATGGCCTGTTTGATGCCCCCCGATGGGTGGACACCCTCCTGATGCGGGCTGGCAGCAGGAAGCCTGTCTTCACCTTCTGCCCAGTGGCCCTTGCAATGGCAGCCGTTGTGAACCAGCATCACTTGTGTGTCTGCCGTGGGTGGCTCCCTTGGCTCCTGGCAGCCGCCATTGCCTGATGTGTCTCAGCTCTCTGATGCTCTCCTGAGAAAGGCCAGCGGCTGCCATTATTTGGAACTTGGTTGTGCATTTCTTGAGGCACTCTTTCCTCTTACGTTACTTGCTACACTCACGATGCCCGGAGAGCTCAATGCCATTCTCAAGGGCAACCCTCAGCTCAATCCATGAAAGTCCTTATGGTGATTCCTTGCTACCGTGTCCTTTTGAAGACTAGAATTTGTTTATTCATTTTCCAGTCACTCATTCATTCAGCAACTGTTCATTGAACATCAGTTATGGGCCGGATGCTCCACGATATGGCAAGGATTTCCAAAGGAATTTAAACATTAGCTGGACCTCTCAGGAGCAGACTAGTACAGAAGATCCAAATTAAAGCAAAACAAGGCAAAACTATGAACTTGATTTGGCAATAGCAGAATGTGTTCAGACAAACCATGGGTACAGAGGACACGAAGATGAACTCCACGGCACAGATCCTCCTAGTCTTCATGGAGGAAGCATGTTTTCAACCACGTTGGAATGGAGTTGGAGAGAGAGCAAGATTACATGCACAAGTCAAAGAGGCATGGAGCTGCCTGCAGGTCGTTCACTACTGTCAGAACGTGAGATTCTAGGAGCAAGGAATTTGCCAGGGATGAGGCTGGAAAGGAAGACAAGGGCCACGTTGTGCTAGGCATTATACAGCCCTTGCTAAGGGCTTTCTGGATGTTCTTTGGGTACTGCCACTGTAAGAAGGAGAGACAAATATTTACTCTTGCTCCAAAAAGTGACTCTAAAAGATAATTTGCCGGCAGTGTGAAGAGTGGCAGGCAGGAGATGCTTTGCACGCTTGAGTATTTAATGGCTGGGGTTATTGCAAACGTTTTGCAGCTTTGGAAGTCCTGGGAAAAATGCCATTGGTAGGGCACATTCTCTCCGAGGAGCAGGGACTCAGGACTTGCAGAGCCGGTGAGACCCAGGGAGATGGAGGAGTGAGGGGAGAGCCAGGAAGCAACAGCAGGGGTGCCAGGCCACGGAGACGTGGACATCTAGGTGACGTGGGCTTGTTCTGGAGTGTGCATTGGGCCTGGAGCCTTTGTGAGTTTCTTAGGCAGAGTTGCGTAGGGGTGTGCATGCTGAGAGTCCACACAAGATCAGAGGCTGTTAGAGTCTGATTTTCAATTCTATCTGCTGGTTGTTAGACATTTGGGGGATGGCTGCGTTTTTGTTCTGAGGCTTAGACACAGAAAGTAAAACTCAGAGAGACAGAGTAATTTTCTCAGTATCACAGAGCAGTACACCTCACTTTGTGTCTAAGAAGAGAATCTCAGCATGTTGGCTTAGTTTCCAGTTCTCCACCTCTCAACGGCAGGTGGTTATTGAATGTCTACTGAGAACCAGCAGTTGCTTGTGATGATGAAATTCAAATATTGTTTCTTAATGCACAAACATGGCAAGTTTCTCTCATAATATTTGTACAAAAATGTGGTTTTACAACTAGTCACTACAGGGCAAGACAGGTCCCAGTTTTTTCCTCACCCTGTTCTACTCATTTAGAAGCACGTGAGTTCCAAAACCCATACAAACACATTTACATATACAATTAGGAAATACAACATGAGGTTGTAATAAACATTACTCAGCCATGTGACATGTATTGTGAGTTAAATACTCCACAAATGTCATCACATCTGGTTTTCAAAAATGACATTTCTTTCATGCAGTATGTGGACGATTTTGCAATTATATGTTGCTTGTGGATTATTAACTTGTGAAAGTTGTTCAAACCATATTTTCATTGTGGCATTAAGTACCCACATGTGTGATGTGTTATTGCAGACACTGGGGAACTACTGTGAAACCAAAGCTGACATTGCACATGCTACAGTTTACAAGCTGCGGCTGTGTCTAGCCGACAGTCCGCCATGCAATTCAGTGAAAACAGGGAAATGAGTGGAATTAGCAACATTAATGACAGCACAATGTATTGATGTGTTCTTCTCACTCTCCTCTGCAGAACTCATACTCCTCCCTGGGAATTCCCTGTGCAACCACCAGCTCCCTAGGGGCTGGCGAATTCTTAAAATTTCTGTGTTTTTTTTTTTAACTAAAACACAGACAAGTGTTTAGGCAGGTGTTGAAGGCTGTGTGGCAAACAAATTCCTGATGTGGAAGTTCTTGGGGCAACAGCAATAAAAAAACAAGAACTGTTTCATGTTTGCTGGTGGTGGCGGTGGCAGTATTTCCCAGATTCTGTCATTCATTCGGCAGCCGTGCAAAGAACTCTCACCACCCCATTCTTCTTTCGCGTGATTGAGAAGGTTATCGCCATTTACAATCTACAGAGCCTTCCTGAACACAGACAGTGATAGTATAAAATGCACAAGGTGTGCCTATAGAGATACAAGATCAATTCCACCAGCTTATTTCTGTAGATTGTGAAGAACTGGTTTGCTGAAGCTACTGCTTACTCGGGAGCTGAGTGAGCATGTGTCAGGAGAGCTAGGGCTGTGGGTGAGATTGGACTGACGCATGTCCACCTCCATGATTTTATGATGGCCAATTACCTTATGACACGTTAGGCCTTGTAAATAGATGAGGACATGCTCAATCAACTGTACAAATATTAGACATAGATTCAGTGAAAGATTTAGATTACGTCTTCCTGTGAGTACAAGGGCTTTCAGTGTGGCGTCAAGTCCTAAGGAAAAATATGTGAATTGTAGATTCAGAGGTTAAGAAGATAAAGGGGCAAATTAATACCTGCTCTTTAATGATTAGAAAAATTGCCAACTAATTATGAAAATTAATCACCTGTAAGCTCTTTTATTGTATGTATAAGTGAAAACAGTAGGTTACTAGTATGCTGCAGTGTTCGGCCTTAATAGCATCTTTATAAAGATAAAAAGAAATGATGGTTGAAATAATGGAAGTGAATTTTCTAAAAGTGTCTTATTCAGGTAAAGCTCTGCTATAAAAACTGCTCTTTATTAGAACAAAAGCACACATTTTGGCCTTCAGATTCATGCTTTTCTACTTACAGTTTTTACCTTTTACAGAGTTGTGTCAATAAATTATCAAAACTAGCCAAAGTGGATTTTACAGTGGAAAGTCTGACTTGAAACTGTTTTTACCATCCTGTGATTTTCCAGCCAGACCTGTAAAATTACCAAGAGTGAGTGTTTTGAAAAACAATATTGTAAATGCTTCATCACCCCTGGGCCGCCTTCTTCACCTCCTGACTTCAGGCAGCTTGAGCTTCTTCCTTCTCTGTGTGTTTGTGAAGACTTTGACCTGCCTTGTAAATCTTTGTTTACACGCTTGTCATCATTCTGAACAATGATCTCCCCAAGGTCAGAGGCTGCTTTTTTATTGGTGGTTTGTTTCTTGGTTGTTGCTTATTTAGAATGAAACATAATACATACTCATGGTAAAAATCAAATATTAAAAAATATAATAAGGAAAGTTAAACATTTTAGATCAAATCTGATTAACAAGAAGTGATCATTCTTGGCATTGGGTGCACAATTTTCTAAATCAAGTATCTATATGTAGTTGCAGATATCAAGAAAGAAAAAAAGAGCTGAAATAATTGTGGAAAAACAAAATCAAATTACATGTGTTATTTTGAAATGAATTACATTACATTTGACCTCGTGGATCACGAGGTCAACAGATCGAGACCATCCTGGTCAACAAGGTGAAACCCCATCTCTACCAAAAACACAAAAATTAGCTGGGCATGGTGGTGCATGCCTGTAGTCCCAGCTACTCAGGAGGCTGAGGCAGGAGAATTGCCTGAACCCAGGAGGCGGAGGTTGTGGTGAGCCGAGATTGCGCCATTGCACTCCAGCCTGGGTAACAAGAGTGAAACTCTGTATCAAAAAAGAAAAAAAAAAAACCCAAAGTGACAATTTTGATAAACTAAGCATTTCAACATTAGGCTTTAGTTATTTATTGTTCTATCATCACAAGTTTTTCTTATTTATATCATTATTTAATTTAAAAACTTTTATTTTGAGATAATTATAGATTCAATCTACAAAGAAATATATGAAATAATACAGAGATTCTATCTACCCTTCATCCAGTTTCATTCAAAGATAACATCTTGCATATATACGTTATATAGTACAAAATCACAACCAGGAAATCAACCCTGATGCAATCCACTGACCTTATTCAGATTTCACGAGGCTTATATGTACTTGTGTGTGTATGTGTTTCATTCTATGCAATTTTATCACATGTGTAGATTTGTGTGACCACCACAAACCGAGATGCGGAATAATTCTATCACAAGAATCCTTCAAGCCTTGGCACCAAGAATCTGTTTTCAGTCCCTATAATTCTGTCATTTCAAGATGCATGGATTCACACATCATGTAACCTTTTGACCCTGGCTTTTTTTGCTCTGCCGAATCTTCTGAGACCCATCCATGTTTTCGCTTGTATCATATTTCATTCCTTTTTCTTGATGAATAGTATTCTGTGGCATGAATGTGTCACCGTTTGTTTACCCAGTCACCCGATGAAGAATATTTAGGTTGTTTCCAGCTTTAAGCTACTGCCAGTATGTGTCTATGCACATTCATATGCAGGTTTTTCAGGGGTTTTCAGGGATCCCCACCCAGAATAGACATGTGAGTGCAGCGTCTGGGTTGTGTGGTGTGCACAGGTTTAGACTTGTAAAGAAACGGCCCCGCTCCAGAAACACCGTGCTATTTTACATTCCCACCCGCAGTGTGAGCCATCCCATTTCTTTGTATCTTACAAACGTCTGGTATTATATTATCTTAAGTGCTCATGGTAATAACCTTTATAGCCTTTCTATAATCACTATTCACCACAATTATTTATTTCCACAGTTAGATACTTAAACGGATTGAATACTCAGTAGCATGAATGCTGTGTTTTGGTTGGTGCAGGATTCTTATGAAGCACTTTTATTGTGCTTTGTGTTTAAAAATCTTATTTAAAAAAAAACCGTTGATGCAATAATCTCTCTAGATTCTTACGTGTTTGAGAACATCTGTGACCTTTCTACTTGAAGATCAAATTGACAACGATTCTGGTAGGCATAGTTCCATTTATCTTCTGGCATTTCTGACTGCTATAGGGAACCACACGTCCTCCCCAAAATGCAACTTGCTTTTTTTTCCCCCTGAATACTTACACAATTCTTCATCCTGGAGATTCAGTTATTTCACTGGCTGTGCCATGCTATGGGTTCTGCAGAATGTGTTTATTCTGCATTAATTTGCATTGAGAACTATTTCCTTATTCCAGAAAAGCCTTCTCGTAGCTTTGAATATTTTCTGCTTACTTTCTCCTGTTCTCTTCATAAGAAATAACAATTCATTTAGCCTCTGGCAGACCCTCTTGGCTGGGAGGCCATAGGAACAGCATTGGACTCAGCTCTCCCCAGCATCCCATGGTGCTGACATGGTCTTCGGGGGACACTCACCGTCCCCAAGACCTCACCGCATCTTGCAGCTCAACCTGTGGCTGATGTCTCCTGACTGGGCTTTTGGATGGAGCCCTCTGTCCGGCTCAGCCACGCTTGAGTCTTGGCCGTAGCCAGGCGGAGGCTGACAGGTGAGCTTCCCTGCTTGTCACATGGCTTTGTACATTTCTTTGAGTTGTTTATGAAGGGCTCTAAAGGGGAGGATAAAGAAAAATGACAAGGTCCATCTGCATAGCAAGAGCCCAGCCCTCTTCACCTCGCTGTCCTCGTGCTCTGGGCAGTGTTGACACAGAGCTGGATAATTCTTATGGAATGTTTGGACAAATGAGCAGATGCACAAGTGATACTCTGCACCAAGCAGAGTCATCGAAGATGAGAGTGGCTGCAATGAGCTAAAAGAAATCACCTAGACTCACTCTGACAACCCTGACTGAGTGAGTCATGAAGAACTCATTGGATGTTTCTGACTGTTTCCTGAATGGCCCACATACAAACCCAGTAAATGATTCACTGTTATCCATTCCCATTGTGAAAATTGCTAAAATGAAATGATCATTAAGGTTTGGTCATTTTGGTTGCAGCACTATTCACAACAGCAAAAATATGGAATTGAACTAAGTGTCCGTGAATGGATGAAAGGATAAAATAAATGTAGTATATACATAATGGAATATTATTCAGCCATGAAAAAGAATGAAATCCTATCATGTGCCACAACGTGGATCCTGTCATTTGCAGTAACTGGATGTTAAGTGAAGAAATCAGGTACAGAAAGACAAATATCCTATGTTCTTACTCATATGTGCAGATAAAAAAGTGGATTAATGAAGATAGAGAGTAGACTGGTGGTTATCAGAGGCTGGGTAGGGTTCATGGGGAGGGAGAAATGAGAAAGAAAAAAGAATCTGATATAGTTATTACCACTCAACTGTACTCTTAAAAATGGTAAAGAGGGAACCCCTTCTAATTAAAAAGCTTCCACACAGCAGGGGAGACAATCAAAAAGTGAAGGGACACCTCACAAAATGGGAAAATATTGGCAAACTACCCATCTGGCAAGGGATTAACAACCGGAATGTATAAGGAGCTTCAACAACTCTATAGGAAAAAGTCTAATAATCACATGAAAAAAATGGGTGAAAGATCTGAATAGACATTCGTCAAAAGAAGACCTACAGGCCAGGCACAGTGGCTCATGCCTGTAATCCGAGCACTTTGGGAGGCTGAGGTGGGCAGATCATGAGGTCAGGAGATCGAACCATCCTGGCCAACATGGTGAAATCCCGTCTCTACTAAAAATACAAAAAAAATTAGCTGGGCATGGTGGTGCGCTCCTGTAGTCCCAGCTGTTGGGGAGGCTGAGGCAGGAGAATCGCTTGAACCCAGGAGGCAGAGGTTGCAGTGAGCTGAAATTGCACCACTATACTCCAGCCTGGTGGTAGAGCAAGACTCTGTCACACACACACACACACACACACACACACAGATACAAATGGCAAACAGGGATATGAAAAGCTGCCCAACATCACTGATTATCAGATAAATGCTAATCAAAACTGCAGTAAAACATCATCTCACTCCAGTTAAAATGGCTTTTATCTAAAAGACAGGCAACAACAAATGCTGGCATGGGTGTGGGGAAAAGGGAACCCTTGTGCGCTGTTGGTGGGAATGTAAATTAGGGCAATCACTACAGAGAACAGTTTGGAGGTTCCTCAAATAACTAAAAATAGAACTGTAATATGACCCGGCAATCCTGCTGCTGGGTATATACCCAATAGAAAGGAAATCAGTGTATCAGAGTGATATCTGCACTACTCTGGTTATTGCAGCACTGTTCACCATGGTCAAGATTTTGAAGCCACCTACCTGTTTGTCCATAGATGAACAGATAAAGAAAGTGTGGTACGTAGACACAGTGGGGTCCTATTCAGCCATAGAAAAGAATGAGATCCTGTCACTTGCAACAACATGGATAGAACCGAGGTCATTATGTTACATGAAATAAGCCAGGCACAGAAAGACAAACTTCACATGTTCATATGCATTCATGGAAGCTGAAAATGCCAACAATTGATGTCATAAAAATAGAGAACGGAAGGATGGTTACCAGAGGCTAGGAAGGATAGTGGGGAAGTTGGAGAAGTGGGGATGGTTAATGGGTAAAATTATGTAGCTAGAGGGAATCAATAAGATCTAGCATTTGGTACCATAATCGAGTGACTACAGTCAACAAGAATTTATTGTACGTTTTTTAATGACTAGAAGATTATAATTACCTTGTTTGTAACACAAGGACATGAGAAATGCTTGTGGTGACGAATGCCCTATTTGCCTTGATGTGATTATTGCACATTGCATGCCTGTGTCAAAATGTCCCATGTACTTCATGAATATATACACCCGCTATGTACCCATAACATTAAAAATAAACATAAAATAGTAAAGATGGTCAATTAAATGTATTTCATATTAAAAATAGTAAAGATGGTCAATTTCACATGTATACTTTTCCTCAATAAAAAATAAAAATTAAATTTACTATTTAAAAATTAAAAGTTAAATTTACTATTTAAAGCTCTCTCCAGTAAGCATCTAGAGCCTGCCAGATTTTAGCTGTTATAACTACTGCTGGAATTTCATAGGTAAGAAGAAATAAATGAATTTCTAGGTGGCAAGTATTCTATGGCCATGATAGCATCTCATTCTGTAAGTTTTCTGATAGACCCTGTGCTTAGTGTTCAACACGGTTAGGATATCAGGACTCTGATTTTCTGAAGATACTGACAAAGTCATGATAAATAACTGTAAAGTTTAGAATCCTGAAATTCTTTTGTTTTAGTTGTCAATACTCAGTTAAGTCTTTATTAAATGTAACAAATACTGAATTAAAAGAGAAAAAAAAAAAACAAATGAACAGGGAACCTCTGGACATTCCTGGTGGGAATCAAGGGGTACAGCATTGGAAATGGAAACTATCTGTTAAAATTAAAAATGTATTTCCTGCAAACAGGTAGTTTAACTTCCAGATATCGAACTAACGAATTCAAGCCCACATGTGCCAAAAGACATACACAGATAATTATAGCTGCATTGTTTGTAATCATTCCAAATTAGAATCATTCTAAATTACATAGATCAATCTCACAAATGTAATTTTCAGTCAAAGAGGTCAGGATCAGATGAATAAATGATGTATTATTCCTTTGACAGAAAGTTTGAAGCCAGGCAGGATGGACTCCTGGCATCAGAAGTTGGCATGGTGCCTCTCTTGGGTTGAGGCAGGGGGCACGGAGCTGCTGGGTGCCGGCTGCGTTTTACTTCCTGGTGGGTGAAAGTTATGTGAGCACGTTCACAATTGATCATCAAGTTGTTCATTTTTGATTTGTGCACTTTACTGTTCAGTAAAAAGTGAAAAAAGAAACCTAAAAACAAACCAAGAGAACAGATTTTAAAATGGGAGTTTGGAAAAAGAAGAGGAAATAGCAGTGGAAAACAAACCTGGCAATTGTGTGTGTGTGTGTGTGTGTGTGTGTGTGTGTGTGTATGAAAATTGGCACGACTAAACATCTTAGGAGTAGGAAATGAGGACTTTTGGAACAGAGACACATGTGAAGGGAATCCTAACAAATAACCAACGTATTAACAAGGCATTGGACTTGCTGAGGGTGGGGCAGAGAGAGCGGTGTGTGAACAAGTTTTAAAGATCACCATGGGACGAGAGACTTAAAGGGTGGATCTGTTTTAGACGCATCATCTTGTATGATGAAACAGTCTTGTTGTAATGATACAGTGAATTTCATGGAGGGAACATAGTGGGTCCCTTGTTTTAAAAAATAGTCTCATCAAATGTATCTATCTCTGAGAGCAGAGAAAAGGAAAATTACAGTTAATGAAATGGAAAAGTATAGAGGACGTTCAAAATAATCGTGGAAAATCATGACAAACATCAAAAAATGTCAAAAACAGAAGAGACAACAGTATAAAATAAGCCACAAATAACATGTATGTTACGACTGGATAATATCACATGCATTCGTCACCATGCTAAGTGGGGTGGTGGCTGCCGTCCCCACCTCCTGGCCAGTCCACCTGTGTGTAATCCCCTCTCCTACGTGTGGGCTGGGCCAATGACTGGTTTCCAAGAGTGGGACACCGCAGAAGTGGTGGCTGTCACTGCTGAGGTAAGGACATGAACACTGTGGTTTTGGCCTTAGGGTGCTGTCTCTGCTCTGAGGGGAGCCAGCTGCCATGTCCTGAGCTGCCCTGTGGAGAGGGTCACATGTCAAGGAACTGATGGCTCCCACTGTGGAAATAAATGAATGCCACCCAAATAACAGTGAAATAACAGGCAAAGGCTGTTTATTCAGAGCTGCTATAGCAAGGGGGTCCATGACCATCACTTGCGTCCTGACTCACAGGCAGGTGAGGAGTGGGGAAGCTTCATCGTGGAAAAGGGGAGGCTTCAGGTGCCTGGTGGAGGCTGTGGGCCTGGGGAAGCCGGAGGCGGCTGGTGAGACGCGGGCATCCCATGGGATCGGCTAGGGTACATGCTGGGCTTTCTCTGGATGGTCCTAGATTGGAAGCAGGGATGAAAATCAGGAAACTGTCAGCTATTAGTCAAGTCTTGGACGTTTGGGTCAGATCGTTACAGAATGTAATGTTTAATTTCCCATATTATTTCTAGAGAAAGCAATCTGAATTCCTAGGAGCCTGGCACGGAGCAGGCGGGCCTCCTGGGCTGGCTCCCACAGATGACGGCTTAGCCTACTGGGCTGGTTCCCGTAGATGGCGGCTTGGCCTCCTGGCTGGTGGCTGCAGCGGGTGGGTGGGAATTCTGCTCTTACAGATGCTCCGGCCATTGTCCATTTGTGTCGTCAGTCTCTTACCACTGAGAGCCAGCGGGGACCCAAGGCCTAGCAGCAATGCAGCGAGGAGTCTTGGTTGTGGGTCCTCCCGGTGAGCACAGAAATGGCCACATAACAGATTTAATTACAAAATAAAATCTAGCTATTGTCTGTTTGAAAGAAATATTTAAAATATGATCAAGAAAGGTGGGGAAAACAGATGAAAGTATTAGGTCCAGGAAATAGATGGGGAAGGGGAAAACATATACATGAAACTATAAAAATATTTATTTAGCTTTTCTGGCTACAAAGTAAAATATTAGAAAGTAAAAGTTATTAATTCTCATTTCTCACATGATGGGTGAATGTTATTCTCTTTTTCATAATTTTTTGCTTTCTGATTTTCTTATGCTGAACATCAAATTTCTGATCAGGAAATAGAAGGAAATAAAGTTCTCCTCCATTCTTCCTAGGTCCTTCCTGCTCGCACCTCCCTCTCTCCCTGTCTAGGCTTGGGGTCCTGGCACTGCCTCTGCGGGTTTCTTTTCTCAGCCCCTCTTTTTGGTGCCTGTTCCTTCCTGCTTGCCACCTTTGGAAGCCGCTATTCTTCTGCCCCTGTCTGCGTTCCCTGTGCTGGTGGATATTCCTTGCCTCTGTCTTCCTGGCCACTGGGGTGGCTCTGCCTTCCCAGCATCTCCAGTTCTCTCCCACGGCACTGGAGGGCGTCCTGGGGGAAGAGGCCTCCTGGGGATGGGCCTGTGTTGTCACTGCTTCCTCCCCGACACACCCTGGATCCTTGAATGCAAACTGTGTGCATAGATAGGCTAAAATGCTTTCGCAAATTAATACTTTTGAGTTAACTAGAAGTCTCAGAATAATATTTGTTCAACAAAACTAAATGATTACCCTATTTATTCAAATATGACTGTCGGAAACTATTCCGGGAAGTTCAGATATGGTAACCAAAACATATGCAAACGTAACATATGGCCACAGTAATTGAAATGCAGTCCTACTGGCATGCTCCTAGACAGTTAAATCAATAGAACCGATAGGGTTTATAATTATTATTGTAGACCAATGACATATTAGAGTTTAATAATATTCCGACTGGGCGCCGTGGCTCACAACTATAATCCCAGCACTTTGGGACGCCAAGGCGGGCAGGTCACCTGAGGTCAGGAGTTGGAGATCAACCTGGCCAACATGGTGAAACCTCGTGTCCACCAAAAAATACAAAAATTAGCCAGATGTGGTGTTGCATGCCTGTAATCACAGCTACTTGGGAGGCTGAAGTGGGAGAATCGCTTAAACTCAGGAGGCAGAGGTTGCAGCGAGCCTAGGTGGTACCGTACCACTGCCCTCCAGCCTAGGCCACAGACAGAGACCCTGTCTCAAAAAAAAATTTTTTTTTTATTATTCAATGTGATTTAAAACACCTTGAAAAAATAAATAAGTTCAAGATTAGAGAAATTGACTAGCAAATTATTCATTCAATTACTTATTTAGCTATTAACAGCAAATGTGTGTTAAATACTTCCTGCCAGTCTGTTTCAAGCTCTAGGGTAGGGATATGACATTGAACAATAGATACAAAATCTCTGCTCTCACAGTTTATATTCTGAAGTGAGAAAAAAACTTAAAAAATTGTAATTTATTTAAGATTTGAATAGAAAATGAAATAATTGGAAAACTATCAGAAAATGTGATATTTAGTTTTGATCATTTATTACTCCAATAAATTGTGAAGAAAAAACAGATTTCATTATATACAATATTATTTTCTTATTTAAAACTTGTTACTTTCTCTGATTATAAAAATAATGCTTGTTTATTATAAAAATGATGAAGTGAGATTTCAGATTACAAGGTAGATGACGTTGGAGCCTAAAATAATTGGTTTAAAATGTAGACATCACATATAAAATAAATTCTGCTGGAATAGTATACAAAAATTCTTTTTTAAAAAATAAAAAAACATAAAAATGGTAAGAAATAAATAGGTTGTTCCTAGGATTTGGGGGAGAAAGCCTTCCTACAAAGGGAGAGAAATGGCAGTTTTAGCTACATAAAAATACGCCAATTCTATGCCATCACATATACACCATAAAGAAGTTAAACTAAAGATGTGGACTCCCATGAGAACACCGAGGGAAGGTATATTTGCAAGAGGGAAGGGCTGGTTGTTTGAGCTATGCTAGTGTTCATTGACTGTCTAGGTGAGGAGGATGATTCTTTGAAGAAGACAAAGAATCTCTTGCAGAGGTAAGAACAAGACAGTGTGGCTCATGGAAGCTAAGAAACGTGTTTTCAGAAGGCGGAGAGAACTGAAAAACAACTGTTTGACTTGGCCACCCTATTGCCAGTGGTGGCCCCAGGGCATAACGCCCTTCATGAAGCCACTGGGTTGAAGATGGGTTGCAGTGCATTGAGGCATGGGCAGGAGTGAGAGACAGCAAATAGACAACACTAGGTAAATTTCTAAGGGAGAGGAGAGGGTCTTTCACAGCAGCACGAGCGCAGTGACAGAGGTGAATTTGCTGTTTTTGAATGAATCCTCTCTGAGCTGATGGGAAGGATCCCGCCGTAAGTCTGACTTGCGAGGCTCCTGGACTCACAAGGCCCTGCCTTTGTGAGTTAAGGCTCTGCTGCTCCCAGCTTGAAATTCTTTATAACTTTTGAGCTAGCTGTCCTGGATTTTCGTTTTGCATTGGGACCCACAAATCACATAGCTGGTTCTGCACTATTGAGAGGGAAAAGCTTAATATACAAATGTGACAAAGCCTTCTGTAATAATCAGTGTGGTGAAGGAGCTCCAAACCCTGGGTGAAGAGATTGGAGAATTGGCAGTTTCTTGTCTAATAGGAAGGAAGCGTAAGGGATGTGTGAGTTCATAGGTTAGTTTTATCAGTTTCTTGTCCAGATGATAAAGGCGTATTTTATTTTTAAAGTAAAAAGTGTAGCATTTGTTTTAAGTGCTGGAGATGAGAGTGACGTTGTAAGCTGGGTAACAGTGGTACAGATTTGAAGCGGTGAAGAGTGAGGTTGGAGGAGCCAGAATGATGGAGGGCCCTTGAAGACTGCTCAGCCAGCGTTTATGTCAGAACCTCCGATTTTTTACAGGATTTTCTCCATACGTGTTGCCTGAGCAAAGGGTTTTTTTTAGGTGGGTAGAATATAATGAAAGACAGTTTAAGGTACTAACAGGAGTGCTAGTGACATGACAGACTGAGGAATCTAACTGAGATAACAGAAGAAGTTAAGAAGGGTTATTTGGAAGGCTGGCATATCCCTGTATGCATTTGTGATATAGAGATACAGATACAGATATATGTATATATTTTTAGCGTGATCTATATCAGTGACATACATATCAGGGATTATATATGTAGTTATTGAGCTTTATATAAATGTTATAGTATATACCGTGTGTCATCTTTTGAAAATTGATTTTCATTTTCAACTTTATATTTTTAAGACTCATCAATATCAATTCCTGTGTCTATAGTTTATTCATTTTCACCGATGCAAAATATTCATTATACAAATATACTGATGTTTATTTAACTATTCTTCTGTCTAAAAACATTTGTGCTGTACTGTATAAACAGGTACCCTGAGAAACATGCTCAAATATTTCTCTAGGTATACAGCTAAGAATTGAATTATTGTATTATAGGGTATGTGAAAGTTTGGATTTTTTAAAATTTATTTTTTGTATAAATTTATAGGCTACAAGTACAATTCTGTTACATGGATAGATTGCATGATGGTGAAGCCGGGGCTTTTACTGCATCCATCACCTGAATAATGTACACTGTACCCATGAAGTAACTGCTCATCATCCACTGTCCTCCTGCACACCCACCCTTCCGTGTCTCCATTGTCTATCATTCACACTCTATGTTCATGTGAACACATGTTTAGCTCCCACTTATAAATGAGAACATGAGGTATTTGTTTTTGTGTCTAAGTTGTTTCACTTAGATGATGGCCTCCAGTTCCATCCATGTATAGACATGATTTCATTCTTTTAATGGCTGCATAATATCATATATATGTACCACATTTTCTTTATCCAGTCACCTGTTAATGGACACTTAGGTTGATTCTATATCTTTGCGATTGTAAATAGTGCTGCAATAAACATATGAGTGAAGGTGTCATTGTGATATAATGATCTCTTTTCCTTAGTAAAGGAATCTTAGCAGTTCCTCTGCTAAATAGAGGTATTGCTGGGTAAAATGGTAGTTTCATTTTTAGCTTTTTGAGAAATCTCATACTATTTCCATAGAGGCTGTACTAATTTACATTCCTACCAACAGTGTATGAGCACTCCCTTTTCTCTCCATTCTTTGCCAACATTTGTTATTTTTTGTCATCCTGATAATAGCCATTCTGACTGGTGTAAAATTATATCTCCTTGTGGTTTTAATTTGTACCACTCTGAGGATTAGTGATGTTGCACAGTTTTTCATATGCTTTGGTCCATTTGTACATCTTCTTTTGAAAAATGCCTATTAGTGTCTTTTGCCTACAGTTTAAGGGGATTGAATTTTTGTTGTTGAGTTGTTTGTTGTTGAGTTGAAATTCCCCTGGAATTTCCCAAGGAAGTCCCCTGTTGGATGCATAGTTTGCAAATATTTTCTCCCATTCTTCAGTTGTCTGTTCACTTTTTTGATTAGTTCTTTTGCTGTGTAGGTTTTAGTTCAATCAAGTCCCACTTTTCTATTTTTTGCTTTTCGTTGCCTGTGCTTTTGAGGTTTTAGTCGTGAATTCTTTGCCTAGGCCAATGTTCAGAAGAGTTTTCCCTAGGTTTTCTTCTACTATTTCTGTATTTCATCTTTAACTGCTCTTGAATTGGTTTTTGTATATGGTGAGAGAGAGAGATCCAGCTTCATTCTTCTGCATAAAGCAATCCAATTTCCCCAGTCCCACTTACTGGAAAGCACATCCTCTCTCCAGTGTATGTTCTTGTCAACTTTCTCATAATCAGTTGACTGTAAATATGTGGTTTAATTTCTGGGTTCCCTATTCTGTTCCATTGATCTCTGTGTCTTTTCATACCAGTACCATGCTGTTTTGGTTAATACCAGTTATTCCTCAAAAAATGTACCAATTTACATACCCATTGTAAAAGTATAAATTCTTGTTGACTCAACACTCTTTCTAACACATGGTATATTGGACTTGAAAATTTTTACAGCTCTTGAGTAGGTATAGAATGTTATCATTATTTTCTTATTTTGACAAAATGTCTTATTGTGTCCTTATTTTGAAAGTAAAATAAAACATCCTTAATTACTAATGAGGTTGAGAAAGGTTTCTTTTCTTCTTCCTTCCTTCCTTTCTTCTTGGCTTCCTTCCTTGCTTCCTTTCTTTCTTTTGCTTCCTTTTTCCCATTAGCCTTCCATCTATTTATGTCTTTGGCCCATTTTTCTATTTCGGTCTTTTTCTCGTAGATTTATAAAGTTATTTATATATGTAATTTTTGAATTCTTTGTGGAATGTCTTGAATTTGTTTCTTTTCCTTCCCTTTTCTTGTAAGATCTAATTGAACATGTGTTTCTCTCTCAACTTTTAAAAACGAGTATGTAATCATGGGGTACAGTGCAATTTTATTACATTGATAGATTTCCTTGTGGTGGAGTCCGGGCCTTCAATAAGGCATTCATCACTGGAGCAATGCACATTGTACCCGCCAAGCAACTTCCCATCATTTTTTCAATTTCTTTATGATATCTTAAAGCTTAAAATTTTGCCTTTCATTTTTTATTTCTCAATATGTGAAATTTTTTTTCACATAAAGTAGGGATAAAGTTTGATTTTTTCCAAATTGATAACCATTTTCCCGTTTCATTAATTCTATAGTCCCTTTTTCTTTGATTGTCTACACTTCCATCTCTTTCATATATAATGCTTCCATATATTCATTAGTCTGTTTCAGGGACCTCTATTATGTCCTGCTGGTACATCGTTCTGTTCCTGCACCTATACCACACTGTCTTTTTTTTTTTTTTTTTTTTTTTTTTGAGACGGAGTTTAGCTGTTGTTGCCCAGACTGGAATGCAATGGCACGATCTTGGCTCACCACAACCTCCGCCTCCTGGGTTCAAGCAATTCTCCTGCCTCAGCCTCCCGAGTAGCTGGGACTACAGGCACGCACCATCATGCCCAGCTAATTTTTGTATTTTTAGTAGAGATGGGGTTTCACCTTGTTGACCAGGATGGTCTTGATCTCTTGACCTTGTGATCCACACGCCTCGGCCTCCCAAAGTGCTGGGATTATAGGCGTGAGCCACCGTGCCTGGCCAACACACTGTCTTAATTACCAGAGAAACCTTATAAAAAATCTTGAAATCTGTGGTCAAGTCACTTCTTTTCCACTTTTCCTTCTTTCTCTTTCTCATCCTCTTCCTTCAGGAGTGTGTCAACTGGTTTATTTTCACCTTTTTATCCCACGTAAAACTATTTTAATTTTGAGAGAAATAAAATGTTCAAAATATTGAGTTTTTTAATGCAAAACACAGTAATTACTTATGTCTTCTTTAATGTTTTAAATTAAGTTTTGTAAATTTTCTTATAGAAATCTAACACAATTTATGTTAGACTTTTTTTGGTAACAAATATTTTATTATTTTTATTATAATTATATATATGAGGCTAAGTGTATATGTACATAGCTCTACATATATATGTAACATACATGTAACATATATGTACATATATACACATATGCATAATATATATGACATATATATGTCATATATATATAGGCATTGTATTTTTTAAGCAATACATTTTCTGATTGTTGATGATATATATAATCCATTTACTGGCTAGCCGCTTAGTAAACACTCTTGTTATTTTAATAATTTTTTTCACGCATTCTTTTGGATTTCATATGTAGAAAGTTATATGCAAATAATGATGGCTTTGTTTTTTCTAATTGTTATGGTTTTATTTCTACATTTTACATTACTGCTCTGTGGAAAATCTACAGTGCAAGATTGAATGAGATTATGATAATTAATACCTTATCTTGTTATTGATCTTTTTTTTTCTTTTTGAGACAGAGTCTCACTTTGTCACCCAGGCTGGAGTGCAATGGCATGATCTTGGCTCACTGAAACCTGCATCTCCTGGGTTTAAGCGGTTTTCCTGCCTTAGTAGCTGCAATTACATGTGTGTGCCATGACATCTGTCTACCTTTTTTGTGTTTTTTTAGTAGAGATGGGGTTTCACTGTGTTGACCAGGTTGGTCTCAAACTCCTGACCTCAGGTGATTCACCCACCTTGGCCTCCCAAATTGCTGGGATTACAGGCATAAGCCAGCATGCCTGGCACATTGATTTTAAAGAGATTGTTTCAAAGATATCACCATCAAGACTGATGTTTTATTATAATCTTTTTATAAATAACTCTTCGTCAAGCTAAAAAATTTCTTTCTATTCTGGGTTTGCTAAAAAACTTTTAAAAAATCCTGAATAGAGATGAATTATCAAAATTTGTTCTGTATCTATTGGTGGTCATAAAATATTTCCTCTTTAAGTATTTAACGTACTGAATGGTATTTATAGTTTTTTTTTCTAAATGTGAAAGTCCTGGCATTTGCAATTTGCTAATGATATATTACCTTTGTTATATGTTATTGTATTAAGCTAATATTTTAATTAATATTTATATGTTTTAGTTATAATTTATTTTATGTATGTTTGTAAAGAAAAATTAGTTTGGATTTTTTTATTTTTATACTGTTCATCTCTAGTTTTGTTATAAAGTTATATTAGCTTCATATGAATTATAGAGTTATGGAATATTTTCCTTTTTTTCTCTATTTTCTGGAAAACGTTTTCTAAGTTTGAAATAATCCACTTCCGTAAACTTTGTTTAATTTGTCTGCAAGACACTTTGGTCCTAAAATTTTTGAAACATTATTTTAATTTCTTTATAATTATAGGAATAATAAGGATTTCAAAATTTCATTTTGAACTCAGTTTTCGTTAGCTATATTTTTCTAGAAGTTTGTTTATTTGTTTTCAGATATATTGGAATAAGGTAATTCTTAGTCTCTTTTCTAATGTAGTTATGTCTCCTTGTTCAGTTCTATCATATACTTGAGTCTGTTTTCTTGGCAATCTCAGCAGAAGTTTACCTCTTTTATTAAATAGTCTTTTCTAAGATTCTGCATTTTTTGTTGTACTTATCTTCTCTATTTTATCTTTGTTTTCTATTTAGCTGATTTCTGCTTTCAAATTTCTTTGTATTTCTTTTTTATTGTAAGCATTTAGAAATATACATTCTGGGAGTATGTGCTTGGTAAAATTTTCAATTCTTTTAGTTTCAATTCTTCTGTGTCCTTATGATTTAGGTAAGCCTTTTGCAAGCCACATAGGAATAGATTCATTTTATTCTTATTTTTAAGCCAGCCTGACACTCTCTATATTTTAGTGGGAGAATTTAGATCATTTATATTTATTGTGGTCACAGATATATTTGAATTTGTTTCTCTCATTTGATGTTTTTTGCTACTTCGTTTTTGCTCGTTTATGCTACTTTGTTGTTTCTTTTTTCCTTATTTAAATTCTATTTAGTCTTCAGTGTGTTTGGAAGTTTAAAATTCTATTTCTACTTTTCTGGAGGCTAAATTTTAAAATGTTACCATATATAATTGAACTAAGTCTGAAGTTAGTATCTCAACCCCTCTACCCACTGCTGTGGTATACTTGCAACATTTTAGCTTTGAATGCCCTTTTTTCTTGACATTTATTGTTGCCCAAAATTTAAGTTTGTTTTACTTTTAACTCTCAAATTAGAGATTATTTTTATTATGTCTTCGAGGTTTTGCTTGTTTAGTTTTATACATGTTTGCCAATTTCTTTTCCTGCCATTCTTTTGTATCTGATAACATCTTTTAAGTTTATTTTCTACATCCTGAAGAACATTCTTTAGAAGTTTCTGTAATGTAGGTGTATTGATGGTAAGCTTTCTAGTTTCTATTTATCTAGAAAAATTTTAAAATTTTACTCTGGCTCTTAAAATATGATTTTGCTGGTGACACAGTTCTAGATTAATAGTTGTTTTCTTTCAGCCCTTTAAAGTGTTTTTCTATTGTTTTAATTCTCTTATTGTTGAGAAATCTGCTATCAGTCTTACAATAATTTCTTTTTAGGTGTTTCCTTCTTTCTCTCTGTATAATTTTAAGACTTTCTATTATATGTGGTATTTTGTGGTTATTCTCCAACATATATGGAGATGCGTTTTTTAAAATTAGCTCTGATTCCCCCCAGAAATCAGAGCCTAACTGACACACAGTCTTGAAGGCAGGTGGTTTATTCTGGGGAAATTGTGGCCAGGGAAAAGAAAAATGGGAATGGAAAAATGGAATAAGGATGTAGGGAGATCCAATGCAAGGGTACATTATTAATCTAGTCATTTTTGTGGAAACTTGGGGTTCAAGCCCTCTGGGACATTCTGAGTGCTTTTTAGAATGTGCCTCAGAATTGGCCATGTGGATGTGCACCATGCGAGGGAGCATTTATACACCAGTTTCTGTTCCCCAGTGGTCAAGGATTATTCTATGGAGTGCTAACCTTGAATTTTCAGGATTGGTGTATGTGTGGGTGTCTGTCAGGTTCCCATACGCATCAGAAAAATACTGGGACAAAGAGCAAGTGATAAGAGTTGGCAGCTGAGGCATGACGCTGTCAACCGACCCTGCAGAAAGATGGTTGATGCAGCAATTATTATAGTAAACAGTGTTTATTTTTTTAATTTATTTATTTATTGTAAATTAGGTTCTGGGGTAATGTGCAGATCATGCAGGATTGTTGCATAGGTACATACATGGCAAGGTGGTTTTCTGCCTTCACCCCCCCATCACCTATATCTGGTATTTCTCTTCTCATTATCCCTCCCCACCATCCCCACCCAGCCTTCCCTCCACTAGCCCCCAACTGCTGACCGCAGTATGTGATGCTCCCCTCCCTGTGTCCATGTGTTCTAATGGTTCAACACCCACCTATGAGTGATAACATATAGTGTTTGGTTTTCTATTCTTGTGTCAGTTTGCTGAGAATGATGGTTTCCAGATTCATCCATGTCCCTATGAAGGACACGAACTCATCATTTTTTATGGCTGCGTAGTATTCCATGGAGTATATGTGCCACATTTTCTTTTATTTTTATTTTTCAGTTTAACATATATTTTGCAACATGAATCTGTATATTTTTTCATAATTTCTGAAAATTGTCACCCATTATCTTTTCAAATATTGAGTTTCCTTCATATTCATTTCTCTCTCTCTGTCTCTCTTTCTCTCTCTCTCTCTGTCTCTTTCTCTCTCTGTGTGTGTGTCTCTCTTTCTCTCTGTGTGTCTCTTTTTTCTCTCTCTCTCTCTCTGTGTCTCTTTCTCTCTCTCTCTCTCTCTCTGGGTGTGTGTGTGTCTCTTTCTTTCTCTCTTTCTCCCTCTGTGTCTTTGATCTCTCTAATATCTTCATGCTCATTCCTGATCGTTTATGCCGCTCCTTGCAGGGCGAGAGTCTGCTGTTGTGCCTCACTCATGGTGTCTCGTCTCCTCGGGCTTTGCTGGTGTTGGTTGTGGGCTTGCTGTGTGGTCTTCATGTGTGTGAATCCTGCAGGCTTCTATGGAAGACGTTTTTGTCCAGAGAGGGTGTGCATCTGTCTGGATCAGGCCCTGGGAGTATCTCAGATAGAGGGACTATGGGAGGCAGAATAATGACCCCCTCCAAATATTTTCCACGCCCTGATCTCCAGTACCTATGAATGTGTTAACTTGACATTTTAAAAGGGACTTTGCCCCCATGATTAACTTATAGATGCTGAAAATATTTGTATAATGCAGGTGGGCCCCATATAATCACAAGGACCTGTAGAAGTGGACAAGAGGCTCAGAAAGGTGGAGAGATGGCGGCACAGGAAGACAGCCTGACACGGCTGACTGGAAGAAGGGGCCTTGAGCCAGCGTGTGATGGTGGCTTTCCTCCAGAAGCTGGCAGAGATGAGACAGTGGACCCTTCCCTAGAGCCTCCAGAATGAGTGCGGCCCTGCTGGCGCCTTGATTTCAGCCCAGAGAGACCTGTTTGGGATGAACATGTGCTGTTTTGAGGCCCTAATTTGTAGTTAGTGTAGCAGCAACAGGAAATTAGTTCAGACACCCACCTGGAGAGCCTGACTCTGTCCAGAGCCCACTCCTCTGCCTCTGTTTCCCTGCACTCAGTGTCCTGATTGCCCCGAAACTGGGCGCCCACCCTCAGGGCTGTCCCTCCCGTCTCTTTTGATCTCCATCTGCCTTCCGCTCCTTCCCCAGCACACCGCAGGCGGTCCCTCCTGCTGAGGGCCCTCAAGAGGAGCAGCCCTGCTCAGAGCGTGAGTGTGAAACAGAACATCTGGCTCTCCATACCAGTGGAGCTGTGTACATTGCAACTTCTTCGTCAATATTACCTAAGGTATCATAGATGTCTTACATCTTTCAATGATATGTAGAATAAACCTCAGAAAATATTTAAAAGTTTTCTTCTGTAATTTATAGTAAATCTATTTAAGGAAAAAGTATTTATTCTTTTCAACATAGTTTGCCTCTCTTGCTCTTCAGGAATGTTTAGTTACAGAATACATTAAATTTTTCTCAGAACTATGGCTCTGTTGCAGGATATCTTTGATGCTTTCATTTTTAGTTAAAAAATGTATTCGGTCTTTTCACATGCATCTTCAGCATCAGTATATTCTTCACTACCACAGGGAAGAAGACATTTCCATGTCTTCCAATGCTATGCTCTAGGGTGTGCCAGATTCATTTAGCATCTGCCAATAAATGGTTCATATAATGCCCACTTTTCACACCATGCTGAGTGAGGACCTAAAACCTTCTGATGGGGATTGGCTTGGAGGGGAAATTGACATTCACTGAATGTACACAACCAAGTCAATGATAGCTCAGTTGAAAAATCTAATTAGAAAAAAGACAAAAACAACCTTTTCTACAAATGTTGCCTCTAGTACACACTTGAGATTCATACCTCCACACTCCACCCTCAGCAGGCTGATGGGAGGACCCTGCCCCTGAGCCCATCCTCCTGGGTGACAAGCACAGGAATGGGAAGGGTGAGCCCTAGAAGCCCCTCATGTCCCCTCCTTCCACACGGGACCCCGGCAGTCCTAGTGGCGCCGCTACCCTGCTGGCTCCCCTTGGTGACTGTTATGGGTCTGTCCTTCTTCGTGTAATCTTCTTTCAATCTTATTCACCAGTATTCCTCAAATGATTCATCATACTTGTCATTTGTCATGAGTTTTTTTTTTTTTTCTCTTAGTGGTTTCTTTTATACTGTTTTTTAACTGACAAAAATTGTATATACTTATTACACATAACATGTTTTGAAATGTGTGTACATTGTGGAATGGTGAAATCAAACAAATTAACATATGAATTACCTCACAAAAGTATCATTTGTGTGGTGAGAATGCTTGAAACTTACTCTTGTAGCCATATGCAGGAATAGAATACTCTGTTGGGAACTATAGCTATCATGCTGTACAATGGATGTCCTGACCTTATTACCCGCGTCTCACTGAAATGTCTGTCTTTTGACCAACACCTCCCCTGCTTCTCCCCGCAGCCTCTGGCCACCCCTTTTCTGCTCCCCACTCACGTGAGTGAGTCCGCCCTTTCTACATCCCATGTGTAAGTGAGATGATTCTGTCATTCGTTTTAGGACTACGTCAAGTGTGGGACATGAGTTCCGCGAGAGGCGAGATCTCCCACTGACTCCCAATCACGAGACTATCCAAATCGTTAAACATATAAGAAAAATACCTATCAAAAGGAAAACCAGATAACTCGGAAACTATTTTAGCTTATATACGAAAATGTATTTATTATTCAAACTAATGAGAATTGAATGAGATCTTCAAGTTTAGGTACAGAAAATTTGCAAAGTAGGAAATATTTTTAATATGCAAACATCAAATGATGATTGACATTGTGACGTATGAATGAAATGATATTTAAAAGACTGATAAGATACCTTTTATGATTAATGGGGTGTCAGCAGTGAAGGAGGTGCCCCCCCCGTGATACGCCTGACGTGAATGTGAATGAATGCAGTGTTACTGAAGCCAGACTTGCAGCATTTATCATGTGAAAAATGACAGAAAAACATAATGACAAACAAAAATACCTTTGAACGGAACCCTACTACTGTGACTTTAAAGACTCTGTCTAAAGTAAAACGATGATCATTGCAGCATTTAGATATAATAGCAAAATATTGGCATCGACCTCAATATTCTACCATAAGATAGAAATGGAAATAAATTTTAGAACGCACAAATTAATAATTGTAAAGTTTATGCAACATAACATATGTTCAACTTATTTTCTATATTAAGTTTATAACTGTAGGATTGATATTCTTTTTTCGGCAACAGAAAAGTGGAAATAGTTTGGCATTTTGGGATAGCAGCATCAATAAACAAATATTAATTTTAAAGTGCACCGTTGTTATTCAATGTTGCATAGTTAACATGGCAATTCTTTCAGTCCTTGTGATTAGCAGCGGTGGCATTTCAAGGTTTTGCAAGCATCAGTCCCTGTCTCTCAACCCCAACCCCAAATGGTCACCAGCAGTTTCAGCTCTTTTGAGCCTGCAATAGATTCACCTGGGCTGCACCGACAGCTTCCAGAGTGAAATGAAGGCCGCACGTGGTCTCTGCCACAGGCCTGGGAATCAAGCGGGGCAGTGCTTGTAGGAACTCTGGGCCGGCTTCCTCTCCCCCCACCACCACGTGTGCCAGCTTATGTGACTGGCCTGCCAGGTGCCAGGCCTTGGATTACACTTGCAGTCCTCTCCCTGTAGAAGGTTCTGCCATCTTCTTCTGTGTTTAAAATTGTGTATTATTCCTCAGAGGGTTCAGAAGAGCCTCCCTTTTTTGGGCTGGGAATGCCCACAGGATATCAGGAACCGCTGCTCCCTCTTATTCTACTTGGGAGCAAATTCCTTGGCTACCAAGACCATGGCGGTCTGGCATGTCACATCTGTTGGATGTATTTAGACTTTGGGAAATCATGGGCCTAGTCATGAGTAGACCCAGTGACCGCTCTATCCACTATCTCAAAAAAAAAAAAAAAAACAACAAAACAAAACACAAAAACAAACCCTGAACTAGATACCATGGCTTCTCTGGGTCATTTATTTATTTACTTGTTAGGCTTCAGTCTTAATAATCCTTACTTACGGATGTTCACCATGTGACCTGAGGTGGGGATGGTGGCCTGAGAGTATGAGGTGGCCCAACATGTCCAAGCAATGGGATCGGGGTTGTTTTGTTCTTGTCTGCTATGATACGTGTGGGGAGCTCTGGATACATAGTTGGAATAGTTGGCATCCCCACAACGTGGAATATTTGTGGCTCACACATTCCAAGGACATGCTCGGGTGTGCAATTGCCCGGGCTGCTGCAGTACAGAGTAATGGGATGTTCAGCTTGAGACAGAATAATCCCAAACAATGCAAAGGACAAACTTCTCATAAACTTGAATGCTTCTCTGGGCTCCTCCGGTAGCTATCAACAGCAAAATGCTCTTTCCCCAAAAACAAATGGACTAAATCAAGGTTATAGAAGAATGAGCATAAAAGCACTTTATAATGGGGCTATATTGGAATGTCACTTGGGATTCAGGTACCTGTCTGAAACTTGGCATCTTAGAATTGGAAGGGAAAGACAGTGAAAGGAATATTCAATTTGCCCCATTTCAAAACTGGACGTCCAAATGCTATTTAAAGCAACAGTTTTGATAATCTGTAAACTTGGCGCTTTAAACAGTCTTGTTCATTAAACCCTTCTCTTGTCAGCCATGTTTATTCATCTCAAAAGCGGCACACATACACTTCACTTACTGATGATTACTTGTTGATCTATTTCATTTTAACTTGATACTTTTAATATAACAACTGCAGTTATGGTTCAGACACCAAGCTGAGCAATTTATGAGGTTTACCTTATTTAATTCTCGTGACAGCTCTATGACATAGCTACTATTTCTGTGTGCATTATTCAGAATAGAGGCTCGCACAGGTTTGTCAACTTGCCTTTGTAAGTAAAAGCTTTAGTAAATATTAAGACAATATATTCCATGGCTCTCATATAAATCCAGATGGCTTTCAGGCTCCACCTATGTACTGAGCACCACGCTATGTGATGTGTGCCTAACACAAAGGAAACTGAAGTCAAACAGATGTCAGCGCATCCTAGCATGATAGTTTAAATGCTTTTCTCACCAGGGTGACCCTAGTGTCTTAATTCCACTCTGTCCCCTGACCCCGCTCTCATAGCTATGTCCCCTGAACTAGCTCTCACAGTTATGTTTCCTTTTTCACCTGCCTTGGGTAGTGAAGGTGTTAACTGAAGGAGGGCACGTGTGTGTATTAGTGGCTCAGTGACATTGCTGAGATGTCACAAGCTTATTTCCCTGAACACATCTCACCATGTTTGGTATCTATCTCAATGGGTAGAATATATCTATTGTGCCAAAAAAAAAGCTCTTCGTGAAACAGAGGATGTAGTTAATACCATGGTTCTAAATGTTCTAAAGACAAGTAAACTTAGCTCCACAACAGTTAAGGTCATCAGACCATGGTCAGGAATCAATTGTCATTCCTCCCTCCCCAAGACAAGTATCCTGTAATTAAATTTAAATATAAGAAAGGGCTTTAACTAAATTATTGCTGACTCTATCTTATCTCCAATGAGATAACGAAAGAAAATAAACACTTTTATTGTTTAAAATCAGTAAACTCTGTACGGATTAATGGGTACAGAGTTTCTGCTTGGGATATGGCAAGAGTTTTGGAATGAGACAGAGGCAACATAATTAATGCCACTGAATTTTACACTTAAAAATAGGTAAAATGGCAAATATTATGTTATATATATTTTACCATAAAGCTGTTCGCTTACTTCATGGTGGGTATAATCATTCCTCAGTACTTGTGGGGTATTGGTTTCAGCATCCTCTGCAGATATCAACATCCACAGATGCTCAAGTTTCTGATATAAAATGGCATAGTATTTGCATATAACCTACACACATACATCTTTCTCTTCCATATACTTTAAATCATCTCCAGGTTATTTATAATACCAAATACCATGTAAGTGCTATGTAAATAGTTGCTATGCTGTGTGTTTTATTTGTATTATTTTATTTGTTGTTATACTGTATGTTTTATTGTTGTATTGTTATTTATTTATTTATTTTGAATATTTTCAATGTGGAGTTGATGAAATCCATGGATGAGGAACCCGCAGATGTAGAGGGCTCACTCTAATCTAAGAAAGGGAGAGAGGAGAAAATCACAGTGTCTTTTATAACCTAGTCTCTGAAGTTGGACATCATCACTGTTTCATTCTGTTACTTACAAGTGAATCAGTAAGTCCAGCTCACACTCAAGGGCAGGGGAATTGCGTTCTACCACAGTATTGAAGGGGGAGTATTAAAACCTTTGTGGACATATTTGAATTTTGCCACATGTGGTGAATTATAATGAATATCTTTCAAGTATTAAGCTACTATTAACATCCTAGAATAAATTTACTTGATAATCATGTATTTTTTGTATATTGTTATATTTGACTGCTGATTTTTATTTAAGAGTTTTGCATGTGTGTATTTTGTAAGGTGCTTGTGAAGTTTTGGTGTCTAAGTTATTCTGGCTTCATAAAATACCTAAGATTCTTTATTTCTTTTCCTATTACTTTTGGTATTTTTTCAAAGAATTTGTTTGTTTCATCTGAATTATCAAATTCAGAGTTGTAAAGTTGTTTACATTATACTCTTGTTGCTGTTTTAATATCTGTAGAATACACAGTTATGTTTCTCTTTTCATTCCTGATATTGGTAATTTGCGTTTTCTCTTTTCTTTTCCTTGATCTGTCTTGCTAAACTTTATTGATTTGACTAATTTGTTTAAAGAAACGATTTTTAGCTTTCTTTTTCTTTCTAACAGCTTTCCCGAGATATAATTGATATACTCACCCATTGTAAACCGACCACGTGTCTCAGCCTCTTGAGCTGCTATAACAAACATTCCATAGACTGGCTGGCTTATAAAGAACACAAATGTGTTCCTTACAGTTCTAGAGGCTGGGAAGTTCCAGATGCAGACTCCAGCATATTCTGTGTCTGGTGAGAATAGATGGCACCTCTTGCTGCAGCCTCCCATGTGGGAGGGGCATGCATGCTCCCCTGGGCTCTTCTGTAAGGGCACTAGCCTCATTATGAGTGCTGCACTCTGATGGCCTGATCACCCCCTGCCCCCAGGTACCCACCTCTTATTACTAGCACATTGGAGATTAGGTTTCTACATAAGAATTTGAAGATTACACAAACACTCAGACCATAGCACCATTTAATAATTTGTAGTACATTTTAACTAACCTCACAACCCATTTTGGGACATTAATACAATGTTCATCATTACCAAATATCCTGAGTGACTTTCAACCAAAACAACTAAGCTAAGTCATTCCGAAACTCTCAAACCTAAGAAATTATGAGATGATAAGTGTTAATTGTTTTGTGTCTAAATATCGGAGTAATTGTTATGCAACAATAGGCAAAGAATATAGATCACCACTGCTTTCTAACTCTTCTATTTATGCTTACAAATAAACTTCAGTATCCTTTAATTGTTCCCCACCCAAAATATCATTGTTAACTTTAAGTCAATTTTCTGTAGAGTATTTTATTAAAAACAAACTAGATTCATATTGTGATGGACTCTACCTCCCAAACTGACATATTAATTATTGGTGTTCCTGTTACACTTGGAGCCCTGTTGTCCTCAGAATTCTGTCAAAGTCTATGATCTTTGGCAGAAATGTGTTCCCTCTTTGCAAACACCAGGTCCCAACACTTTGGAAACTCTTCATGCTTATCCTTGACTTACTTCCTGATAAGTACGTGGGAATGATTTCCAGATCAGTGCATGGCTTCCAAAGACAATATGAACACTTTGCCAAAACTGCTACCCAATGCCTTTAAAGGTTGCTTTTCAGTTTGAGATTAATTTTTTATGCAACAACAGACAACTAATATAGGTCACCACTCTTTACTAACTCTTCTATGTATGCTTATGGATAAACTTTAGAATCATTTAATTATTCCCCACCCAAAATATCATTGTTACTTTAAATCAAGAATTTTCACTGCAGAGCATTGATGTATTAGTCAGGCATTCTCCAAAGAAACAGAACCAATAGGATGTGGATTAGCAGGGTATGCATCAGGATCCTGCTGCTAATTTGTGTGTGGGTAAGCTATAGAAAAGAGAATAAAATTATTTTTTTTCCTTCTTCCCTTTTGCAATGAGTCTCCCTTCTTAGAGCTTGAGGCTGGTAAGGATTATTTTTTCACATCTCACTTTAAAGCTCGTGGAAATGTGACCATGGTCCCGGATATTTGTCAAGATGTGTGTGGTTTGTATGTGTTGTCACCCCAACTCTGAGCCCAGGACAAAGAGAAGCACCGTGGTTAGAGCCCAAGTGCCCACTTCCCAGGCACTGCCTGGCTACATGGCCTCAGGGCTGCAAAGCTTCCAAAAGTTTTATAGCTTAGAGTTTGTTGCTTATACTTTTTTTTTGAGATGGAGTTTCACTCTGTCGCCTAGGCTGGAGTGCAGTGGTGTGTTCTGGGCTTACTGCAACCTCTGCCTCCCGGGTTCAAGCGATTCCCCTGCCTCAGCATCCAGAGAGCTGGGATTACAGGCACCTGCCACCTCATCTGGCTAATTTTTTTACTTTTACTAGAGCCTAAAAATACAAAATTTTTAGTTTCACTGTGTTGGCCAGCCTGGTCTCAAACTCCTGACCTCACGTGATCCACCCACATCTGCCTCCCAAAGTGCTGGGATTACAGGCGTGAGCCACCGCACCCAGCCTACTTACAATTTAAAAATAAAGCTATTTTCATATTTATATTCAAGTGCCATAAATGATTTATAATGATGATTAAATGACTCATCAGAGATGACAATGATCATGAAATGTGCATATCAAAAATGAAGGGGCTGAATTCGAGGCTTCCGTGTTATTACCTGACGCGGACTGGTCTCTAAGAGCAGGAATGCCTCTGAACAGAAGGAAAGAATGAAAGGTCAGTAGCTTTCTTTACAGGAAAGACATATTTAACTCCTTATTACTATTAGTAGAAGAAACTAAGAATTAGCAAACATTGCGCTTTCAAAATTATTGTTTTCCAAATTTTAGAGGTGTGTGTATGTGGGCAGGAGAATGTGTAATATATAAACATCCAGACCTGAACTTGTGTATAAAGAATTGTAACTTTCTTGTTTTCTTTTCTTCCTTCCCTCCCTCCCTCCATCCTCTCTTTCTTTCTATTTTAAACTCTAACTCAATTTCCTTTTGACCTCCAGACTGCCAGTTGACAGAAACTTAATTTGGATTTGTGTCTTGCTTCCATTCCTGGTGTTTCGCAGGTAGTCGGGGGCTTGCATAGAAGCAACACAGATCACAGCTGTTGTGATGCTGGGTGAGCGGGGGCTCATCTGTGCAGCAGGCCCTTGACTTTACCCAGCCACGCTGACAATGGCTGAAAATCCGTATATACTGTTCGGCTAGTTCTTGCTACCTCCATTGGCTCCACCTACTTAAGGGGCATAATTACCCCTTGCAATCAGACACCCTCAGACAACGTGACATACCTCCTACCAGCTTCCTGAGGCATCATTTTCTCAGGAGTCCACCGAAGGTGGCTGCATTTTCTTCCTTTCCTTTCCAACTCTGTGCCATCCGCCTGAAGAGGAAAGCCTTTCTTCAGGTTGGCCAATGAGGAAACTGCCATTTCTCATCACAGTTTCTAAATAAGTTGCTACTATATTTTATGAGACTTTCGTTTTACTTAGAGATTAGACTTAAAAAAAAATCACAAGGACAGGCTGTCGCTTTTCCCACAATTGAGTATCACCTGCTTCTTCAAGCAGATCAGTCTAGATTATCCTGACTGCTCCCCACAGGCAGAGGAAGGCGCGTGGGAATGGGAATGCCAGGGAAAGTCACGCCTCCAGGGTGGAAGTCAGCCTTGGAGGCTGGAGGTGTCATATCAGGCGCTAAATCAAGGTGAATCACCTTTAATTCCTTCAAATACAATGATGGGAATTGTGGACAAGAAGTTGTAGTTTCGGAGTGATTCTCCTGCTTTATCTCCATGCTATGCCAGGGTGCCAGCATGCCGGGTACCGTGGCCCTCCCTATTGCTTACGGCACTCTTCCACCTTGGCTTCATTGATGGCATTCTCCCCTCTGGCAGGACCTTCCCTTTCCAGGCTGCTCTCAACATCCCCTCCTTCTCATTTCTCCTGAAGTGCTGATGGTCCCCAGGCCTTACCCTGTACCGTCTTCCCAAATGTCCTCATCCCGGCCTGGCACTGCTGTTTTGTGACTCATGATGACCTCTTCCAGCTAGTAAACAATAAGGAAGTATTGGCAGAGTTGACTGTTAGCATCTTTTCACATCTCATGAAAGAACAGGTTGGGCCCTGATCACCAGTGTCTGCTGACGTCAGAAAGGTGAGGCTAGCAGGCTTCTGAGCCGAGTGCTGGAAATGCTGGCATTGCCGTGGGCAGGCATCCCTCGGCATCTGCAGGCCTTGCTTTCAGGGGCCCCATGGTGCAAAATCCACAGATGCCCAAGCCCCTGATAAAAGATGGCTTAGTATTAGATGTAGCCTACATACATTCTCCCATATACTTTAAATCACCTCTGTATTACTTCTGATATCTAATACAATATAAATTCTATGTTATAATATTCTATTATTTAAGAAATAATGACAAGAAAAAAGAAGTCTATACATGTTCAGTACAGACACAATTTTTAAAAATATATTTTCTATGTGCAGTTGTTTGAATATGCATGCAGGACCCACAGATATGGGGGGCTGGTTGTATTTTATTGCTAAAAATTTGAACTCCATGTGATAAAATATCCAGATTGAATTACCAGTTAACAGGAAATATAGGAGACAGTGCATCGTTGGGATAGAATCAGCAAAATGTAGAATATGTAACATTCTACTAACACGCTACTCACTGTCTTCAACAAATAAATTGAGAAAGAGTAAGGAAAGAAGGGAGGTAAAAAAAGAGGGAGAAAGAGAGAAAGATGGCAGGAGAGAGAAACAGGCAGTGAGAGAAAGATTTTAGAGTATGCATAAACCTTAAGAGACATTCTGGTTTGAATTCTGATTCAAATTTTAAAAACGCATATTAGTCAACGGGAGAAATGTGTACATAACTGGATATTTGATAGTATTAAGAAATTATTGTTAACATTTTGGTGACAGATATATTGTGTAAAAAAAAAAACAGTCTTCATTCTCAAGACATTTATGGATGAAAAGATGTGTGATATCTGCTATTTACTTCAAAATAATTCAGGTTGGGAGTAGGTGAGGGCATGGATAAAACTAGATTGGCAATGGAATGACAGTCTTTGAAGCCGGGTGATAGATACATATAGGGCATTTTCCTACCCTCGGCATATGTTTAAATTGTTTAGACTAAATGAATTAATAATAAAGTTAAATGTCACCCATATCTGAGCTGCAGACTCATCTAACCATACACTAGGTCGTCACAGAGACGTCACTGCTATTTCCCACAGGCACCTCCAGGTCATTGATTCCGGTGCCCTTTCCTCTGCCCAGTGCTCGGTCTCTTGTTTCTTCTGCTGATGGCGCTGCTATTCCCCCAGTCATCCAGACAGCATCCCGGGGCTTCGTCTGAGCGGCCTCCCTCCTCCAGTCCCCAGCACATCCCGTCAGTGTCCACCTCCTCAGATTCCATCCCTCCCCTCATTTTTTTTGAGACAGAGTCTCACTCTGTTACCCAGGCTGGAGTACAGTGGCACAATGTTGGCTCACTGGAACCTCTGCCTCCTGGGTCCAAGCGATTCTCCTCCCTCAGCTTCCTGAGTAGCTGGGATTACAGGCACCTGCTGCTATGTCTGGCTAATTTTTGTACTTTTAGTAGAGACAGGGTTTCATCATGTTTGCCAAGCTGGTCTCGAACCCCTGACCTCAGGTGATCCGCCTGCCTCAGTCTCCCTAAGTGTTGGGATTACAGGCGTGAGCCACCACGCCCAGTGATTCCATCCCCTTAATGCCTCTCGTATCAACCTTATCCTCCTCACTCCATGGCCATTGCATTAGCTCAGCCACTCACTGTTTCTCACTGGAGGTCCTGCAGAACCTCCAGACATTCCATACTTATTCTTCAGAACTCAGTTTTCAGGGTCATCTCCCCTAGGAAGCCCTGCTGACCTCACCTTTAAGGGAGCTTCGCTCTGTGCCCGCGTGGGATCCTGCATGTCTGTTTCACTGGCTTCATCCCCAGACTTGCCGTGTTCTCATTCTTTACAGCAGGAAAGAAAAGGAGAACTGACAAGCAGGGAGGAAGGTGCTTCCTCTGCCTGCGAGCATATCCCTCCACCCCCTCTCCCAGGACAGCCCCAGTCTCTGCTGCAAGACCCGGCCTGCCGGTTACCTCCTTCGGAAGCTCTCCCCGTCCCGTCGGGCCGGGTTAGGCGAGTGCCTTCCGTGCCCCACTGCACGTGGCCCGTCCCCGCAACACGACACAGGGGCGTGGGCTTGCTGGTGCCAGTTACTGTATAAATCATCAACACAGGAAGTGAGCGTTTTGAAAAGGGCTTTGGGGTCCAAGGCTCAGTCCCTGCTCGTTTTTGTTCATGCTCCTATGCTGCAGGAACTTTCTGGAAACTGAGGAAAGAGCGGTGAACAAAACTGCTCCGCAGGGAGCTTGCGTTTTACTGCATGGAGGCACGTGCTGACCCCATGCAAGAGCTGATTCTGAAGACTGCTGAAATGTCATGAGCGCTTCAGAGAAAATGAGCAGGGGAGAGGGAGGATGACGAGGCGAGGTGACTTTTCAACTGTCAGAGAAGGCGGCTCCTAACACAGGCTCCAGGGAGCTGATCCCTGTGCATTTGTGAGGGAAGACAGCTGCAGCAGAGGGCTCCAGGGAGGTGAGGCCCCAACTTGGGGCCCGTTGGGGAGGGAGATGTCCAAAGGACAGCAGAGAAGGCCGGGTGCCAGCCGGGCCCCAGCCTGGTGCCAGTGCGGCAAGAGCCAGAGATGAGCTCACAGGGCTGACGGCGACCTCGATCCTGTGAGGCCTGTGGACCACGGGGGAGATTCAGGTCTTACTTCTCATCTGTTTGGGAGCCTTTGCCGGATTTTGAGCAAGGACCTCTCATCGTTAACTCATATTTTACGAGAAGCGTTGTTGGATGCTGTGTGGGGAACACACAGCCCAGGTAAAGCATAGAACTGGGGCCAGGCACGGCAGCTCATGCCTATAATCCTAGCACTTTGGGAGGCCAAAGTTGGCAGACCACGAGGTCAGGAGTTCGAGACCAGCCTGACCAACATGGCTGGGTGTGGCGGCAGGTACTCTGGAGGCTGACGCAGGAGAATGGCTTGAACCCGGGAGGTGGAGGTTGCAGTGAGTGGAGATTGTACCATTGCACTCCAGACTGGGCAACAGAGTGAGACTCTGTCTAAAAAAAAAAAAAAAAATAGAACTAGGCACCCACTTACCAGAAGCGCTGATGGCTCCAGGCAGGTTGGAGGCAATTGTAAGAAGGGTTGGGTCCTAAATATACATGGAAAATGGGGCAGGATTTGCAACAGGCAGGATATGCGTGGGAGACAAAACTAGGAGTCGAGATCGAGACGATCTCCCATAAGATGGGCACGTAGTAGGTGCACACATGTATTTGCTGAGTGAGCCAGCGTGCATCTATCCTGATAGATTCTTCATCCCTGAACTGAAATATCCTTGATGGCTGGGATCATGTTTCACCTGACTTAACACCACCAGCGCCTTGTGTAGACCTCATACACATGAGGACCCACCCCATATTTCCTCCATAATCGAATGCTCATGGCTTCCAGGATGCAGGGTGAGAGGCGCGGATTCACTCCTGCTCTGAGCTGTCATCACCGCTCCCACACCCATTCAGTGATGAGGGCCACACATCTCAGCTGTGAAGCTCACAGAACTCGCTCAGAGCCACAGGTCTATTTCGAATGCATTTGGAGTGTTGATGTGTGCGATCTGAACAGTGAGTGCAGTGGGAAGTGAACACACAGAAGCAGATGTCCTGCTCTTTGTGGGTTGCCAAGAGTTCAACTGAGAGGGAAGGGAGCACGGCCATTGTCTCTGGAGGAACAAAGATGAATCTTGCCCAAAATGAAGAATAGGCAGAGCTCTGATTCTTAAGGTCTCATTCAAGCAGCCCCTTGTGTGTGGTGGGTACAGATGAAGTGCTGAGTGGGAATGGCCAGGATTCCAACCTGACGACTAAACTGGTCTGGGATGCCAGCTGCCAGGGTTGACTGGAGTCCAAAGTGCTGGACCCAGAGAAAAGGAAATCCCAGGGGCCAGCACTGGCCTTTTAATTTTTTTTTTTTTTTATTTCTGCATCCCAGAATGGCGGAACCCACAACTGGCAAGATTTGCAATTTCTCTGCTGCTTCTTGTTCTCTGCACTGTGGCAAATGCAGCTTCCTTCAAACTTTCTGTTAATTGACTTTATAAAGTTACTCCAGAGTTAGCTCCTAGAAGGTGAAACTGGTGTGGCTGCCTTCAGAACTTGAGAAATAAAAACCATTTTCTTCTAGCCATATCAAATACTTCAACAGACAGTCTAAATATTATTTGTAAAAGGGCTAAATTTGGTGGCATGACTGGGAAGGAGGGATAAAAGTAGTTCATGTATTATGTGCCAACTATGTGATTGCACATGACCACAGCAGATAGCAAACACAAACCAAAACGGACTTATGGAATCTCTCTTTCTCTGTCATATCTGTGTGTATAATATAGCCATAAGATTGCACACACACACACACACACACACAGCCTTTCATTGTAATATTACACAGAATTTGAAGCTGTTTTTAGTGTATTTAGTTTAGTTACATGAATAAACATCTAGAGCTGTGAATAACAAGTCGCCAGTGAAAAAATTAAACTGATTCAGTAGTTCCAGGGTGATTGAATAATTTGGCTTGGATACAGTAAGTACTTGGGAATTTTATTTCTCTTTGCTAAAGCTGATTTAGTATTAAGGAAATACATGAAAACAACATTGACACATGTTGACCTCTATTACAAAGTACAACAAATAAATTCTAGGGCATTTGAATGCATATCAAGTCAATTTCATGTACTATTTTATTAAAAAATCTTCGTAGATCATTTTATTTCGTTGGTTGCTCTTCATTTTGACACATGGAAGTCTAAAAGCCAAGCGATTCGTTGACTAATATGCAGCGATACCCTCTAAAATGTGGATTAACCATAAGCACAAAGTCCCAAATAAAAGCATTCCTGAAATAAAATGGGTCACAACGTTTCTCATATAGGTGTCTACTTCATGCAAACTTCTGATATCTATGGCCTCAGCTCTAAGGGGATGAGGCTCCATCAAAGCTCAGTGTGATACTCAATAGATTTCAGTATCATGAAGCCCAGGGCTGCACGTCTTTATTCATTTTGACTCCTTTTCACTTATAAGAGAGAAACCGTAGGAAGAAATGATTCTCAAATTGCTCCTAGCTACTTCAGTAGCCTGCACGGGTGGCTTGTCCATGCTAAGGATGGAGAGGGATGGTCGCTTGTGCTGGGGCTGCAACTGGACATCTGGGGTCTCACTGTTTCACATAGACCTTTAATCCATCCCTTCCTTCAGCCATATTCCCAGCCCAGCCTTTAGAGGCAGCTCTGCTGCCAGCTGCAGTGCTTTTAGAGATTCCATGGGCCTAGACTGGATCGTTCTTTCTGGTGCCTTCCCCTTCCTGCCCTACTGCAGGGTGGCCTCTGTTCTCCTCCTCCTCAGCCTGTCCACATGCCTCTGGCGTCTTCACGCTGCTGCCACCTCTCACCCACCTTCTTCCCTCTCTCATTTCCATTTTCCTTTTGGAGAGATTCAGATACAGACATCAGTTTTTAAATTTCTTGAAAAATGTCTTGGGATTTCAGGAAGTCCTGGAGATAAATGTAAAGTTTCAGCCTGCTATGCTTCACCAGGGTGTGTGTTGAAGTTCATCCTCAGGCCACACTCGTTTCCCTTCTGCAAGTCCAGTCAGTCAAGCTCAGGGGCTGATTAAATTCCTGCGCAAAGGAGCGATCTGGCCCCTCCTCCTCATCCAAGGGGAATATGCTTTTGCCTTGGGTAATCTCAGGAAGTGACACAAATAGTAGGAGACACAGGATGTAGAGTAGGGAAGGCTGCGTTGGGTAGATCACCATCGATTTCATTTATTTCAGATTGTAGCATTTCTCTATAGAACAATGCTGTTCATTTAGTCCTGACAATATTAGAGGACTGGACAAATTAATTTCATAAATATCACAATGACACAAAATTAGACATCCTTACAAATCTTTGTGTGATATTTTATTTTTAGCTGGAGTAGAAAGTTTAAACTTTGCATCATTTATAGCTGCTTGATTGCATGTTCAGCTAATATCTTATCAGTTCTTAAGCTGTGTATTCCTTGGAAATTTTTATTCTCAGTCATTTTTATCAGACAACAGTTTCCCTGATTACCAAAAATGTGCATGTTGACAGTTGACATTTTGAGGAACAGAAACAGTATAAATATGTGAGAAAAGGAATCCATAATTCATGAACTAGGACCAATTATTATCTGTGTATTTCCTTCTGCATGTAAATGTTTTTCTGTATGTGTGCACATATCTTCTCCTTCATAGTGTATATCATGTTGTACATACAAAGTTATATCCTATGATTAACATTATGTACATGTATGTTTATTTTGTATTAAAATGAGATATTCTGCACATATTGCATTGCAACATGCTCTTTTACTTTGCAAAGTACAAAGATCATCTTGTCTCCCCAAGTGTCTTATTATTAAAATTATTTCCTGGGATGGATACCTCATTTTCCATGATGTGATTATTATACATTTGTATGCCTATATCAAAATATCTCATGTATCCCACAAATATATACACCTATTATACCTAAAAAATTACAAAAAATAAAAATGCAAAAAAATTTTTTTGATGAAATATATTTATTGTTAACCACATTTTTTTTAGTTAGTGATTAACTGAAAAGGACTCCCATATTTAAAATGATTTAATTTTTTTAAAATAACTTTTTTTATTATACTTTAAGTTCTGGGATACATGTGCAAAACGTGCAGGTTGGTACATAGTTATACATGTGCCATGGTGGTTTGTTGCACCCATCAACCTGGCATCATCTACACTGGGTATTTCTTTTAATGCTGTCCCTCCTCCTTTAGCCCCCTACCCCTCAACAGGCCCCGCTGTGTGATGTTCCCCTCCCTGTGTCCATGTGTTCTCATTGTTCAACTACCACTTATGAGTGAGAACATGCAGTGTTAGGTTTTCTGTTTCTGTGTTAGTTTGCTGAGAATGATGGCTTACAGATTCATCCATGTCCCTGAAAAGGATATGAACTCATTCATTTTATGGCTGCATAGTATTCCATGGTGTATATGTGCCACATTTTCTTTATCCAGTCTATCACTGATGGGCATTTGGGTTGGTTCCAAGTCTTTGCTCTTGTAAACAGTGCTGCAATAAACATATATGTGCATATGTCCTTATAGTAGAATGATTTATAATCCTTTGGGTATATACCCATTAATGGAATTGCTTGATCAAATGGTATTCCTGGTTCAAGATTCGTGGAGAATCTTCACACTATCTTCCACAATGGTTGAACTAACCTACACTCCCACCGATAGTGTAAAAGCATTCATATTTCTCCACATCCTCTCCAGCATCAGTTGCTTCTGAACTTTTTAATGATCACTATTCTAACTGGCCTGAGATGGTATCTCATTGTGGTTTTGATTCTCATTTCTCTAATGACCAGTGATGATGAGGTTTTTCTCATATGTTTGTTGGCTGCATAAATGTCTTCTTTTGAGAAGTGTCTGTTCATTTCCTTCACCCACTTTTTGATGGAGTCGTTTGTTTTTTTTCTTGCAAACTTGTTTAAGCTCTTTGTAGATTCTGGATATTAGCCCTTTGTCAGATGGATAGATTGTGAAAATTTTCTCCCATTCTATAAGTTGCTTGTTCACTCTGATGATAGTTTCTATTACTGTGCAGAAGCTCTTTAGTTTAATTAGATCCTATTTGTCAATTTTGGCTTGTGTCGCCATTGCTTTTGATGTTATAGTCATGAAGTCTTTACCCACGCCTATGTCCTGAATGGTATTGCCTAGGTTTTCTTCTAGAGTTTTTATGGTTTTAGGTCTCATGCTTAAGCCTTTAATCCATCTTGAGTTAATGTTTGTCTAAGGTATAAGGAAGGGGTCCAATTTCAGTTTTCTGCACATGGCCAGTTTTCCCTACACCATTTATTAAATAGGAAATGATTTCCCCATTGCTTGTTTTTGTCAGGTTTATCAAAGATCAGATGGTTGTAGATGTGTGGCATTATTTCTGAGACCTCTGTTCTGTTCCATTGGTCTATATATCTGTTTCAGTACCAGTACCGTGCTGTTTTGGTGACTGCAGCCTTGTAGCATAGTTTGAAGTCAAGTAGCATGATGTTCTTTTTGCTTAGGATCCTCTTGGCTACACAAGCTCTTTTTTTGGTTCCATATGAAATTTAAAGCAGTTTTTTCTATTTCTGTGAAGAAAGTCAATGGTAACTTGATGGGGATGGCATTAAATCTATAAATTACTTTGGGTAGAATGGCCATTTTCATGATATTGTTTCTTCCTGTCCATGAGCATGGAATGTGTTTCCATTTGTTTGTGCCCTCTCTTATTTCTTTGAGCAGTGATTTGTGTTCTCCTTAAAGAGGTCCTTCACGTCCCTTGTAAGTTGTATTCTTAGGTGTTTTATTCTCTTTGTAGCAATTGTGAATGGGAGTTCACTCATGATTTGGCTCTCTGTCTGTTATTGGTGTATAGGAGTGTTTGTGATTTTTGCACACCAATTTTGTATCCTGAGACTTTACTGAATTTACTTATCAGCTTAAGGAGATTTTGGGCTGAGATGATGGGGTTTTCTAAATATACAATCACATCATCTGCAAACAGAGACAATTTGACTTCCTCTCTTCCTATTTGAATACCCTTTATTTCTTTCTTTTGCCTGATTGCCCTGGTCAGAACTTCCAATACTATGCCAAATAGGAGTGATGAGAGAGGGCATCCTTGTCTTGTGCCAGTTTTCAAAGGGAATGCTTCTAGCTTTTGCCCACTCAGTATGATATTGGCTGTGGTTTGTCAGAAATAGCTCTTATTATTTTGAGATATGTTCCATCAATACCTAGTTTATTGAGAGTTTTTTGCATGAAGGGGTGTTGAATTTTATCAAATGCCTTTTCTGCATCTATTGAGATAATCATGTTGTTTTTGTCATTGGTTCTGTTTATGTGATGGATTATGTTGATTGATCTGCATATGTGGACCAGGCTTGAGTCCCAGGGATAAAGCCAACTTGATCATGGTAGATAAGCTTTTTAATGAGCTGCTGGACTCGGTTTGCCAGTATTTTATTGAGGATTTTCGCATTGGTGTTCATCAGAGATATTGGCCTGAAACTGTCGTTTTTGGTGTGTCTCTGCAAGGTTTTGGTATTAGGATGATGCTGGCCTCATAAAGTGATTTAGGGAGGAGTCCCTCTTTTTCTATTGTTTGGAATAGTTTCAGAAGTAATGGCACCAGCTCCTCTTTGTACCTCTGGTAGAATCAGCTGTAAATCTGCCTGGTCCTGGGCTCTTTTGGTTGGTAGGCTATTAATTACTGCCTCAATTTCAGAACGTGTTATTGGTCTATTCAGGGATTTGACTTCTTCCTGGTTTAGTCTTGGGAGGGTTTATGTGTCCAGCAATTTATCCATTTCTTCTAGATTTTCTAGTCTATTTGCACAGAGTTGTTTATAGTATTCTCTGATAGTAGTTTCTATTTCTGTGGGATAAGTAGTGATATCCCTTTATCATTTTTTATTGTGTCTATTTGATTCTTCTCTCTTTTCTTTTTCATTAGTCTGGCTAGTGGTCTATCTATATTGTTAATCTTTTCAAAAAACCACTCCTGGATTCATTTATTTTTTTTTTGAAGGGTTCAGTTCTGTTTTGATCTTAGTTATTTCTTGTCTTCTGCTAGCTTTTGAATTTGTTTGCTCTTGCTTCTCCAGTTCTTTTAATTGTGATATTAGGGTGTCTATTTTAGACTTTTTCCTGCTTCCTCCTGTGGGCATTTAGTACTCTAAATTTCTAGCTAAACACTGCTGTAGCTGTGTAGCAGAGATTCTGGTACATTGTATCTTTGTTCTCATTGGTTTCAAAGTACTCATTTATTTCTGCCTTAATTTCGTTATTTACCCAGTAACCATTGGGGAGCAGGTTGTTCAGTTTCCATGTAGTTATGCGGAAAAACCCTGATTTTTATCAGCTGTTTATTATATCATCTTGGATTTGTGCACCTTGGATTTTGCTAATCTATTTGGGGAGTTTGCAGTTTTGTCTGTTTTGTGCCGCACTGAATATCCACAATAAAGATTTACTTACATCTCTGAAAAAAAGTTGTTTCCTAACTTAATAATAAAATCATGTATTTATTCTTATTTTTATTTGCATTTATGTGTTTATTATTAGGGTGACATTTAAAAACTTATTCATCATTTTTTTCTTTCTTTTTTTAATTGCCTGCCTCTGGTATTGTGATGATTAATACCGAGTGTCAACTCGATTGGATTGAAGGATACACAGTATTGATCCTGGGTGTGTCTGTGAGGGTGTTGCCAAAGGAGATTAACATTTGAGTCAGTGGGCTGGAGAAGGCAGATCCACCCTCAATCTGGTGGGCACCATCTAATCAGCTTTCAGCAAATATAAAGCAGGCAGAAAAACGTGAAAAAGAGACAGGCCTAGCCTCCCAGCCTACATCTTTCTCCATGCTGGATGCTTCTTTCCCTTGAACATTGGACTCTCAGTTTTTCAGTTTTGGGACTCAGACTGGCTCTCCTTGCTCCTCAGCTTGCAGATGGCCTGTTGTGGGACCTTGTGATTGTGTAAGTTAATACCTAATACACTCTTCTTTATATATATATATATATATATATATATATATATATATATATATATATGTCTCTGTGTGTGTGTATGTGTATCTCCTATTAATTCTGTCCCTCTAAGGAACCCTGACTAACACAGGTGTCTTTTGCCCAGTTTTTTATTGGTGTCGTCTTTGTTTTATTGATTTTTAATTCATCCTTATACATTAAGATTAGTAACGCTATATTTAAAATGTATTTCTGTTTTACATTTTTCCTTTTCTATTGCAGAGAAGTTTTAAATTATTCAACAGCAAAACTCTTACTGTTTCCTCTGAGCTTTTTGGTATTACGTCATCCTTTGTCTACATTCCTCTGTTGACGTTTGCTCCTATGGTTAGCTCATTCATTCACTCAGGCTCTGGTTTTGTATCACATCTGTAAGGCCATATATTACCCCAATTTCTGATGCTACTTAGGACTTATTCCCACACTCTAGGCTGTGTAAGCAATTGTTTATTTGACATCCACTTTTGGATGTCAAAATAGTCATTTCATACAAAGCCTGTACAAACTGCATTTCCCATCCTCCCTCTAAGCTGGCTCCACCTGAGATGCGGCTCCCCATCTCAGCTGACGAGAGCTCAATCTTTCCAGTTGTTTAGGCCAAGACGCTTGGATCATTATTTACTCATTTTTTCCCCTTAAGCCGCCCCATCTAATCTCTTTGGAAATCTCCCTGGGTCTCTTTTCAGGTTTGCCTGCTCTTCACCATCTTCCTGCAGTGACGTTCCTGTTCTGAGTCACCATCTTTCTCACCTGGAGCTGGCCGCTGGCCTCCTGCCTGGGCTCCCTTCTTTCATCCCACTCTCTTCCTCCTTAGGGTCTATTCGCAGTACAGTGGCTGGAGGGATCTTTTCTGATGTGCTTAAAGCAAATCCCATTTGCTCGGAGTAAAAGCCAAAGTCCCCAAGTGCCCTGTAGGGCCCTATCATCTGTGCTCCCTTTGCCTCTCTGTTCCTACTTTCTAATGTCTTCTTCCTTTCTCGTTCCCTTTTGTCAACCCTGGCCTCTTATTTTATTTTTTTGATTCTTAAGCACAGCAGAAACGTTTTTGCTTCAGGGACTTTGCTCTGGTGGGCTTCTCTGTCTTGAAGGATCTGTTCCTACATTTGCCCAGAGCTGACCTTCACCTTGATTTTCTCCAATGCTTTTCTCTGGTCAATTTCATTAATTTTCATTGTATTATTTATTATTTGCTTCCTTTTGCTTGCTTTAGGCTTATTTTGCTTTTCTTCTATCAGTATTTTAAGGTGAAAATTTGGTTATTGAGACCCTTCTTCCTTTTTAATATAGACATGTAAAGCTATAAATTTTCCTCTAGACAGTGTATTGGCTGCAGCCCATAAGTTTTTGTATGTTGTGTCTTTATTTGAGATGTGTTCATCTTGAAGTATTTGTTTTAATTTGCTTTTTGATTTCTGTGTTTGGTTTTTGAAAGTTTGATTATGATGTATGTAAGTGTGGATCTCTTTGAATTTATTCTAGTTAAGGCTTGTTGAGCTTCTTGAATGTATATATTGTTTTTTTAAAATCAAATTTGAGAAGGTTTTGGCTATTACTTTTTCAAATATTCTTTTTGCCCCTTTCTCTTTTCTTTTTCTGGAATTCACTTTATGTGTGTGCTGGTATGCTGAATGATATCTCTCAGTTCTTGGGGGATCTGCTAATTTTTCTTTATTCTTTTTTCTTTCTGTCCTCAGGCTCGACAATTTCATGTGACATGTGATGGGTGTGTGTGTTTGTACATACATACACATACATACATACATATACATAGTTATATATGTATATCAATTTATTTGTATTAATATATACAAAACAGGTTATGTAGGCTGTATAGTTATAAACTCTGCCTGACTAAATCTGCTGCTGAGCCCATTAGCTAATTTTTTTTTTTTTTTTTTTGAGACAGAGTCTCACTGTTGCCCAGGCTGGAGTGCAATGGTGTGGTCTCAGCTCACTGCAACCTCTGCCTCCTGGGTTCAAGCAATTTTCCTGCCTCAGCCTCCCAAGTAGCTGGGATTATAGGCATATACCACCATGAAATGAAGATCACCTTGTCAGTAGAGAACTACTAGGCAGGTCAAACAATGTTGGTAATATTGAAAATGGACTTTGAAGGAGGTCCAAGACTGTTCTTCTTATTTGATGGCTGCCAGAATGGTGGAGTGCATCATGATCCCAGGTTACATGTTGTTAAGTCTGCTGCAGCTCTGGAGAAGAGGAATGGGAAGAGGGCATGTTAACATACCTCACAGCCTGCTGTTCTTATTGAGAGTCAGAATTGGTCTTTACTAACTGTTCTCTAAATTGCTGATAAACTTTGATCAATTTCCAAAGTTCCGAAAATGTTAATTCTGCTCGTTTTTGATAATGACGAGAACATTGCTTTTCTGAAGAAGAGAATTTTTAGATTTCCTTTTGCTAGCATTTTCACTGGTATCTCAATAAACTCAGTTTTTATTATAAAATATATATATTTAATTACAAATCTTGAATGTCATAGATTGCTGAATCATTAGACTATCATCTATATAAAGTCACACCACTTTAGAAACTCAGTTAATAAAGTTTGGCCATGGAAACATTGCAATAACACAATAGGTGGTAATCCTGGGCACAGTTTATGTAGCTAGTTAAAATGCTTTGTCAAAATCAATGAACTATAGAATTGCATACCACATACGCTCGACATCTAACCATCTTTAAGCCGTCCTCCTTTAATCTCTCTGGAATGGTGGCATTGCAAAGGCCAGGGCTAGGCGGCAGTGGAATGGCTGGTAACACGCCCCTATAAGCATAGAGAACCAGGAGTAACCACTGAAGGACAAGACTCTCCTGAGACTTGGTCTCTGCCTCCGACTATTATGCGAACAAGGACAAAACAGAGATTCTTAACATTTTGTTGCTTTATTTATACATTTTTAAAAGCACAGATAGAGATTTTTTTAAAAAAGAATAACCAATAGATACCTATGTGTTCAAGCAGGAAAATAGGAAATGTGCTTTCATCTTTTTTAAGTTCAAAGACAGAACCTATTTTTTAATAATGGCTGTCAAATCATTTTGACTTGTTCAAAGAAAGGGATTAACTACCAGGATACAGACAATCAAATAGCATGCACTGTTTTTTTTTCACTTTCCCACCCTGCCCCCAACCTCAGGCACACCCAGAGATTATATATAACAACATTTTTTCCATTCGATCTTCTGTAGGCAACCTCACTGAGAAATCAGGGAAACCAAGCTTACCACGTAGTGAGTGAAATCTTTCTTTTTATTGGATTTGGCTTAAACTCAAGATTTTTAGCAGCAAATTTGACAGGGGTTCAGGAAAAATCTCTGCCTGGACTCATCCTGGAACACAGGGCCACACCTCATTCAGAGTCGTACAGCCCAGGTATGCACAAGGTGTGGCATGCAGAAGCGAGCTTAGTTAAATCATGGACTCTATTCCTAGCTGCTTCTTTGCTGCAATGTTTTCTTCTTACTGGAGCTTCTCTACGACCTAGCATTTTCCTCCTTTCTTTTTATTCAAATTTACTGTCAGAAAAAAGCTTCAATAAATTTATCGGCTCAATAAAACAAATGAAGGATCAGCTTAGGTGAATACTCCTTTGAAGAACGTTTTTAGTTTTAGCAGAAAACAAAACCTTAAGGTAAAATTCTTCTAATAGAGTTGGTGTCCAAGTAAGGCAGGCTAGTGGAATGTGATTTGGGGTAGTGTGTTCTTCCTGTTACCGTAATACCCAGATACCTTTTTAAGGCAAATAGGAGAGCTTTTATATCTCATGCCTTGGTAAGGACCTCCTACCATGTCCTCCTCCCAAAAGAACAACATGTGACTGAACTTACGACATTCCCTGTCAACCAATCAACAGAAGGATCCTCAAAATTCCTTGAAGGTTTCTGTACTTGTGTCTACCCCAAAACGGGGTACATGCACACATACACCTTTCTCTTATCAGCTCCATTATATCCTTACTTTAATTCAGTCTTATTTCAATTCTGATTAAACCACCTGCATGCAGGACCTTAAATCATGCATGCATGATTTAGATCTTCTTCTGAAGTGTGGGGCTGTCTCTGACAGTCATCTCTCCTGCTGCCGTTCCCCAAAACCTCTCAAATCAACTTTGCCATTCTTATAATCTCTAGAAAGTTGATAGCTTTCTATTATTCAATTATGTCATTTCTGTCCATGTAGCTTGGTTTATTTAACGAACACCCTAATTATTATTATTATTGCTTTTTGGTTATTGGCTAACCTTGTATCATACTGGCCTCCTTAAAACTACAATGGCAAAAGTCATGGAATTTGTTAGCTTTTTCCACTAGTAATTAATACATTTAACATAGTTTGGATCTTCAAAACCATCATACACACACACACACACACACACACACACACACACACACACACACACACAATGTATTAGCTTTGTTCTATAATTTGCTTCCAAGTTCTTGCATCATTTTATTTCTCTTAATTTGTACTGACTTTTTCTGATTTTCCCATGAAACTTCTCATACTCAACAAGGCCATGTGACATGAAATCTTTTACTATTTCTTAGCTGCAGTTACTTTTTTTTTTTTTTTTGCATTACCATCCATTCTACCTCATTTTTTTCCAATTTAGAAAGATGCTTCCCATTTCAGTGTTGCCATCACACCTTGACTCAGGGTGTTCATATTTCCCATAGGATGTTTATCCCTCTCTTCATTATTACATGCATCAACTTCCTTGAATTCCATGATATTAATTTTTATTCTTCATTGCTTTTTATTATTTTTATGCTTTCCTTTAAAAACCTTATGCAATAGTTGTTTTCAAGTCCTTTTCTGTCAATTGCATTATATCTGTCATTTCTGGGTCTATTTCTATTCATTGATTTTCTTCTGGTTATGAGTCCTACTTTCCTGCTTCTTCACATATGATGTTTTTTTTTTTTTAAAAAAAAAAACACTGTACAATGTGAATGTCACATTACTGAGGTCAGGATTTTTTTTTTTTTTTAAAGAGCACTGAGTTTTGTTTTAACAGGCAGTTAAGTTTCTTTTGGATCAGATGGATTCTTTACATGCTTTTGAAAAAAAGCATTTTAAAGCACTTTTTTAAGCATTTAAAAAAAGCATTCTGTCAGGGCAGGTTTAGAGTTCCCTATGCTAGAGAGTTTAGCCCTACTGTTAATCCTTGACCTTTCCAAGCGCTCTTTTCAATGCCTTTGGTGTTTCACGAGCTTTCTATATTCTGCCTGATCAGATGCTGTTTATTCCTCCGCCCTGTGCAAGCTCTAGTGAGTGTTCGTTTTAGTTTCCTGGTAGCTGTTCTTTCCCCTGTAGTTTTGTGTCGAGTCTTATGGATCCATACTCTAACGATGCATAGCTTGGTATTCAGCCAGACTCCACTGAACACCATGGTGCCCTTTCTCTGCCTTGCTCACCTTTTTCCAATGCTTTTTGCAATTCCAGTGACTTTAGACTCACTGAGCTCCAATCATTGTTTCTTCAACTCAGTTAAGCTATGGTCCTTTGGATTCTCTCTTCTCATACTCTGTATACATATATTTAACTTTTGTGAAGTTTGTGGATAACTTTATTCACAAACAAGGTATATTCCTCCATTTTCTAAGTTCTATTTCATGTCTTTAATAAAGGTTTATAATTTACCTCCAAAAAGTTTGTGTATTTCCCTAGTTAGACTTATTCATTGGACCTCGTGTAGTTATTGTATATTGTATTTTTTCAGTTTTTTTAAAAATTCAAACTTACAGAAAACTTCAAAATTACAGAAAAGTTGCAAAAATATTAAAAAGAACTCCCATACAATCTGCAATTGGCAATTTAAAACATGGTCATGTTTATTTTATCATCTTTATCCATATCTAGATAGAGACACAATGGCAAAATTTCACAGAACCATTCTACAGTAAATTGCACACATTATATACCTTCATGCCATAAAATTTCAATATGTATTTTTTTTTTCTTTTGGTGACAGAATCTCACTTTGTCTGTCTCCCAGACTGGAGTGCAGTGGTGCAATCTCGGCTCACTGCAACCAACCGGTCCTGGGCTCAACTGGTCCTCTCACCTCAGACTCCCAAGTAGCTGGGAGCTGGGACTGCAGACACGCACCACCATGCCAAGCTAATTTTTGTATTTTTTTGTATAGACAGGGCTTTGCCATGTTGGCCAGGCTAGTCTCAAACTTTAGGGCTCAAGTGTTCCCTCTGTCTTGGCCTCCTAAAGCTCTGGGATTACAGGTTTGAGTCACCGCACCTGGCCTCAATGTGTATTTCTTAACAGCAAGGATATACTTTTAAATATTTACAGTTCAGTTATAAAATGCAGGAAATTGAATATTTATTTTGCACTTTTAATTAAGCTATAGTTTATATTCCAGTTTTGTGTCTTACATCAATAATTTTTCCTTTACAGCAGTGATTTTTCCAGTATAGAATCCAGTTCAAAAATCATGCACTGTGTCTATGGAAATTGTTTGTTGTTCATGCCATTGACATGTTTGAAGAACACAGACAGATATTTTACAGAGTACAACTCAATCTGAGTTTGTCTGATGTTTTCTTACAATTAGATTTCGATTTTAGATTTTTTCCCTAGAATGTTGCATAAGTGATGTGTGTATGCTTCTTAAAGATACATGTGATCATCATTTGTCCCTCAGCGATGTTTATTTTGATGACACGTGTAAGGTTTTGTCTGACTTCGCCACTGCTTACTTACTATTTTTTTGTAATTAATAAGTATTTATAGATTATTAATCTTACAACAAATTAAATCATTTCTTCCTTCAAATCTTCCTATTCTGTGTTTGTATCTTGTATTCTTTTTGCCATCTTACTGCACTGACTCCACAGTAGCAATACTAAGAATCAGCATTCTTGTTCTCTTCCAGTTTTTGATCCCTTTCTTCCTTCCTTCTTCTTCTTTCTGCATTTTACTTTGTATTTTCATAAATCTATTTAATTTTTTTGAGTCTGTTATGAAATATACTTTTTATGAAAAACTGAATTTTACCTAAGTTTTCATTTTTGTAAAATGTGACTAGACTATTTCCTTCCATTGCAATTCTGCATAGATACCTAGGCATGTTTCCATTTTATTGCGATCATTATTTCTTTTTTTCTTTTTTTTTTGTCTTTTTCTTCTTGGTCAATCATGCAATAAGTTTAGAATTTTATTAGTCTTTTTCAAGAACTTAGTTTTAGGTTAATCAATCTTTTCTATTGTATTAATTTCCCTCCCTACTTTTCCGTATGCTCTCTCTTTTCTTAACTATGTTGTGTTCTAATTGACAAATAAAAATTACGTATATTCAAGGTATGCAATGTGGTGTTCTGATAGACCTATATATTAAAAAATGACAACCACAATTAAGGTAATTAGCATATCCATCACCTCACCTAGTCACTTGTTCTATTGTTATGTGGTGAGAATAGTTAAGATCTACTCCCTTAGCAAATTTCAAGTGCATAATATGTTACTATGAAGTGTAGTTACCATGCTGTACGATAGGTTTTCAGACCTTATCTGCCTCTGAGATGCGAGGGTACATACCCTTTAACCACCTGCTCATCTCTCCCAACCCTTCAGCCCCTCATAACCACCGTTCTGCTCTCTGCTTCTATGTATTTGACCTTTTTAGATTCCATAGATTCTTTTTTCTCCATTTTCTTTAAAAACGCTCCGCTGCTCATTTTGTAAATCGTGAAGTGGATTTTTGAGCTTTCACAAATAAGTATTTAAGAATATAAATTTCCCTTGTAATACTTTGACTATATTCCATACATTTTGATATGCTGTATTTATGTTTTGTTCACATCTAGGTATTTAAAAATATTTATTATGTGCAATATATGATCCACAAGTTACTGAGAAATGCATTTTTAAATGTCCGACTGTATAACTTTTAAGTTATTCTTCACTGATTTCTAACGTAATTCCACTCTTCATAAAATATGCCAGTGTGATGCTTGTTGAGATTTGACTCCTTCCTTTCCCATTCCACATCCTTCCCTCCTCCTCCTCACAGGTCCGCACAATAGCCTGCAAGCACTGCGTGACTTTCTGTCTCTCCAGCCTTTACCTTTTGGTCTTACTTGATCAAAGACTTAGGTCTGCCACTAGAGCACCCTCTAAATCAACACATTCTAAAAATACTCGCCTATTTGCTGTTTCTTGGACATGCCCCCTTTAAGACGTTAGAAGTTTCTGTTTCTCTGAAATATTCTTCCCCTAGAAATGCAGATATCTGTCCTTGCTTCTTCACCTCCCCTCAATGTTGCTCAAAAACTACATTTCCAGGGAGGCTTTTCCTAAACACTCTTCAGCAAGGCCAACACCCTCTCTAAGTTCCTCCTTTGTCTTCTATTTTTCCGTAGTACTCATCCCCTTGGAATACCGTATACATGTCACTAGAGTATAAGCTCCATGAGGGCAGGCATTTTTGTAAGAATTCGTTTTGCTCTTTATAGCATCTCCTGCAATTCAAAGAGTGCCTGGCACGTAAGAAGAGACCTGTGACTATTTGTTCAAATATTTTTCTCTTTAATCTCTCGTGTGCTGTTAGATTTCTCAATCTACCTTTATGATTCTGTATGTTTGTTATTTATATTTTTGAGATTGTGTATTAGTTTTATAAAGATTAAAACTGTTGTGTGTCATTGGTTAATGCTTTATGATTATAATCCTATAATCCTTTTACCTGAAATTTAATCTCTCTGACATTCTTAGCTCTGAACCAGGTTTCTTTTGATTTGTATTTAGTGAGTTTATCTTTTCTCCATTCTTTTACTTTCAACCTTTCTGTGTGGTAATTTCAAGTGTTTGTTTCAAGAATCATTTAGTTAGACTTCATCAAATCTAATCCTACAAACTGTTTTAGTGTGTCTATCTCATTTACATTCATTGTGATTAATGGTATATATTTGCATTACATCTGCCACTTTATTTTACAGTTTTTAATTGCCCTGCTCTTTCTTTCTTTCTTTTCTTGTTTATTACTTTGACTTAATGGATTTAAACTTATTTAATTGTACTTGTTGGGAGCTTATGTATTCTATCCCTATTGTTACAAGCTGCTCTTACATGTTATGAAGCTACTCTTAAAACATACATACTTAGCATAAAATCTAAAGTTACTTTATATTTACTTCCACTTTCCTTGCAAACAATTGTTACTAAGATTTTATAATACTAATACACTTTTAGATTTACCAGTCTGCTTTCTTTTTTAAAATTTTAAACATTAAATTTTTTTTTGTAGGTCCATAGTAGATGTGTATGTTCATGGGGTACTTGAGATACTTTGACAGACATGTAATAAGCAATAATGACATCATGGAAAATGGGGTATCCATCCCCTCCAGCATTTATTCTTTAAATTGCAAACAATCCAATTATACTCTGAGTTATTTTTAAATGTATAATTAAAGTATTATTGACTATAGTCACCCTATTGAGCTATCAAATACTGCCTTATTCATTTCAATTGTGTATACACACACACACACACACACGTATGTTTTGTACTTATTAACCATCTTTACTTCCGTCCTTCACCCCCTACTACCCTTCCTAGCCTCTGGTAATCATGCTTCTACTCTCTCTCTCCACGAGTTCAATTGTTTTGATATTTAGCACCCACAAATAAGTGAGAACAAGCGAAGCTCGTCTTTCCAAGTCTGACTTATTTCACTGACATGATGATCTCCAGTTCCACCTACACTGTTGTAAATGACAAGATCTCATTCTTTTTATGTCTGCATAGTACTCCACTGTGTATATGCACCACATTTTCTTTATCCATTTGTCTGTTGATGAGCACTTAGGTTGCTTTCAAATCTCAGCTATTGTGAACAGTGCCGCAATGAACACGGAAGGCAGATATCTCTTTCATACAGTGATGTCCTTTCTTTTGGGCATATACCAAGCAGCGAGATTGCTGGGTCATATGGTAGCTCTATTTTGAGTATTTTGAGGACCCTCCAAACTGTTCTCCATAGTGACTATAATAATTTACATTCTCATCAACAGTGTATGAGGGTTCCCTTTTTCCCACATCCTCTTCAGCTTTGTTATTGCCTGTCTTTTGGATAAAAGCCACTTTAACTAGGGTAAGATGATATCTCATTGTAGATCTGATTTGCATTTCTCTGATAATCAATGATATTGATCTTCTTTTCATATGCCTGCTTGCCATTTATATGTCTTCTTTTAAGGAGTGCCTATTCAGATCTTTCGCCTATTTTTAAATCAGATGATTATATTTTTCCCTATAGAGTTGTTTGAGCTCCTTATGTATTCTGATTATAAATCCCTTGTCAGATGGGTAGTTTGCAAATATTTTCTCGCATTCTGGGAACCCGTAACAAAGTCTCTTTACTTTGCTGATGTTTCCTTTGCTGCGCAGAAGCTTTTACATTTGATATGATCCCATTTGTTCATTTTTGCTTTAGTTGTCTGTGTTTGTAGGGTATTACTCAAGAAATTTTTCTCCAGGCCAATATTCTGCAGAGTTTCTTCAATGTTTTCTTGAAATTGTTTCATAGTTTGACATCTTAGATTTCAGTCTTTCATTCATTTTGATTTAATTTTTTGTATATGGTGAGAGATAGGAGTCAAGTTTCATTCTTCTGCCTATGGATATCCAGTTTTCCTAGCACGGTGTATTAAAGAGACTGTCCTTTCCCCAGTGTATGTCCTTGGCAGCTTTGTCAAAAATGAGTTCACTGTAGATGTGTGGATTTGTTTCTGGGTGATCTGTTTTGTTCCATTGATTTATGTTTCTATTTTTATTCCAATACCATGCTGTTTTGGTTGCTGTACTCTGTAGTATTATTTGAAGTCAGGTAATGTGATTCCTCCAGTCTTGTTCTTTTTGCTTTGGCTATTCTGGATCTTTTGTGGTTCTATATAAATTTTAAGATTGCTCTATTTCTGTGAAGAATGTCATTGGTATTTTGATAGGAATAGCATTGAATTTTAGATTGCTTTGAGTAGTATAGACATTTGAACAATATTAAGTCTTCCAATCCATGAACATGAAATATATTTACATTGTTTTCTGTCCTCTTCAATTTCTTTCTTCAGGGTTTTATAGTTTCATTGTAGCGATCTTTCACTTCTTTTTAATTCCTAGGTATTTAATTTTATTTGTGGTTATTGTAAATGGAATTACTTCTTTTGTTTCTTTTCTGGAATGTACACTTTTGGAATACAGAAATGTTACTGGTTTTTGTATGTGGAGTTTGTATGCTGATTTCTGTGGTATCAGTTCTAATGTCTTTTTTTCCCCAACTCTGCAAATTTTCTGAAATTGTTTATCAGTTCTACACCTTTTTTTTGGAGTCTTTGGGTTTTTCCAAATAAATATAAGCTCATATCATCTGCAAGCTAGGAAAATTTGACTTCTTCCTTTCCAATTTGGATGCCCTTTATGTCCTTCCCTTGTCTGATTGCTCTAGCTAGGACTTCCAGTACTATGTTGGATAACAGTGGTGAAAGTTGGCATCACTGTCACGTTCCAGATCTTAGAGGAAAGGCTTTCTGTTTTTCCCCATTCAGTATGATACTAGCTGTGGGTCTGTCATATATGTCTTTTGTTATGTTAAGGTATGTTCCTTCTATGCCTGTTTTTTTTTTTTGAGGATTTTTATCATGGAGGGGTGTTGAATTTTGTCAATATCATCGTCAATTAAAATGATCACATGGTTTTTGTCCTTCATTCTATTGATATGATGTATGACACTGATCGATTTGCTTATGTTAAAGTATTCTTATATCCCTGGGATAAATCCCATTTAGTCATGATGAATGTTCCTTCTCATGTATTGTTTAATTCAGTTTGCTAGTATTTTGTTAAGGCTTTTTGCATAAATAGTTAGCAGGGATATTGTCCTGTAGTTTGTGTGTGTGTGTGTGTGTGTGTGTGTGTGTGTGTCTTTATCTGTTTTTGGTCTCACAGAAGGAGTTTGGAAATATTTCTTCCTCCTCTACTTTTTAGAATGGTTTGAGCGCACTGGTATTAGTTCTTTAAATGTTTGGTAGAATTTTGCTGTGAAGCCATCGGGTTCCAGGCTTTTCTTTACAGAGAGACTTTTTATTACAGCATTGATCTCATTACTTGTTAATGGTCTGTTCAGGTTTTGGATTTCTTTATGGTTTAATCTTGGTAGGTTGTATATGTCCAGGAATTTACCCATTTTCTCTAGATTTTCCAATTCATTGGCATAAAGTTGCTCATACTAGCCACTAATGATCCTTTGAATTTCAGTGATATCAGTTCTAATGTCTCTTTTTTTTTTTTCAACTCTTATTTTATTTATTTGGCCCTGGTCTCTTTTTTTCTTTGTCAATTTTATTTATTGTTTCAAAAAACTAACTTTTCATTTTGTTGATCTCTTGTATTGCTTTCTTAATTTCAAATTCATTTATTTCTGTGTTGATCTTTATTTTTTTCTACTAATTTTGTGTTTGGTTTGCTCTTGTCTTTTTGTTGAGATCCATTCTTAAATTATTTATTTGAAGTTTTCTTTCTTTCTTGAGGTAGGCTCTCATAGCTATAAATTTCCCTGTTTTCACATTTCATAGGTTTTGGCATGTTGTGTTTCCTTAACATTTGTTTCAAGAAAAATTTCAATTTCCTCCTGAATTCTTCATTGAATCACTGATCATTTTGGGCCATATTGTTTAATTTCCATGTGTTTGTATAATTTCCAAAATTGCTCTAGTTATTGAGTTCTAGTTTTATTCAATTGTGGCCAGAGAAGATGCTTGATAGTATTTCAATTTTTTGGAATGTTTTAAGACTTGTTTTGTAACCTAACTTATGGTCTGTTCTTGAGAATGATCCACGTGTTGAGGGGAAAAATGTCTGTTCTGTGGCCATTGGTTGAAATGTTCTGTATATATATATATTAAGTCCATTTGTCCTATAGCGCAGATTAAGTCTGATGTTTCTTTGTTGATTTTCTCTCTGGAATATCTGTCCAATGCTGAAAGTGAAGTGCTGAGGTCTGCAGCTTTTATTGAATACCCCCATTATGGGTATTCTCTATCATTGTACCCATTAACCCATTGGGCTTGGGTTCTCCAGTGTTGGGTGCATATGTATTTACAATTGTTATATTCTCTTTCTGGGTTGACTCATTTACCATTATACAATAACCTTCTTTGTCTCTTATCACAGTTTTTGCCTTGAAATCTATTTTGTCTGACATAAGCATAGCTACTCCTTTCTTTTTTTTTGCTTCCATTGTCATTCAATATCTTTTTTCATCCTTTTAGTTTCGGTCTATGTGTATCTTTATAGAGGAGGTGTGTTTCTTATAGGCAACAGTCATGGGTCTTGCTTTTGTATCCATTTAGCCACTCTATGCCTTTTGAATGGAAAATTTACTCCTTTTACATTTAATATTATTATTATGTAAGGACTTACTTTTGCCATTTTGTTATTTGTTCCTGGTTGTTTTGTGATCTTCTTTTCCATTTTTCTTCTGTCCTGTCTTCCTTTTACTGGAGGTGATTTTTATTGGTGATGTGATTTAATTTCATGTTTTTTATATTTTGCATATTCATTGTGTGTTTTTCAATTTGAGGTTACCATGAAGCTTGCAAAACTGTCTTATAAGCCATTATTTTAAGCTGATGACAACACTAATTGCACAAACAAATAAGCAAACAAGCAAAAATAAAACGAATAAAAACTCTACACATCAACTTCATCCTCCCACTTTTTAACTTTTTGTGGTTTATCTTTATGCCTCATTTTACTGTCCACGTCTTGAAAATTTATTGTAATTATTATTTATGATTGGTTCATCATTGAGTCTTTCTATTTAAGATAAGAGTATTTTACACACCACAGTTACAGTGTTATTATATTCTGTGTTTTTATGTGCTATTACCAGTGAGTTTTGTAACTTCAGATGATTTTTATTGCTTGTTAATGTCATTTTCTGATTGAAGAAATCCCTTTGGCAATTCTCTTAGGACAGGTCTGGTGTTAATAAAATCCCTCAGCTTTTTTTGGTCTGGAAATGTCTTTATTTCTCCTTCATGCTTGAAGGATTTTTTTTTTTTTTTTGCCAGGTACTATTCTAGGGTAAAAGTGTTTTTCCTCAGCATTTTAAATATGTTATGCCATTCTCTCCTGGCCTGTGAAATTTCCGCTGGAAATTCCGCTGCTGGCCAAGCATGATGGCTCATGCCTGTAATCCCAACACTTAGGGAAGCCAAGGTGGAAGGATCACATGAGGTCAGGAGTTCCAGACCAGCCTGACCAACATGAAAAAACCTCGTCTCTACTAAAAATACAAAATTAGCCAGATGTGGTGGCACAAGCCTGCAGTCCCAGCTACTGGGGTGGCTGAGGAAGGAGAATCGCTTGAACATGGGAGGCAGAGGTGGCAATGAGCTGAGATCACACCATTGCACTCCAGTCTGGGCAACAAGAGCCAAACTCCATCTCAAAAAAAAAAAAGTCTACTGCCAGACGTGTTGAACTTCCATGGCACATTATTTGTTTCTTTTCTCTTGCTACTTTTCAGATCTGGGAAGTTCTCTATCATTATCCCTTTGAATAAACTTTCTATCCCATCTCTCTTTTTCTACCTCCTCTTTAAGGTGAATAACTCTTCGATTTGCCCTTTTGAGGCTATTTTTTAGATCTTGTTACCATGCTTCATTGTTTTTTATTCTCTTTTGTCTTCTCTAACTGTATTTTCAAATAGCCTGTCTTCAAACTCATTAATTCTTTCTTCTGCTTGATCAATTCTGCTGCTAAGGGACTCTGATGCATTCCTCAGTATGTCAATTACATTTTTCAATTCCAGATTTTCTGCTCAATTTTTAAAAATAACTTTAATCTCTCTGTTAAATTTATCTGATAGAATTCTGAATTCCTTTTCTATGTTATCTTGAATTTCTTTTTGTTTCCTTATCAGAGCTATTTTGAATTACCTGTCTGAAACGTCACATATCTCTGTTTATTCAGCATTAATCCCTAGCACTTTGTTTAGTTAATTTCATATGTCATTTTTTTTTTTTTTCCTGAATGGTCTTAATGCTTGTAGATGTTAGTTGGTGCCTGGGCATTTAAGAGTTAGGCATTTATTGCAGTCTTCATAGTCTAGGCTTGTTTATTTATGCCCATTCTTCTTGGAAAGACTTTCTAGGTATTCAAAGCCCCTAAACCCAATGACGTTGTGGTTCTTGCAGACTCAGAGAGCTACCACCTTGGTGGTACCTGGAGGTCAAAATCTAATTCTACCAGGCAGGGACTCTTATTCTTTTCCCTTACTTTCTCCCAAATAGAGTCTCTTTCTCTCTTTACCAAGCCTCCTGGAACTGGGGGTGGTGGGAAACAAGCACCCCTGTGGTCACCACCACTAGAACTGTGCTGCTTTAGACCCGAACAGCCAAGCACAGCCTTGGGTCTCACCCAAAGCCCACTGTAACCACTACCTGGCTAACCCCTAAGTTCACCTAAGTTCACTCAAGGCCCTAGGGCTCTGTGATTAGCACATGGCAAAGCCGGCCAGGGCTTTGTTCCTCCCTTCAGAGCAGCAAGTTCCTCTAAGCCCTGGGTGGGTCCAGAGATGCTGTCTGAGAGCCAAGAATTGAAGTCAAAAACCTTAGAAATGTGTCTAGTGTTCTATTCTGCTGTGGCTAAGCTGGCACCCAAACAAGACACAGTCTTTCTGACTCTTCTCTCTCTTTCCACAGGCAGAGGAGCCTCTTTCTGTGGCCACCACCACCACCGACCCACGTGGGGTTCTACCAGGCTACTGCCATTGTTCACTTAAAGCCCAGGTCTCTTCAGTCAGGTTGTAGTGAATGCCGGAGACCTGGGACTCACCCTTCAGGGCAGTGGGCTCCAGCCTGGCCCAAGGCAGGTCCAGAAATGCTGACCAAGAGCAGGCCTGAACTCTGGGACCCCAAGAGCCTGCCTGGTGCTCTACTGCATTGTGGCTGAGCCGATACCTAAGGTGCAAGACAGTTCCCTTCATTTCTTCCCTCCTACTTTTCTGAGACAGAAGGACTGTTTCACCATCATCACCATAGCTGTGAATGTGTGGGCCACCCCGGAAACCAGCAAGTCTCAGAGCCCTGGGCCTGTGGTGTATTACTTGGGTATCACTGTTGGTTACTCAGGGCTGAGGGCTGTGGGGATCTTTAGTCAGCAAGTGATAAATCCTGCCGGTCCCTACTATGCTAGGGCAGCACTGAATTCTAAGTAAAATCCTCCAGTCACTGTGCTCTCGTTCTCCCAACAGGTAGATTTCTCCAGGCTGTGCGACTCTCCCTTAGCCGCCCTGGCTGGTGTCTCGGTAGGCCACATGCCCCTCCAATCCACTGGCCCTGAGCCCCACTCAGCACTAGGACTTGCCTAGGAATTGCAGTCCTTGTGGCCTAGACTGCCCTTCAAATTGACTTAGGGACCCAGAGCGCTGAGGCTTGCTGGAACTCAAGCTCTTATCACTGGGATGGGTGATTCCCCTCTGGCTAGGGCTGGTCCAGATGCTCTCTCCATAGGCAGATGTCAGTTGAGTACAGCCTTGTTCTGCTTTCCGCTGTGACAGGGCATGCAAAACCTCACAGTCACTGTGCTCTCCCTCCCCTCAAGTGCATAGATTTCCCTGGCAGGAGGGATGAGGGACGGATAGCATCGGGGTGTGAAGACTGTCTTTCCTGCCCTTTTCAATGTCCCTTTCTGTGACATGAAGTTAAAACCAGGTACTGAGATTGCTCACCTGATCTTTCATTCTTGTGATGGTGCTTTTTGTGCGTAGTTGTTAAAATTTGGTGTTCCTGTGAGGGAACAAAGAGTGTAGACTTCTAGTCCCTTTCTAACTTCTTCGCATGCCGTTACCTCTTGTATATCAGTTCATCCTAAGAATTGAGATCACTTAAAAAATCTTTTCCTTAATAGAATACATATTTTAAAATTCCTTTAATAAAGGCCTGTTAGTGGAAACTCAGGTTTTATTTGAAAATGCACTTACCTTGCCCTCTGTCTTAACTAATTGCACAGCTCAGCATCAAATTCCAGGGTGTCAGTTATTTACGCTAAAGACATTATTGTGTCTTTTTCCCTCCTGTAGCTGGTAATTTTTGATTATGGATTTATATTGTGCAGGATTTTGTCTGTGGCAATCTGGATATCCAGTACTGGCAAGGTGAAATCAGGTCCTGCAAAGAGGACTTGATTTTTGTTTTGCCAAGTGCTCTAGACTTAAAATCCAGCACTTCAAGCTAATTTTGTAGTGTGGGTTTCCCTAGATCACACAAGCGACATAAGCTGGATTTTGAATTCACGTGGGGCAAGTCTACAGTGAGAAAGTTTTAGAGAAGAATTTTTATTTTTTTACACAGACAAATTTCCCCAACATCTGTGTGCCTCTTGGGAAGCTATTTTTAGGTTCACTGTTTCACTAAGTGAAAGGGTCCAAATTGTCAGGAGGTTCTCAGGGTTCATACCTCATTTGCATAGTTAAAATATTTGCTTCCTGACCTCTGCAGCTATTGAGTCAACTCTGGGGGTCAGAAGATCAGCAGGGGCCCAGGGCAACTGCAGCATCAGCATCCACTCATCATTATATTTTCAGCGTCTTCGATATTTTTGGATGCTGGGAATATTCATTTTTGGGGGGTGATTTAGCAATTTGAGACGTTGTTTATTCCATTTTTACTCAGTATTGTTTTATAGTGAAAGCCTATCATATTTTGTCATTTTGTTACTCTAAGATAACATCTTTAAGCATATTTCATTATACTTCATATATATTAATAAAATGTCTTCTTCTTTCTCCATGAGATTAAATGTTTATTATTTCGTTCCTGAATTATTTTACAAAGTATTTAATCTACTACCCTCTAATTTCTCTGCTCTCTTTCTTTATGTAGAAACCAAAATGTGAATTAAATCTCATGCTTTTTACTCAAAATTTTTTATATTTCAAATTTTCCTACTTTATAAAATTGTTCAGATTCTTCAACATGGCATTCGAGACATTCCCACTATTTAGCCATAATTAATTTCAGAATATTGTTCTCCTTTCTTTGGACTCATATCGTATTTCATTCTGTGTATTATTGAATAAAGTTTTATTACAGTTGCATTCGTAAGTTTTTGCCCATCTATTTCACTCCATGACATTTCTCCGCCCAATCACAATCTTACCAAAGTCTAAAAATCACTTTCTAAAAACTTTTATTTTCTCTAGTGCTTATCCATATGCTGAAGTGTTTTTTTGTTTGTTTTGTTTTTCTGAGACAGAGTTTTGCTCTTGTCACCCAGGCTGGAGTGCAATGGTGCTATCTCAGCTCACCGCAAGCTCCACCTCCCAGGTTCAAGGGATTCTCCCACCTCAGCCTCCTGAGTAGCTGGGATTACAGGCATGTGCCACCATGCCCAGCTAATTTTGTATTTTTAGTAGAGATGAGGTTTCTCCATGTTGGTCAGGCTGGTCTCAAACTACTGACCTCAGGTAATCCGCCCTCCCCAGCCTCCCAAAGTGCTGGGATTACAGGTGTGAACCACCAATCCCTGCCCAAAATATTTTTCTTATATTGAGCTTAGTCCTGTAGCAATCTATATGCTGTGAAGCTATTGTTTAGGCCAATTACTGAATTCTATGTAGCAATAGTAATTATCATTTTTTCCATTTGCATTTCAGAAAAATCCTATTTAATGAACATTGCTGAATAAAATCTCACAACCTTACATATTAAAACGATTATGATATAAAGGAATTTGAATTATGTTACATTTTCTCCAAACCGTTACTGAATTCCTATTGTGTTCAAATTAGGAGCAACTGTTTTGCTTAAAACTCATTCACTTAAAGGTAATTAGCTTTTAGGGTAATGGTACATTTATTTAAAATTTCTATTTACCCTATGCTGTATTTATAACTTTTCTTTATTTTATATATAACAGAATTGCTTTAGCCCACTTTTAAACTTTTAAAAAATTTGACTATTTATATTTTTCTAACCTCTGAACATTTCGAAGATATTTCAGCCAGTTTTCTAAGAGTATTGTCACTTATGATTTGGATTTTGAAAATTAGTAAACAGATTTTAATTATTGTCACATTACAGTCTTGGTTTAGCTATTAAAAGTATGTTCGCTAAAGCAGATTTACAAGAAAAAACAGACAAACCCATTCAAAAGTGGGTGAAGGATATGAACAGACACTTTTCAAAAGAAGACATTTATGAGGCCAACAAACATGAAAATGCTCATCATCACTGGTCATTACAGAAAGGCAAATCAAAACCACACTGAGATACCATTTCACACCAGTTAGAATGCACTCATTAAAAAATCTAGAGACAACAGATGCTGGAGAGGTTGTGCAGAAATAGGAACTCTTTTACACTGTTGGTGGGAGTATAAATTAGTCAGCCATTGTGGAAGGCAGTGTGGCGATTCCCCAAGGACCTAGAAATAGAGATTCCATTTGACTCAGCAATCCCATTACTGGGTATGTACCCAAAGAACTACAAATCATTCTTATAAAGACACATGCACATGTATGTTCATTGCAGCACTGTTTACAATAGCAGACTTGGAACCAACCCAAATGCCCATCAGTGATAGACTGGATAAAGAAAATGTGGCACATATACACCATGGAATACTATGCAGCCATAAAAAATGATGAGTTTGTGTCCTTTGTAGGGAGTTGGATGAATCTGAAAACCATCATTCTCAACAAACTAATGCAAGAACAGAAAACCAAACACCTCATGTTCTCACTCAGAGGCGGGTGTTGAACAATGAGAGCACATGGACACAGGGAGAGGAACATCACACACAGGGGTATGTTGGGGGGGCCAGGGAGGGACAGTGGGGTACAGGGAAGTTGGGGAGGGTTAACACTGGGAGAAGTGGCTGATGTAGGTGATGGGGGGATGGAGACAGCAAACCACCATGGCATGTGTGTACCTATGCAACAATCCTGCAAGATCTTCACATGTACCCCAGAACTTAAAGTACAATAAAAAAATAAAATAAAATAAAATGAATAAATTTTTTAAAAGTATGTTCACATCCTTTGATGTGCATTTTTTATGATTTGCACACTTTAGAACCTTTCTAGAATTAAGAAAAAGCTCTTAAAAATTTTTCAAAATTTTAAAGTCACTCAAATTTTCTTTTTACATTTTAAAGTCACTCAACATTTAAAAAAAATGTTAAAGTCACTCAATTTTTTTTACCTTTCTAAACAGATATTTATAAAATCTACAATAGCTTATGTATGATTTATTAAATCATTTCTTTTTGAATATTTTGAGGAGTGTTTAGAACCTTCCTACATTATGCAAAATAATAACCAATAAAACTGTGCTTATTGTTCGATTTCATTCTCTCTTCATTGTTAGCACTGTCAGCACTCTGTCACCCAGGCTGGAATGCAGTGGCATGATCTCAGCTCACTGCAACCTCTGCCTCCTGGGTTCAGGCACTTCTCCTGCCTTAGCCTCCTGAGTAGTTGGGACTACAGGAGTGCACCATCACGTCTGGCTAGTTTTTGTATTTTTAGTAGAGACGGGGTGTCAAAAAACAAACACCCTCGGCAGGTTAGGCCTCTGGTAATCCAGTTTCTCCTGAGGGTTGACCTCATTAAGAACAGAATGCTCCCGCCTATTTCATTTCCACTTTCTCCCTCCCCCTGCCAAAAGCAATGACTGGGGCCACATCACATCCAGTCACTTTCTACCACACCTGCCTGTTCCACCACTCCAAAGGTAATCATGGCTCTGATTTCGGGTTTTTTTTTTTTTTTGCCATAGATTAATTTGTTTACTTTAGAACTTCATGTAAATAGAGTCATACAATATATACTCTTTTTTTTGCAAGGCAACATGTTTTTGAGATTCAGTCATATGACTGCCCGGGATCTTTTCATTTCCTTCTCAATGCTGCACACTGGTTGTTGAAGGTATGAATACCTCAAAGTTCGTTTATCCATTCCTGCTGATGGACACCTGGGCTGCTTCCAGTTTTTGCCTATTATGACTAACGTTGCTATGAACACTTACATACAAGTCTTTTGTGATGACGTGTTTTTCTTTCTAGGAGTGGAATTGCTGGGACACAGGGTAGGTGTATGTTTAGTTTAGTACAAAGCTGCAAGCCTTTTTCCAAAATGGTTGTTCCATTTTTACTGCCACCAGGAATACCTACGAGTGGGTCGTGATATCTGATTGTGGTTTTCACTAGTATTTTCTTGATGAGTACTAATGATTTTGAACGCTTTCTCATGTCCTTATTTACCATTTGTATGTCTTCTTTTTTGAAATATCTGTTCAAAGCCTTGATAACTTTACAGGCAGAAGTAGCTTATTTAAAAAAGAAACTAACATATTTCATTAAATGCCATAATGTATAAAAAGCAATAGTTTAAAAAAACAGAAGATTTAATTATGTATAACTAAATAAGAAATAGGCAATTAGATAAAGAAAACAACAGACTTAGTAATTATGAAAGCTGGCTTTTAAAATATATGTAATGGACAATTGTCTGCAAAATCAATGTAGAAGTAAAAACATAAACATTAGAAACTACAGAATAAGGGCTGGGCGCGGTGGCTCACGCCTGTAATCCCAGCACTTTGGGAGGCCGAGGCGGGTGGATCACGAGGTCAAGAGATCGAGACCATCCTGGTCAGCATGGTGAAACCTCGTCTCTACTAAAAATACAAAAATTCAGCTGGGCATGGTGGCGTGTGCCTGTAATCCCAGCTACTCAGGAGGCTGAGGCAGGAGAATTGCCTGAACCCAGGAGGCGGAGGTTGCGGTGAGCCGAGATCGCGCCATTGCACTCCAGCGTGGGTAACAAGAGCGAAACTCCGTCTCAAAAAAAAAAAAAAAAAAAGAAAAGAAAATACAGAATAAGAAGAATTTGTAAAAATTACAAATGAGGAAGTGAACATAATCTACATTATATGAGAAATGGTTATAAGAATACTATGTACAAATGCATGCTAATAAACCTGAAATTTCAATTAAAAGATGACTTTCTGATGAATTAAAACTATCAAAACTAACACTTCGAAACCAGAAAAATGCCACTGACTATGAACACAAGAATGACAGTTTCAACTTTATCTGTCATGTGTAGGCCCTTTCTTATGACGACAGATTACATCAAAATTTCATGCAAATATTTGTCTTTTAACACAGAGAATGACTCCTGTTTCACCATCCTTTGCAGACTTTGAAGCCTTTCTACATCAGTTAACCTAGAATTAATCTAATGTATTTTTTTTTACACATATGACTTGGTACCTGTATTGCACAGTTTATTTTGCCAATTCTGTACAACAGACGCATGGAGTTTCGTGTAGCAGTTTTGCTGGTTTGGGGCTGAGTCAGAAGGGCATGTGGAGTGTCAGGCAGTCTGCTGCGCCAAGGTTTCTTGCACCTTCTGGCCACGGTTGGCAACAATGACCTGTCCCTTCCAGCTGAATACCGTTGGAAGGTTTGCAGAAGTGTAGGAACTACTAGGTCAAGGAGCTCCAGCTTCATGAATAGGACTCGGGCTTCTGGACTCAGTGTTAGGAAGACCACCAATGTGAACACATGTTAAAATGACCCTGGACTGTCTTTATTTTTCTGCTTGTAAAGAAACTTTCCCAGCAATAGAGACACATTTAAAGGACCTCCCCGAAATTCCTGCAGCCACTATAGAACTTTTCTTGCCAAGACCAGATGGAGAAGCCGATGTTGCTGGCGACCCACACTCAATGTGGCGTATGCTGAGGAGCAGGTGCGCTGTCAGGCTGAGGACCTGCAATTTTCCTGCACCAGATGGAGACACGTTATCCACATGCCTGTTATCCAAAGGGTGCTGCCATACAGCTGTGGGTCTGCTCAGGTCTCTGTCAGGAGAATTCAGCAGAACTAATGTGAGGAAAGGGTGTTTTCTGAAAGTTAGAATGAGGGTTTCTGGGGCCAGGTGTGGTGGCTCACGCCTGTAATCCCAGCACTTTGGGAGGCCGAGATGGGTGGATCACTTGAGGTCAGGAGTTCAAGATCAGCCTGGCTAACATGGTGAAACCCATCTCTTTAAAAATAAAAAAAAAAAGAGACAGAGAGAAAGAATGAGGGTTTCTGCCTCCAGAATGACGTAATTTTAGATTAAGAGGTGACGGACTGGGGGACCAAGCCCTTTTTCAACACTGTCACCTCCATCACAAACCAAAAGCATCCCTGCTTTGAAGTGAACTCAGGTCCAGCTGAAGTGGCCAATGACCCATAAAGGCATTCCAATAGGTAAAAAGATAAGACAAAAGGCTAGTGTCATCGTAGCCACTGTAACACCGTCTAAACATGTCCCCTAAGGCTGCTCTCTTGACATAACCATCCCTGACAGAAGCTAACCTTCACCAAAGATCTATTAAACTGAACTAGGAACATGATAATATGGGAGAATCCATATCAGTACTGGAAACATTTCAGGAAGTATAAGGAAACTCTCTCAATACAGAACAGCTTAAGCAAATTGAGCAAAGAAACAGTAATTATTTTTAAAATACTGCTTAGTAAGTGAGTGGAAAATAGCCTCAGGAGGCCCTCCTTAGAACTAGCAGTGAACTGGAGATGCAGGGCACGTGGGCAGTGATCGATCGATTTTTTCAGGGCAAATCTTAATCATACCAATGTTTTTTAGAACGGTTTTAGGTGCTGGAGGTCAACTAGAAGGAAGAATCTGCAAAAAGGGGAAAGAAAGAAAGAAAGAAGAGAGAGAAAGAAAGAGGAAGGAAGGAAGGAAGGAAAGGAGGAAAAAAAATGAAGCAATAATTTGAAGGTTGAGAAAAAAAAATCTCAGCCCAAATGCATGAGCCCAAGCTTTCCATTTTAGGGCATGCACTAAACTCATGTGTGAATTAATGGGAACACATGTCCAAGAACATAAAATCATAAGTGATATTACCTCATCCTATTAGTGTCCAAGGGCTGCCATCACAAAGTAACATACGTGGAGTTGTTTAAAACCACAGACATGTGTCGAATCACTGTTCTGGACATTGTAAGTTCAAAATCAAGGTGTGAGGAGGACCACGTTTCCTCTGAAACTTAGGGTAGAACTCTCCCTTGCCTCTGCAGCTTCTGGTGATTTGTTGGCAATACTTGCGTTCCTTGGCTTTCGGCAGGGGCACTTCCACTCTTGGCGCCTCTGTCATGGCCTTCTCGCCTTCCATGTCTGTGTGTCTGTCCTCTCTCCTCCTCTACAGGAACATGAGTTATGTTGAATTAGGGGCCATCCTACTCCAGTATGACCTCTCCTTAACTATTAGTTTGGCACAAAAGTAATTGTAGATTTTGCCATTAAAAGTAATTGCAGGCCAGACGCAGTGGCTCATGCCCTTAATCCCAGCACTTTGGGTGGCTGAGGTGTTCAAATCACATGAGGTCAGGAGTTCATGACCAGCCTGGCCAACATGGTGAAACCCTGTCGCTCCCAAAAATACAAAAATTAGCTGGGCATCATGACACATGCTTGTAATCCCAGCTACACAGGAGGCTGAGGCAGGAGAATCACTTGAATCCAGGAAGTGGAGACTGCAGTGAGCCAAGATTGTGTCATTGTACTCCAGCCTGGGCGACAGAGTGAGACTGTTCCTTCCTCGACCCAAGAAAAATAATTGCAAAAACTTTATATCTGCAACATTTATTTCGAAATAAGGTAATATTTTGAGGTTCTGAGGATTAGAACTCCAACATATCATCATTTGGGGGGGTATCAATTCAATCTATGATATCCATGTGTCTTTGAAAAAAATACTTTAAAAATTTTGTCTTGCAAAAAGAAATTAACAATAGTAATTAATTAAAAAAAGTGAAATGAAGTATGTAAAAGAAATGATACTAAGCAATTAAACCTGTTATAGCTAAAAAATTGTCAATGTTTTAATAAAGAACATATATATTAAACAAAATTATTAAAAGTGAAGATGATTGTTGTAAAAAAGAAAAATTCTGTACATGAAGGGGCGGAAAATATTGGTAGGTGTGTTGGAAAATAGAAGGTATAAAGGCATCCAAGATTTTCATCATTCACAGTTGGAGATACTAGATTCTTTACATTAACAGTATTTCTCAAATTTATTATTTTATATTTAAAGTGAATTACAAATAGAATAAAGAAAATAATTTTTAACTTTCAAATAAGAAAAAGAATATGGCCAAGTGCTGTGGCTCACACCTGTAATTCCCGCACTTTGGGAGGCCAAGGTGGGTGGATCACAATGTCAAGACCACCCTGGCTAACACAGTGAAATCTTGTCTCTACTAAAAGTAGACAGCATTCACTGGGTGCAGTGGTATGCACCTGTGATCCCAGCTACTTAAGAGGCTAAGGCAGGAGAATCACTTGAGCCTGGGAGGTGGAGGTTGCAGTGAGCCAAGATTGCACCACTGTGCGCCAGCCCTGGTGACAGAGCGAGACTCTGTCTCAAAAAATAAAAAAAAAATAAAGAACACATCATCAGTAGAGCAACAGTAAAAGAAAAACAAGGTGAGAAAGAAGCATAAAAAAGTGAGTGTGAACGTAACTTAGGTAAAACTCAACCTATCAAAATGCATACGAATACATATTAATGTACATATTAATACCTACAAATAGCTAAATTCATATTAAAACTACATAATGAAAGACAGCATGCAATTTGACTGCACATAACAGAAGCACCTAAGCAAAATGATAGTTTAATTTAAAAAAGAAACATGCAATACTATACCAAAAGAATGCAAAGCAGAGGAGAGCAAGGGGAGAAGTTCTAACAGCAGTGGAGGTAATTTTAGGAACAGACACAATAGAGCTCAGTAGACAAAGCACAGGGATTTCAATGGAAATAGCACAGAGGGTTAGCTCATATTAACAAAAGGTAGTGAATTTATAATTGAATTAAGACCTTTGCTAACTCTTAGGTGAAACAATACAACATCAAAATGAAATAAAACTCTTAAAACCATAAGAAAAAATTGCAACCTCAATTGCAATTTGCTACTCCACAATTTTTCTTATTTCTTTATTCATAAACGATAATAAATTAGGACAGACAGAATTTGAAAAATACAATCGATAAGCTTGCTTTAATAGACGTACTTAGAATTTTGTGGCTGATGAGCAAATGTTTACAGACTTGCAAATGTATATTAAATATTTATAAAAACAACCAAAATTCTTAATGAATTTTAAAATATAGAAGTATTCTTAGTTACGTTTAATGACAACAAAAAAATCTATGTATCAATTACAAAAGTTAGCCTAAAACAAAATCTAATCAATTACAAATTTTAAAATAAAAATACCATCTACAGCAATAACTATCATATATAAATATTAAGTAAAAAGCAAAATTAAAACTCTCCTTGCAGACTATTTAGAAAGCAACTACTATAAAAATACTATCCAACATAGTTAGTTGTAAGAGGCATGTTTTAGTAATGATTTTATTTTATTTTATTTTTTTGAGACAGTCTCGCTGTGTTGCACAGGATGCAGTGCAATGGAAGAGTCTTGGCTCACTGCAGCCTCTGACTCCCAGGTTCAAGCAACTCTTCTGCCTCAGCCGCCTGAGTAGCTGGGATTACAGGCGCCCACCACCACACCCACCTAAGTTTTGTATTTTTAGTAGAGATGGGGTTTCACCATGTTGGTGAAAGGCTGGTCTCGAACTCCTAACCTCAAGTGATTCGCCCACCTCAGCCTTCCAAAGTGTTGGGATTACAGGTGTGAGACACCATGCCCAACTAGTAATCTTTTGATTTTTAAGGGAATAAATATAAACAATTAGTATGCATCTCAAGAAGTGAAAAAATGTGAAATCAACCAAAGGAAATTAGGTTAAAAGAATTAAAATGACAAAAGAGAAAGTAATTAATCTTAAAGGAAAAATTGAACAAAATAAATAGAACTCATAAACTTTTGGCCCAGGGTGGGAATCTATCAGGTATCTAGATCACAAACTTATCCACAAGGTAATTTTTTTTTCGGGGGGGGGGCTCTGGGGTACATGTGCAAATCCTGCATCCTGCGGGATTGCTGCATAGGTACATATATCCCATGGTGGTTTGCTGTCTCCATCCCCCACTCCCCACTGTCACCTATATTAGGCATTTCTCCCGGTGTTATCCCTCCCCATCCTCCCCTCAACCCCTCCCCACTGTCCTTCTCCTCCCCTCCCCTCCACCCCCAATCTAGCCCTGGTACTCTTCTTACCTTCCCTGTGCCCAAGTGTTCTCATTGTTCATCACCCACCTATAAGTGAAAGCATGAGGTGTTTGGTTTTCTGTTCTTGTGTCGGTTTGCTGAGAATGATAGTTTCTAGATTCATCCATGTCTCTACAAAGGACACAAACTTGTCGTTTTTTTATGGCTGCATAGTATTCCATGGTGTATATGTGCCACATTTTTTTTTGTCCTGTCTATCACCAATGGGCATTTGGGTTGGTTCCAGGTCTTTGCTATCATAAACAGCACCACAACGAACATATGTGTGCATGTGTCTTTATAATAGAATGATTTTATACTCCTTTGGGTCTATACCCAGTAATGGGGTTGCTGGGTCAAATGGAATTTCTATTTCTAGATCATTGAGAAATCGCCACACTGTCTTCCATAATGGTTGAACTAATTTACACTCCCACCAACAGTGTAAAAGTGTTCCTTTTTCTCCATATCCTCTCCAGCATCTATTGTCTCTAGATATTTTAATGATTGCCATTCTACCTGGCGTGAGATGGTATCCCAATGTGGTTTTGATTTGCATCTCTCTGATGACCAATGATGATGAGCATTTTTTCATATTTTTTTGGCCACATATTTGTCTTCTTTTGAAAAGTGTCTGTTCAACACTTTACAAAAGAAGACATAAGTGAGGCCAACAAACATATGAAAAAATGCTCATCATCACTGGTCATCAGAGAGATGCAAATCAAAACTACATTGAGATACCATCTCACGCCAGTTAGAATGGCGATCATTAAAAAATCTGGAGACAACAGATGCTGGAGAGGATGTGGAGAAATAGGAACACTTTTACACTGTTGGTGGGAGTGTAAATTAGTTCAACCATTGTGGAAGACAGTGTGGCCATTCCTCAAGGACCTAGAAATAGAAATTCCATTTGACCCAGCAATCCCATTACTGGGTATATATCCAAAGGATTACAAATCGTTCTACTATAAGGACACGTGCACACGAATGTTCATTGCAGCACTGTTTACAATAGCAAAAACCTGGTACCAACCCAAATGCCCATCGACGATAGACTGGATAGGGAAAATGTGGCACATATACACCATGGAATATTATGCAGCCATCAAAAACGATGAGTTTGTGTCCTTTGTAGGGACATGGATGAACCTGGAAACCATCATTCTCAACAAACTGACAGAAGAGCAGAAGATCAAACACCGCATGTTCTCACTCATAGGCGGGTGTTAAACAATGAGAACACATGGACACAGGGAGGGGAGCACTACACACTGGGGTCAGTTGGGGGGAAATAGGGGAGGGACGGTGGGGGGTGGGAAGCTGGGGAGAGATAGCAAGGGGAGAAATGCCAGATGTAGGTGATGGGGAGGAAGGCAGCAAATCACACTGCCACGTGTGTTCCTATGCAACAATTTTGCATGTTCTTCACATGTACCCCAAAACCTAAAATGCAATAAAATAAATAAATGGGAAAAAAAAAGAAAAGTGTCTGTTCATATCCTTTGCTCACTTTTGAATGGGTTTGTTTTTTTCTTGTAAATCTGCTTTAGTTCTTTGTAGATTCTGGATATTAGCCCTTTGTCTGATGGGTAGATTGCAAAAATTTGTTTCCATTCTGTTGGTTGCTGGTTTACTCTAATGATTGTTTCTTTTGCTGTGCAGAAGCTCTTAAGTTTAATTAGGTCCCATTTGTCTATTTTGGCTTTTGTTGCCATTGCTTTTGGTGTTTTAGTCATGAAGTCCTTGCCTGTGCCTAAGTCCTGAATGGTGTTGCCTAGGTTTTCTTCTAGGGTTTTTATGGTGATAGTTGTTATGTTTAAATCTTTAATCCATCTGGAGTTAATTTTTGTGTAAGGTGTAAGGAAGGGGTCCAGTTTCAGCTTCCTGCATATGGCTAGCCAGTTTTCCCAACACTATTTATTAATCAGGAAATCATTTCCCCATTGCTTGTTTTTGTCAGGTTTGTCAAAGATCAGATGGTTGTAGATGTGTGGCATTGCTTCTAAGGCCTCTGTTCTGTTCCATTTGTCTATATTTCTGTTTTGGTACCAGTACCATGCTGTTTTGATTACTGTAGCCTCGTAGTATAGTTTGAAGTCAGGTAGCATGATGCCTCCAGCTTTGTTCTTTTTGCTTAGTATTGTCTTGGCTACGCGGACTCTCTTTTGGTTCCATATGAAGTTTAAAGTGGTTTTTTCCAGTTCTGTGAAGAAGGTCAATGGTAGCTCGATGGGGATAGCACTGAATCTATAAATTACTTCAGGCAGTATGGCCATTTTCACAATATTGATTCTTCCTAACCATGAGCATGGAATGTTTTTCCATCTGTTTGTGTCCTCTCTTATTTCCTTGATCAGTAGTTTGTAGTTCTTGAAGAGATCTTTTACATCCTTTGTTAGTTGTATTCCTAGATAGTTTATTCTCTTTGTAGCAACTGTGAATGGGAGTTCGCTCATGATTTGGCTTCCTGTTTGTCTGTTATGGGTGTATAGGAATGCTTGTGATTTCTGCACATTGATTTTGTATCCTGAGACTTTGCTGAAGTTGCTTATCAGCTTAAGGAGGTTTTGGGCTGAGACGATGGGGTCTTCTAAATATACAATCATATTGTCTGAAAATAGGGACAATTTGACTTTTTCTTTTCCTAATTGAATGTCCTTTATTTCTTTTTCTTGCCTAATTGCTCTGGTTAGGACTTCTAATACTATACTGAATAGGAGTAGTGACAGAGGGCATCCTTGTCTAGTGCCAGTTTTTAAAGGGAATTCTTCTAATTTTTGCCCATTCAGTATGATATTGGCTGTGGGTTTCTAATAAATAGCTTTTATTGTTTTGAGATACAGTCCATCAATACCTAGTTTATTGAGAGTTTTTAGCATAAAGTGCTGTTGAATTTTGTGGAAGGCCTTCTCTACATCTATTGGGATAATCATATGTTTTCTGTCTTTGGTTCTGTTTATGAATTATGTTTATAGATTTGCATATGTTGAACCAGCTTTGCATCCCTGGGATGAAACCTACTTGATCATGGTGGATAAGATTTATGATGTGCTATTGGATTTGGTTTGCGAGTATTTTATTGATTATTTTTACATCAATGTTCATCATGGATATTGACCTGTAGCTTTCTTTTTTAGTTCTGTCTCTGCCAGATTTTGGTATCAGGATGATGTTGGTCTCATAGGAAGAGTTAGGGAGGATTCCCTCTTTTTGTATTGTTTGGAATAGTTTCAACAGGAATGGTACCAGCTCTTCTTTGTATGTCTGGTAGAATTCAGCTATGAACCCATCTGAACCTGGATTTTTTTTGGTTGGTAGGCTATTAATTGCTGCCTCAACTTTAGACCTTGTTATTGGTCTATTCAGGGTCTCAACTTCTTCGTGGCTTAGTCTTGGGAGGGTGCAAGTGTCCAGGAATTTATCCATTTCTCCAGATTTACTGGTTTATGTGCATAGAGTTGTTTATAGTAATCTCTGTGGTGATACCCCCTTTATCTTTTTTTACTGCATCTATTCGATTCTTCTCTCTTTTCTTTTTTATTAGTCTAGCTAGCAGTCCACTTTGCTGATCTTTCCAAAAAACCAGCTCTTGAATTTGTTGATTTTTGAAGGGTTTTTTTGTGTCTCTATCTCCTTCAGTTCTGCTCTGATCTTAGTTATTTCTTGTCTTCTGCTTGCTTTTGAGTTTTTTGATCTTGCTCCTTTCACTCTTTCAATTTTGACAACAGTGTGTCAATTTTAGATCTTTCCTTGTTTCTTATGTGGGCATTTATTGCTATAAATTTCCCTGTAGACACTGCTTTAAATGTGTCCCATAGGATCTGGTAAGTTGTGTCTTCATTCTTGTTGGTTTCGAAGACCATTTTTATCTCTGCCTTCACTTCATTGTTTATCCATTCATCATTCAGGAGCAAGTTGTTCAGTTTCCATGAAGCTGTGCGGTTCTGAGTTTGTTTCTCAATTCTGAGTTCTAACTTGATTGCACTGTGGTCTGAGAGACTGTTTGTTATGATTTCCGTTCTTTTGCATTTGCTGAGGAGTGATTTACTCCCAATTATGTGGTCAATTTTAGAGTAGGTGTGATGTGGTGCTGAGAAGAATGTATATTCTGTGGATTTGGGGTGGAGAGTTCTGTAAATGTCTATTAGGTCGTCTTGGTCCAAATCTGCATTCAAGTCCTGGATATCCTTGTTGACTTTCTGTCTCTTTGATTTGTCCAATATTGTCAGTGGAGTGTTAAAGTCTCCCACTATTATTATGCAGGAGCCTAAGTATCCTTTTAGGTTGCTAAGAACTTGCTTTATGTATCTGGGTGCTCCTGTATTGAGTGCATATATATTTAGGATAGTTAGCTTTTCTTGTTGCATTGATCCTTTTACCATTATGTAATGTCCTTCTTTGTCTCTTGTTCTTTGTTGTAAAGTCCATTTTATCAGAGACTAGGTTCGTAACCCCTGCTTTTTTTTTTTTGCTCTCCTTTTGCTTGGTAAATCTTCTTCCATACCTTTATTTTGAGTCTATGTGAGTCTTTGCATGTGAGATGGGTTTCCTGAATACAGCACACAGATGGGTCTTGACTTTTTATCCAGTTTGCCAGTCTGTGTCTTTTGATTAGGTCATTTAAGCCATTTACTTTCAACGTTAATATTGTTATGTTTGAATTTGATCCTGCCATTTTATTACTGGCTGGTTGTTTTGCCTGTTAATTGATGTGGTTTCTTCATTGCATCATTATCCTTTACCATTTGATACATTTTTGCAGTGGTTGGTACTGGTTGTTCCTTTCCCTGTTTAGTACTTCCTTCAGTAACTCCTGTAAGGCAGGTCTTGTAGCAATGAAATCTCTCAGCAATTTCTTATCCATAAAGCATTTTTTTCTCCTTCACTTATGAAGCTTAGTTTGGCTGGATATGAGATCCTTGGTTGAAAGTTCTTTTCTTTAAGGATGTTGAATATTGGCCCCCACTCCCTGCCAAGAGGTCTGCTGTGAGTCTGATGGTCTTTTCTTTGTGGGTGACTCGACCTTTCTCTCTTGCTGACCTTAGCATTTTTTCCATCATTTCAACCCTGATGCATCTGACCTTTATGAGCCTTGGGATTGCTCTTCTTGTGGAATATCTTTGTGGTGTTCTCTGTATTTCCTGGATTTGAATGTTGGCCTGCCTTGTTAGGTTGGGAAAGTTCTCTTGGATGATATCTTGAAGAGTGTTTTCCAGCTTGGATTCATTCTCCCCATCACATTCAGGTACACCGATCAAGCGTAGATTAGGTCTCTTTACATAATACCATAGTTCTTGGAGGCTTTGTTCATTTATTTCACTCTTTTTTCTTTAATCCTGCCTTCTCATTTTATTTCATTGATTTGATCTTCTATCTCTGATATCCTTTCTTCTGCTTGATTGATTCGGCTATTGAAATTTGTGCATGACTCATGAAGTTCTCATGCTGTGTTTCTCAGCTCCATCAAGTTGTCAATGTTCTTCTCTAAGCTGGTTATTCTAGTTAGCATTTTGTCTAACCTTTTTTCAAGGTTCTTAGTTTCTTTGCATTGGGCTAGTACATGGTCTGACTCAGAGAAGTTTGTTATTACCCACCTTCTGAAGCCTACTTCTGTCAATTCGTCAAACTCATTCTCTGTCTTTTTTTGTTGCCTTGATGGTGAGGAGTTGTGATCCCTGGGAGAAGAGGTGTTCTGTTCTTTGATGGTTTCATCCTTTTTGTGCTGTTTTTTTTATTTCCATCTTCATGGATTTATCTCCCTTTAATCTTTGAAGTTGGTGAGTTCAGGAGTAGTCTCTGAGTGGACATTTTTTCTGTTGAGGTTGGAGCTACATCTTTTTTGGCCTATAGAAGGTGTTGCTGAGCTCTCTATGGCTCAGTCAGGTTGTTAGGTGGGTGGTCAGTCCCCGGGGTTTGTTTGCAGGTGACATTGGCCCTGCCTTCTCAATCGGGTCTCTCCCACAGCTCGATCTTCCTTGTTGTGGTCAAACTGGCATATTTGCTGCCAAACTCTCTAGCAAGGGTTTCAGTTTGATTTCTGTGGAGGTGGGGCCTGCCAGGCCTTATGGTCTGTTTCTCTACTTTCAACTCTGCCTCCCTCTGTGGGATGTCCATCCTGCTGGCGTTAGTCCAAACTTCCACTCGGGTCTGTGACAACTTGCCATGCCCTGGGGGAGCCACTGCTGAGATTTGCATTGACAACCCATGGTGCCCCACGGTCTGGCAGGGCTCTAGTGGACCGTAGGTTGTAGGAGGGATGAGGTAAGCACAGGATCTGAATCAGAGCACCGAGGGAGTGAAGTCCCCCCTGACCCTCTGAGCCAGCTGCACGTTTCAGGTGGGGACGTGCCCCCCATCTTGATTTTCCCCCCTGGGTGGCTCTCGCCTTGTGGCTTCTTCCCTGGGCTATTTTCAGTGCCCTATCAGTCCCACCAAAACAAACCCGGCACCTCGTTTGGAATTGTAAAGTCCCCTAGCCCTGCGTGTCTCATTGGCTGGGAGCTGCATTCCAGTGTTGCCTTCTCACGGCTGTCTTGGCGCCCCTTTCCACAAGGTAAGTTTAAAAGACTTATTCCCCAAGCTCCCACCCCAGCAAATCCTGATTGCCTATTCAGAGCTGAAAGCTTCATTATTTTAAGCAAATCTGTAGAACTGATGTGGACATGTTTCTTACATGACAGTAAATATGAACCTCCTCTAAATGGAAAAAAACTCAATGTACCTATTATTACTTTATCATAATTATTCTATGTTATTTCCATTATTTTATTATGTATGAATTCCTTACATTTATAATACATCTATAAAACCAAACACATTTAATAAGTAAATACCATAGCACCCTCTAGAAAATCATTCTGTCATAGTGGCTAGTAATGCTTTGCTGAAGCTAGAATGCTGTTGTTGAAATTCAATGTTGGAAAACTGTATTTTGCATTTTACATTTTGCGTTCTTAACTCTTACACTTGAGCATGCACGACCATCATACAAGGCATTCATTATCATTTTAACCACTGTTACATTATTTAGATGTAACCATCATTTGTTTAGTGCACTTTAAAATGCATTATCATTTTTTTTAAATCCCATTTATAAAAACTGTTCATTGCCTATTTCCCTACTGCTAAAACATGTTCCAGCCTGGCACAAAGATGGATAAATTCTGCATCGGCACAGAAAAGGCAGAGACTCTCAGTTCTTGCGGCCTGCTGCTGCTGGCCTGCCCTGCATGATAAGTCGGTTTTCCCGCTCCACCGTTCTACTTCAGTGACTTCAAAATGTCCCTCAGTACAATGTGCTGTAATACCATCTGGCCTGTATTTGCCTCAAGGGCAGTGTCCTGCATTAAGTTCACCTCTGCTCTTTCATCGTTAGCACACAATTAGAACAACATGTTTCACCAGTGCAATAAGGAAAGCTCATAAAGTCAAACCAGGATCTCATCTGAGGAAGCTACAATCTTGCATTGCAATGTTTATTAATGGCATATTTTTATTACAAGAGAGGAGTTTGTCTTTACAACTGGTAAACAATTATTGTGTCCCTGTAGGAGTGTCACATTTTCTCCAGATTTTTTTATGTTTCTTGAAGTCTTACGTTGCTGTGTTCTCATTTGAAGAAGGAATCAACTCCTCTACTCTACAGTGATGACTTCAGGAGAAAAACAGCTTCGCCAACCAGCCAAGCTAGGAACTCTAGAGATCCCTCAGACTTTTTCCGCAGATGTACCTGCTCTGCTCACTCATGTTCTCTTTTCAGTGGACTTTGTGCCTTCTCTCTATCCTGCAAAGCTGGCCTGGGTCCTGAGAGCCTCCTGTTTATTTTCCCTGGGACAGTGCCCTGAAGTATCAAGGTTGAGTACCTTTTCCCGGTTTGAGTCTAGCAGGCTCTCTGCGTTTGCTCAGGCACAATCTGCGGAAACGTGCCCATGCCATCTTGGCAGAGGGATAGGGAAGGATGTGTGGAGTGCTGGCGGCATGCACCACATAGTTGAGGGGCCTGCTGGTAATGTGTCCCAGCAGGTTTGCGGGCAGATCTCCTGGCGGAGTTCAGGAGGCAGTTAGTGGAAGCTGCAGACCTTGTGGCTGGGGGCCCTTGCCCCTTCTCCCTGCTCCTAGCTCCCCCCCCATGACTCAGCTGTGCTGAACCCCTCAGTGTTTCCAGTAAACTTCCTGGGCAGCATTCCAGATGGCTGGGCAAGCCCAGCACTTGTTACACTCCCACATTCCCCCCTCAAATAAACAGTGGACCAATGGGCGCTCTCTAGGCACTTGTGGGAGGGGAAAGGCAGGTAAAATGAAATCGTTCTTCTTAACCTCCTTAGTGTGTTTACTCTTGAACCTTTTCCTTCAGTGGAATATTGTGCTCTCTCTGCCAGACTCCCAGGCTCTAACAGTGGTCCTCTTATCTTAGGTGTGTCCAAATCCCTGCTTCTGTTGGGAAATGAGGATTGAAAGTTTCTATCTACAGTCTTGCTGAGGACATTGTCCTTCAGTATTTGTTTAAAGGACCCAGTTCATCCCTCTACAGTCAAAGGGTACTGTCCTTTTTATATATTGCTGGATTTGATTTTCAGTTATTTTGTAGAGAATTTTTGTGTCTAAGTTCATGAGAGATAATGTCTTGTAATATCTTTTTCCGATTTGGTGACTGGGTTTAATTTAGGTTCATAAAATGAGTTGAGAAGTGTTACCTCCTCTTCTGCATTGTGTAAGATATCATATTTAATTGGTATTATTTCTTCCTTAAAAATTTGCTAGGGCCAGGCACGGTGGCTCACGCCTGTAATCCCAGCACTTTGGGAGGCCGAGGTGGGTGGATCATGAGGTCAGGAGTTTGAGACCAGCCTGACCAACATGATGAAACCTTGTCTCTACTAAAAATACAAAAATTAGCTGGGCATGCTGGCATATGTTTGTAATCCCCGCTACTCAGGAGGCTGAGGCAGGAGAATTACCTGAATCTGGGAGGTGAAGGTTGCAGTGAGCCAATATCGTGCCACTGCACTCCAGTCTGGGTGACAGAGTGAGACTTTGTTTCAAAAAAAAAAAAAAATTTGCTAGGATTTACATGTAAAGCCACCTGGGCTTGATATTTGCTTTTCTTTTCTTCTTTTTAGTTTTAGGGGGACTGAGATTTTCTTGTTGGAAAGTTTTTAACTCTAGATTTCACTTCCTTAATAAATAATAGAACTACTCATCTAATTTATTTCTCATTTATTGACTTTGGGTAGTTTGTATCTTTCAAGAAATTGGTCTATGTCATCTATGTTTCAAAATTTATGGTTTGAATTAATCTTATAGGTTTAGTAATATGTACACAATCTGTAATGATGTCTTTTCTTTCATTATTGTTATGGTACTTTGTGTTTTCTGACTTTTTTCTCAGATAACTGTCTAAAAGTTAATCAACTTTATTAATCTTTTCAAATAAGTAAATTTTAGTTTGTTAATTTTAAAAATTTTCTATTTTCTAAATTTTGGGTTCTGTGTTTATTATTTCTACTGCTTTGGGCTTTACTTTCTCTTCTTTTTCTAATTTCTTATAATATCAGCTTAGATTACTAATTGAAGATTCTTCTTCTCTTATAATATAGGCATTTAAATAAAAATGCTCCCCTGCATCACACACTGCGGTCAAAAGAGGGGGTTTGGGGAGGGACAGTGGGGGTGGAGAGGGTGGGGAGGGATAACGTGGGGAGAAATACCAGATATAGGTGATGGGGGGATGAAGGCAGCAAACCACCTTGCCATGTATTTACCTATGCAACAATCCTGCATGATCTGCACGTGTACCCCAGAACCTAAAGGACGATTAAAAAAAAAAAAAGAAAGGAAAAAAAGAAAAAAAAATGCTCCCCTAAGAACCACTTTAGTTAGATCCTGCAAGTTCTGATGTCACATTTAATTTCCACCACACTTTAAAATAATGTTTACTTTTACCTGAAACTACTTTAACTCGCAGGTTATTTAGTCACCACCATTTTATCTCCAAATATTTGGAGAAGTTTTCCAGATATATTTTTGCTAGTTTTTTTCCAGTTCAATTTCATTATAGCTAGAGACCACAATCTTTGAGCACACTGTATACTTTCTATTTATTTAAACAAGTTGAGATTTGTTTTTTAGCCCAGAGTCTGACCTGTGTTATTGATTGTTCCAAGCACACTGGAAGAGTCTATGTACTCTTCCATGGGTGAGTGGATGTTTCCGTAGGCAGGCGTCAATTGGATGGAGTTGGTTGACGGTGTTGTTCAGCTTTTCTGTACTCCCGTTGACTTTCTAAATACATGTTCTATTAATTATTGACAAAGGAGTGATGAAATCTTAAACTATAATAGTGGACTTGTCCATTTGTTCATTTCTATCAGATTTATTTTACATATTTTAAACTATATTGTTAGTTGTTAGGTGCACACATACACAAGATTTGTTTCCCTTTCTGCCTGATAATGTTACTTGTTTGTTGTGTCACATGGTTTCTGTTTCTTCATTCTTTTTGCTTGTATGTGCAGGTGGCTGTCTTGTGACAGGATATAGTTGAGTCTTGCTTTTATATACACTCTGTCAATCTCTGGCCTTGAATTGGTATGTTTACCCTGCTAACATTATATTTGTTGTGTTTGAATTACCATCTGCCGTCTTGCTAGATCTCTATTTGTTCCATCTATTTTGCTTTTTAAAATTTCTTCTTTCTGATTTCTTTCGAGTTAACTGGACATATTTTATGATTTCATTTTATCTCCACTTTTTGATTCATCATCTATAATGTGTTTAATTTCTGTATGACTGCCATAGAATTTATATTATACATAATCATAGTCTGCCTTCAAATAATATGATATTGTTCTAGTATATTTTTTATTTCTTTCCCTGAGCCCTCATGCTATTTCATACCTTTTTTTTTTTTTTTTTGAGACGGAGTTTCGCTCTTGTTACCCAGGCTGGAGTGCAATGGCGCGATCTCGGCTCATGGCAACCTCCGCCTCCCGGGTTCAGGCAATTCTCCTGCCCCAGCCTCCTGAGTCGCTGTATTTCATACCTTTTTATATGGGCTACAAACACATAATTTATTGTAACTACTTGTGTTAGATAGTCAGTTATTTTGGTCTCCATTACTTAACTTCTGATGAATGCCTCAAGAAGATAATCAGCTAAGAGTATGAGGTCCATTTCTCTGCACTTTCTTTCTTTGATCAATAAAATTCACAACTTTATTGATCTTTTCAGATAAGTAGATTTTGGCTTATTAATTTTTTAAAGAGTCTTGACTAAGTAGGCTTGAAGTAAAATATTTGTCTCCCAAGCATTTCAAGATTGCTGAAGTGCTGATATCTCTGCACATAGCTATCATTTTGTGCTTCTCTGTTCAGTCCCATCACTCATGATGCTTTTGGATTTACACGTGTAGCCCTGAATTTCAATGAACTTGAGGATCTTGGACTCCTAGGTCCTGAATGTCTCTGATAGTTCTCTGATCATTTCAAGCTAAATTTTTCATTTCACATTTTTCCAGTTCCCAGTGGGAATTTCGTCACCTTAGGTGGGCTTGCCATACCTATCCTGAAAGAAAACCATCCTTAGTCAAGAATATCTTTGGAGTGAGAGAGGTACTTGTGAAATAAGAACACAACGATATGAATGAGACACAAGAAACAAATATAGCTCTGGGAAATTAAAAACATGGTAGCAGAAACTAAAACTCAGTAGGAAGTTTGGAATTTACAATTGAGGAAATAACCTCAAAAGTAGAGCAGAAAGAGAAAGAGCTAGAAACTAAGGCATAAAAGATAAGACAAATAGAAGACCAGAACAAAATGATTGACATCTGAATAGTACGCATTTCAAAAAGAGACAACAAGGATAACAGAGGAGAGGACTCACCAATTAAATAAATTCACAATTTTTCTAGAATTAATTTGTGCAGCCAAACTTAAAAATCCCATTGTTTCCATGAGAATAAAATAAAAGACTCAAACCATGTCTATTCTCATGACATTTTCAGAATATTTGGGCCAAAAAAACTAATATCTCACAAAGAAATAAGAACACAATTAAAGAATAAGAACTGATAACGTTCTGTCTTCTAATTAATAACGCCAGAAACTAGAAAACAGTGGAAGAATGCCTTGGATAGTCTGAAGGAAAAGTATTTCCAGCGTGGAAAACTGTATCTGAGCAAATAATTACTTTTGAGAACGGAATGTAGTCAGTCTTCATTATTTGCGGATTCTGTAGTTGTGAATATTATTACTTGCTAAAATGTATTCGTAACTCTCAAATCAGTACTTCAGCACTTTTGCAGTCATTTGCAGACAAATGGTAAACAGTTTTAGTTGCCAACACACATTCCCAGTTGAGGTTAAACAAGATGACATGATTTGTTTATTGCAGCTTTCATACAGTAACATGTCCTTCTCATGGTCTATTCAGCGAAATTTTTTCTTTGGATTTTTGTGCTTTTTGTTTGTGGTTTCTCCACTTAAAATGACCCCCAGGTGCAGTGCTGAAGTGTTGGCTAGCTTTCCTTAGCACAAGTGGGCTGTGATACACGTAGATAAGCTTCATTCAGGCCTGAGCTACAGTGCTATTGGCCATGAGAGCAATATTAATGAATTAACTGCATGTTAAGTAAGGTGTCTTTAAACAGAAACACACATAAAGCCAAGTAATTGGTAGATGAAAATATTGTGAACAGAGACTGGCAGGAACCTAATCTTGTAATTTCCCTGGGAGCAATGGCTCAGTATTTGTTAATTCAGTGTTGATGGCAATTTTATAGGACATAACTATGGTAAATAATGAAAATCAGCTGTGAATATATTTTCATGCCTGTTTTCTTGCAAGCAATCTCTTCTCAAAAAGTTTTTGGAGGATAGGTTTCACGAAGACAAGTGAAAGCACTAAAGGAAAGGAAGACATAGGAAATAGGAAAGTGAAGAGGTAACATGTGAGAGAAGCAAAGGGAGTTCCAGGATAATTTTGAGGAAAGATCTCACGGAGAAAGCATGACACCAGGGCTAGGGAGCAAAAAATCCCAATCGGAGCAGCGTCACTCATAGGCAAGCGTGTAGGAGGCGGTCATCTGTGCCATCTTTGCCATCAACACACGACCTTTCTGCGTGAAGGTGGAATGGCAGTGTGTCCCGCCAGACTCATGAGCACATAGAGCTGGCGGAGCCCCTGCTCCATCATCTCCTGTGCCTGCGGGCTGAATCTGCTGACATCGCCCATATGGCACCCACAAAGGGCTGTGCACCAGTTACCCCCACGGGTTGGAAGTTGGCTGTGTTGAGCTTAGAAGAAGACAAACCCTGTTCCCACCACACCCCACTTGTATTCCTGCTGGACCACACTGCAGCCTTTGTAGAAGTTCCAACGTTTTCACAGGTTTTCACTTCTGCCCTTGACCACTGGTTCTCTAAAATGGGGCTGTTGTAATTTCTCAGAAAACCTGCGGCCAGATTGTGATTCCGAGAGCCACAGATCAGCTTCTCTTACCCTGGAGGCTTTACTTAAAAAATGGCCCTTTCCTGAAAGCAACTTTGAAAATGTCTCAATAGTACATTTATTATACACAGCAATAAGGGGAAAATAGAAATAAAAGTATTCGAGGAATGAACGGCACACATTCTGCACGGTGGTTACCTTTGGAGGGATGGGGTGGGGGCGGATAAAATCAGGAAAGCATTTCTTAAACTGGGCAGTGTGTACACATTATTTGTTTTATTACTATTCTTTATGCACAAACACACATACATATAAGCAAATACGTATACTCTACTCTTTCATATGTGTGTTATATGTTTAAATACACAATTAAAAAAATTAAAGTCTTAAGAATCACCAAACAGAAAAGCTGAGAAACCCTACTAGATATCTCCAAAGGCTTGCTTTTGTTTAACTGTTATTGTTGCTGGAAAAAGGGGTCCTGTTCCAGACCCCAAGAGAGGGTTCATGGATCTTGCACAGAAAGGAAATTTTAGTGAGTCTTAGAGTGCGTGAGAACAGAGTTTATGGAAAGCTACTCAATTACAGAGTAGGGCACCCTCAGAAAGCAAGCTGAGGAATGTACCGCCAGTGGTTTAAACTCTTCTTGTATAGGGGTCTTATCTATGTAAAAGCTAAGGTGCTCAAGGGCTCACAGCATGAAAAAAATGATTATTTGTTGATTCAAAGAAAGTTATCCTTGGCATTTGAGTGCGCAAGTACATCAAAGCATGCTATAATCATCTTAAAAGCATATTCTGTGATGCGATATTGGGACATGTGGACATTCTGCTGTCCTAGGAGTTTGCCCTTGCAGGCATTACTAAACTGCTTCCTTAGCTGTAAACATCTTATGACCATGGAGTGTGACTGGTAAGTAAAGTTAAAAACATCTTGCTGGTTTTAAGATGGAGTTGGTTTTAAAATGGTGTCACTCAGGCTCACCTGCACTCCTGTTTCCCTAACATTATTGGAGTACTTTTTCATTGACATTGCTCTCTTGTTACTAAATACGAAGTCTTTAAAATAAAAATACTTTAAAATAGAAAGTCTTTAAAAGCCTTTGTATTTAGTAACAAGAGATCGATGTCAATGAAAAAGTAACAGTGAAAAATGAAAAAGTAAATATGGTGATATAAAGTAGGAAAAAATCAGGTCAGAATTTGGATAGGGGCATTTACTTTCATCATCAATCAGGCCACTGGTCTCACGCTAAGAACACTTGAGGGTATCTCTTTCCACCAGGGACCTGTTCTGTATTTTCTTTCACTTTCTTTGCTGTTTTTATGGCTGCTTGCTTACTGTAACAGTTTCTTCAAGTAAAGGTTTGCTTCAATTTGATCAAAATCCATTTTTCCCTAGTAGATGGAGGCAAAGGAGAAATATTTTCAAAGAAAAAAACAATACAGATGACAAAACCGATACTGGTTATCTGTTACAGAGCACAGAAAATTTGAACTAAAGGACATGTCTATACAAAGAAACACACCAAAAATGAAGTCCCAATTCATACAAGATAGAATGAAATGGCCATCAATTAAAGTTGTGAAATAGTCTGTGTGCCCATAATTCTCTGACAATCTTCCCTGACCTCAATTCTCAGGAGACATTTTAGTCTCCTTTTTTGCATGTGGAACTCGTTTTGATTTTGTAGGAAGTAGACCGTGTCCTGTGGACCTTTTATTTCCCAAGTTACTGCTGATGTGCAACTTCTGGTCTAGTGTCTCACTTGACATCAATGAGTAAGAAGAGAATACTCCATTCTTTAGAAATGAAATAAGTTCAGAAGTACCTCCCTCATACTGAAAATTACTCTCTTGAGGGCTAGGTCAAGAGGATATGTTTAGTGACAAAGCAGCTGAGTCAAGTTTTGGAATGAACTGATTTTGCGAAGGAGGTTGATGAATGGATTTGCACTTGACGGTTAGCAGTTTTCGTATCTTTCCAATCAAGAGAACACCTTACCTAACGTCTTCATAATTATCACTTTCTACAGTGATGGGACACAGCCTAATTGGAGGGCTGAGAAATCACCAAAATTCAAACATTCCAGGAAAAAGAACAATATTTGAATGATCCCTCTGAAAGAAATGTATCAGAACCTTTCCTGTTCTCTTCTTGCTAATGCCTCGGTTTGTCATGGCGAGACATGTTACAATGATTTAGAAGTAGTCTGAGGGAAGTTTGCTAACATCAAAGGGGCAAAATAAAATGTTCCAAATTCTATAAGCCAAAGTGGCCTTTTTCTTTAAGGTACAACTATGGGGCCTTCAGTAGATGAGCTTTAGAGAAATAAAGTGTTAGTTTGTGTTCCTATATAAGTAACACATGCATTTTAAAAACTCTATAGAAAATGTATTATTTTCAATAAATGATTTTGTAATTTTTTAGTTATCTCGGTATTGACACTTACCTTCTAGATTTTGAACACCATCTCACGAGATGCTGTACATCTTCTTTGCATATACTTACATTTTATATGCCGGTGTTGTGTGCTAGTCTATAATTTCTGTGAAATCAGAAAATGGCTCTCATCGCCCCAATGTCCAGCCACTAATGAATTCCCCAAATATAATTGAATATATGAATGAATAGTGAATGAGACTTGCTATTCATCATGACAATGCTATATATGAAAAAACAAAAATTGTGTTTTCTATTCAGGACTAAGATTGAATTATTGGAGTGTGGCATTTCTGAAAGTATATTCTACAGAAAATTATTTCTGGAGGATTTTTTTAATTAGCAAAACAACCTTCCTCCCTTATTTAATAATTAAAGTAATATGGAGAATTGAAAGTTGCTACATTAAGCAAAATTAGGTTACTTTACCACTAGACATATAAATGTCTTAATAGCTATATAGAGCGTGCAGAGCTCTGGGTGGGGATTTAGTGGTCTTAGACTGGCGGGGGGTCTTCTCAACAAGCTTCCTACAGGAATAAAAGTCTCCTTTGAGATCAGCTGTGTTAGAACATGGCATTTATGCTTGTTTCAGTGCCTATTTCATTTAGATCTGCCTGCCTTTTGACCTGATAAAATGTATGATTGCATATGCAATGTAGATGTAAGAGAGAGGCAAAAACTGACTGAGAATCTCTTATGAACCCGTGTCCAGCGCTTGCAACAATCCTATGAGGAAAGCTCTATTATCCCCACTTCGTAGATGAGGAAGCTGAGACTCAAAGAGGTGAAGTGAGTTTCAGGGTGAGCACAGTAGTGCTTGTGAGGAGGTGGGCATCTCATTCCGGCTGGGCTGATTCCAGTGTCCAAGCTTGTTCCACTGACTTCATCAAGTTTCAAACTTCCACTAGCACCGGATGCATCACTGAGTGAGGCGCCTGGGGTAGTCCTGCCTCCACAGCCCCTTGTTAGAAAGCCTGCGCGTTCGCTGCTCCTCTGAGGTTTTCTTGTTCTGTTCTCGGGTCCAGTTGCTTGTGAGACTGGCTGTGTTTTCTGCCCTTTGATTCTTCGAAATACCCCTATTTCTTTGTGATTATTCCTTGTCAGACTGGCTCGTGTAGGTTTCGCCTTTTTGCAGTCAAACTGCTCTTGTCTAAGACAAAGCTTGAAAGAGGGAAGATTCTTGTGTTGAGCTTTGAATGAATGTTGGGCACGATGTTAGTAGACTTTATGTGTGTGCACAGGCGTGTACATGCGTGTGGAGATGTGAGCCTCAAAACAACCTAGAGAGAATATGTGATGACAGCTCTGACCAGCAACTGAAGCTTAGTCCGGAAGAGATGGCCATGGACATGAACGGAGGTTTCTTACCATACTAGTTGGACTGGAATACAATCACCATCTAGTGATCAATAGTAGATGATTGTGTGAGACAAGGCTGTCAGGCAAAGAGAAATTAGGGAAAAAGGTTTTGTCATCCTAAAGCTGCCACCAGGGTTTGAGTTTGCACCAAAGATTATGCAGGTGGCTCCTTCCATGCTCCTCCCCGCTGTCCCTTCCTGCCCTACAGCACCTTTTGAATGGAGTGTTCACCTTCCCCTTCCCAGTCAGGAAAGTCCTTTTGCTACAAAGATTAGCCGTCTGTATTTTGGGTGCATTGTGTATGCTTCCCTGTTTAGTTACCTTTTGATTTTGTAAATGGATTTTTAAGCATACATAAGATTGAAATTATATTAGACTATATACAGGTATGTGTGTATACACAAATATATGTATTTTGTGTATGCTAAACACACACATGTATTCATATATACATACATACATATATATTCCCTTAGAGTTTCTCCTAGAGTGTTTATTCTTGCTTTTTTTTTTTTTCTTAGAAACTATCAGTCCATTTAGGCTTACATTAAAGCTGCATTTTCCTCACTTATTTTTAAATATATTTTATCAGGTCACTGCTTTAAGTGGATTTTAGAACAAGTCTGAAAATCATGTCTATATAAATAAATACATTATCCAGTATAAAATTAAATAAGCACCACATTTTCCCAGATGCCATAATCATTTTCACATTCTTGGCACCTAGGGGTAGAGCCAGCCATGCCTTGAGTTCAGTGAGTGCTGTTTGAGTCAGGGGTCAGTAAATGAATCATAATGTACTACAAACAAGGCGTCTAGAGGCTATCCTTCCTGCTCTTATAGCTTGTGGAAGAAACTTCTATTGAACTAGTATTCTATCCAGGCATGCAGTCAAAGTTCTCTTTTCTTCCTTCCTATCTGGCGAAAGAATATCATTCTTTCATATATGAAAGAGAGAGGCAGCTTCTTTTCCCATCACTTGTGTAAAAGTTCCTAAATAGATAAAAATCGTGTTACCTTTCATTAGGATTTTTGTTTCTACCTAGAAGATATTACCAGAAAGTTTCAGTCCTTTTCATACGTTCAAAAAGTAAAATTGCCATATTTGGCCAATTAAAAAACAGGATGCCCAGCTAAATTTGAAAAATAGCTCTAACTGCTAAATATTTGTAATTGATTGAAGAAAGCTTCATACAGGATATTAGGACATACTGCCAAAGTCATTACAGGATGTGGGGTGAGGATACAAGAGTCCCGCAAGCCTAGCAAAAGACAGCCATCGCCCCACCCCTGAAAAAGGTTTCCTGCATAGAACCCACCAGAACCCCCCCACTCGCCCACCTGGAGCGCTGCGCTAGATGCTAGAAAATGGTTCTTTCTGATGCACTAAGTTCAGTATGTTTATTGAAGCCTTACTACACAGGAAGCACCTGCTGGACTCTGAGAGATGTGACAATGACTGAGAATTGGTAGTATACCAACGTTTAAAAGTAGACAGATCTGTACACAACCTTAGCGTATCATAAAAAGCACCATACTAAAACAAAATGTGGTATAGGTAATTAACCTTTACAAATTTTCTCTTCCCACCTCTTCATCCTTATAAAAGGTAAGCTCCCTGGGGCGGTGATTTGTGGTTTTGCTTACACTTATATTTCCAGTACCCAGAATAGCACCTGGCATGTAGTAGACCCTCTGCAAGTATCTGTTAAGTGAAAGAAAGGATTACTGAATGATAAAGAAACAGAAATGAATTATTTAAGAAAAGGATTACAGATGCTTCCATAAAGGAGGACTGGTTATGAAGCTCTGTGAGGTGGAGATGTAAGAATGATGATTTCGGTCTGAGAGAATAGGATACGCAAATGTGGAAGTCATGAATTTTATGGAAAGTCTAAAAACAGAGGATGGTGTTCACTGAAGCATAGAGACTTAAAAAGTAGGATGGATTTGTTTTGTAGAGAAACTTGAAAACTGTGTTGAGGTATTTTGAAATGTATTCTATGAGTTAATATTAAGAATTAAGACATGGTGAAACCCCGTCTCTACTAAAAATACAAAAAAGTAGCTGGGCATGGTGGTGCGTGCCTGTAATCCCAGCTACTGAGGAGGCTGAGGCAGGAGAATTGCCTGAACCCAGGAGGCGGAGGTTGCGGTGAGCCGAGATCGTGCCATTGCACTCTAGCCTGGGTAACAAGAGTGAAACTCCGTCTCAAAAAAAAAAAAAAAAAAAAAGAAAGAATTAAGATGGACAGAGTACAGTGGCTTAAATCTGTAATCCCAGCACTCTCGGAGTCTGAGGTAGGAGGCCACCCTAAGCAACTTAGGGAGACATTGTCTCTACAGAAAAGATCAAAAAAAAAAAACAAAAAAAACAGCTGGGTGCGATGGTGTACACTTGTAGTCCCAGCTACTTGAGAGGCTGAGGTGGGCAGATCACTTGTGCCCAGGAGATCGATGGTGCAGTGAGACAGGATTACACCCCTGCACTGCAGCATGGGCACAGACCAAGACCCCGACTCAAAAAAATTTAATTAATTAATTAAGATGGAAGTAAGATGATAATAGGTGTTCCATGTAAATGATACTTTGCAGCCACATAAATCTGGAATACATTGTTTTTTACATGACTCTTAGAGATCAACGCAGACAAAACGACTCTAAGGATGCCGCAGCAAACTCCAACTTTTCAATCCATCACATGCAAAAAACAACTGTTTACTTCTAGTTAATCCAGTGAATTCTCAAACTTATTTGAACACGGGGCCCTTTTCTCCAGGGCCACATTTACATAAATGTGGATGGGCTGTTTCTGCTGAGCCTTGTTTTTCTCTGGTAACTGGTGTGTGTGCACATGTGAATCAGGGCTTGGTTTTGTTCAATTCTGTCTGTTCTGTCAAACGACAACTTCATAAATGCAGACTTAATTCAGAGACCTGCATTCTGGTTTAGCTTTGCAACTAATTTGGGCTATTTATCCAACTCTCATGAGCAGTTTTTTCTTTTGCAACTGCAAGATGAACAGTTTGAATGAGACCATCTTTAATTTTTATGATATTATGATCAACTCTCTTCTTACAAAGCCAACATTCCAGCTCAGTAAGAAAATGTCCTTGAAATCCAAGGACAAGATGACCTCAGACGTGGGACGATGTTGCAACTTCCTCAGAGACACGTTCCCAGGCTGTTACACTTCTTCCTCTGTGGACACATCATTTATGTCCTGATGTTCAACAATCAGATCTGTCTCCTATCTTGGCCTTAATCTCTGGAGAAGCAGATGGTGCTCTCTCGTAATGGCTTGGTCATAACATTTTGCCAAGTAGTTTTTAACAAAACTGTTAAGGTCAAGATTCTTCTCCAGATGATGAATTTTTTCCATATTGCCATCCAATTTTTGGAAATTTTGAGGATGTACAATTCTGATTATTAAGATTAACATATGAGTATGAGAATGCCAAATAAGCATTTTGAGAAATAACACTAGATGGTTTGGTTTAAGAACTGACTGAGTGAAATTGCTTAAAGCAAGTAATGACACCTGGTAATATAGTCAAAGAACATAAAATAGTGCAAGAGTCTGTCTTTTTTTTTTTTTTTTTTTTTAAAAAACGGAGTCCTGTCTGTTGCCCAGGCTGGAGTGCAGTGGCACAATCTCAGCTCACTGGAACCTCTGCCTCCCAGGTTCAAGCAATTCTCCCGCCTCAGCCTTGGAGTAGCTGGGACTACAGGCACCCGCCACCATACTTGGCAAATTTTTGTTTTTTTCGTAGAGACGGGGTTTCACCATATTGGCCAGGCTGGTCTCGAACTCCTGACCTTGTGATCTGCCCACCTCGTCCTCAGTGCTGGGATTACAGGCATGAACCACGGTGCCTGGCCAAGAGCCATTTTAAAAATGTAATTATCCTGTACCCCTTTAATCTATCAACCTGGAAACATGTGGCTTGTGTGTTTATGTGTGAAGGTAGGTAAATTTCTCATGAATCAAAATTGAAAAAGAGTGAAGGAGAACAGTGACAATTTGTTCTTTCCACCTCATCTCCAAAGCCGAGTATTTTCTCTTCACAAAGAAAGCCAACGTTTAGTTTTACCTAAGATAAAATATTTTATACTTCTATATACAAGCAAATAACCATTTACTTCTCCAACTTTATGCCCTAATAATGTCATTTGTTCTGAGCCTTTGGGAATGTGTGTATTGATACTTGAAAAGATAGACATTATAACATCGAAGATGAACATGAATGTGATACCCTTGTGATGCACATTATTTTGTGATGATTCTATTGTCTAAATCTAGTGTCGAAATCTCTCAAATCTAGCACATCTCCCCCGCCTCCTTGGCAGCTGCCCTGGTCAAGCCATGCTGTTTGTTTCCTAGACTACATCAGGAACCCCTCATCCAAACTTGTTGCTTCCAGCCCTGATTTTTCCTATTCCATCTCCAGCCTGCAGTCCGACTGAGCTCCCAGAAAGCTATTAAGATTTCTGATTATATTAGTCCCTAGACGAAAATCCTTTCATGGTCCTTCCTGAGGTCTTCATTCCTTAAATTGTTTTTTGAGACCTAGCAAATTGTGCCCTGTGTCAATTTCTCCAGTTTTATTTTCACTCCCAATCTCGTGTTCCTAACTTCATTCATGTTTTCAGTCTTTATGTTGAGCTGGCATTCCTCTTGAGTCTCACCTTCTGCCGAAGCAATTTGTCTTTCTTCCTACATTTGCCATTCTTCTGACTAACTTTTTAGGATCTTCAATAATTTTTATGACCATGAATAGATCCTGATGCTGAAAAGCTGAAGAGCTTCCATCCTAAGGCAACGACTTGGCAAGGAAAGCTGGGAGTGAACCCAGAGCCAATAAGTCTACACATACCACAGGGCTTCCAATCAGCTGAAGAATAGGATTGCCAAGAAAAGAAGAGCCATATTAGGTGAAGGGAAGAAATCATAAAAGCGATGAATCAAGAAAAAGCTCCTTTGCTCTTTCAATCTTTCTAGCTTTCATTTGTTGTCACGTATTTAACTTTTCAGAACTCTTTTTGTTCACTCGAGTATCCTGTCTTCTTCCTCTTTTTTAACAGTTTTCTTTTACATATTTCATGCATTCTGTAGCTTTTTTATTATCTCTCAAAAAAAGTTGTGGTTATCGCCTTTCAAGTTTGCGTCTTCCTTCCAAATTTCTGATCTTATATTTTCTCCTTCTTAGAGCTTAGGGACATATCTCCAGGTTAAAAGCACACAGCTGTCCAGCACTAAGTGAAAATAATCTCACACAAACATGCATCATTGCAAATCTTGAAAATGCTAAGAAAGTAAAAGATGCCAATTGCTTTAAAGAGAGGGAAGAAGCAGGTTTTAAACAAAGAATTAAGCATCAGAATGGTATTGAACTTGTTAACAGCAACATTGAAAGACAGAGCGTAATAGAATAACATCTGAAAGGAACATCAATATTCTGAGGGTGATGTCTTCAACATGCATTTTGTGCAGTGAGACTCTCATTTAGCGTGAACATAATATAAAGACAACCCCAGGCATGCAGGTTCTTAGCCCATGCATTTTTTCCCAAGGAAGTGAGAGGAGAATGTGCTCTGCAAAAACAAGAAGATAACCAAGAAAGATGAAGTCAGGGGACCCAGGAATTGGGGAAATCAACGTTAAAGAAAGGCAAAGGAAGTCTCCATGATGGCAATAGAAGCCCTGCGGGGAATGCTGAGCAACCAGGCTGTAGCTGACCACAGCCAAGCATAACGGGGCGGAAGTGCCAACAGAGGCTCCTTTAAGATGTTGGCATTGTTAGATTCCCTCACAAGGGGTCGCATGTATAATATGGGGCTGCAGAGGACACGGGGAGACCACAGACTCTGGAGTTAGATCACATGGGTTGGAATAAGCTCTTTCATGTATGAGCTATGAACCTGTTCTCTTTACGCCTCATGTGAAATATGCGGATAATAACATAACTATCTGTTAAGCTTTCAATGAATTTGGAAGTGCTTGGAATAGTGCCTGACACACAGGAAGTGTCGTGCTTATGTTACCTTGAAAATAGAGGAATTGATAGTTTGGTAGATCAATAGATGACGAATTGATGGAGGGCGGAAAGAACATTACATCACAGGGGCTACATTTGGGTGATAAATTAAGCACAAAGAAAACTGAGCAAAACTAAAATAGACGCTACTCCAGGGAAAACAAAAGTTGAGTACCAAGGGAAAAATCAGAATTGTTGGTTTAGCTGTATAAACACTGAATACTGATTCAACAAAAATTAAGGCATAACTCTATCAGTGGAACAGAATACAAGAAGTGTGAGTATATTGGTGGCATGTGTGATAAGAGCCATATCTTATTCTTCCATACCGAGATGCCAATAAAAATGCCCAATATTGGGAAAAAATAGAAAAACCAAAATATAGGCATGTTTTTCAGCAACATAAAAGTAAAATCCCAAATAATCCATTAATAGGAGAGTGTAGTTTATCCTAATAAGTTTGTATAGATGTTTAACTCTTTAAAATATATGAATACATATTTTGTTAAAAATTAATGGCAATAGAGAAAAGGAACAAGATGAATCAAGACAGGGAAGAAGTGAAGATTAGTTTCGAGAAAACATAATGAAAGAAAGGCACAAGAAGTTAAAAATAAGTTTCGATAATATCTGCAGAAATATTTTCAGATTTAGTAAACAAGTTTGTAACATGAAACAGATTGCTTTGAAAATGGAGCAAAGAAAATTTCTAGTAACAAAAAGATATTGCCAAAATAAAGTATTTAGTGATGGGCGTCAGTAATTGATGACCAGATTAGTAAATTGGAAAATAAAACAGAAGAAAAATCCCCAAATACGGATTAAAAAGTCAAAATGAAAATGTTACAGAAATTTTGAGGGAGTGCAGGGCAGTTTTAGGAGACTCAGTGTTTTCTTGATAGTTGTTTGAAACAGAACAGAGAGAAGGGAGAGAAGGAACTAATCCAAGGAGTAGTAAAGTAAACATTTCCTGGGAGTCAATGTAAATCTTCAGTTGGAAGTGGTCATGAGATGCTGAGGAACAATAACGTAATACATGGGAAAATCTTGATGATATTTCTGATTTCTAATGATAAGGAGACAATTGAACAACTTCTCCAGAGGAAAAGCCCCTGAAGAACTAGGGCGAGACTGCAGTGAGGGATTTCTGGAGATGCCAGCCTGGCGGTGCTTTGAACATTCTTACGGGAAGACAGCTGTACTCATCCATAACAGTGTTCCATGCTTGCAACCCAGAGCCTTTCACACATGTAAACACTTCCCATCTCTGGGGAAAAAAAAGAATTACCTTGGGATGTATTCTAACAAACTAAAGAAAGTGAACCCAACCAAGGAAGCAGATGTGTCATACAAGGAAGGCTGGTGACAGGACAATTCATTCAGGGAGACACACAGTTCCAGTCATTGCTGGTGACTTTGCTGAAGCTTTTTTTTTTCTTTTTTGATACAGAATCTCCCTCTGTCACCCAGCCTGGAGTGCAGTGGCATGGTCTTGGCTCACTACAACCTCCGCCTCCCAGGTTCAAGTGATTCTCCTGCCTCAACCTCCCAAGTAGCTGGGATTACATGCACACACCACCACGCCTGGCTAATTTTTGTGTTTTTAGTAGAGACGGGGTTTTGCCATGTTGGCCAGGCTGGTCTCAAACTCCTGACCTCAAGTGATCAGCCCGCCTCAGCCTCCCAAAGTGTGGATTACAGGTGCGAGCCACTGCACCTGGCCTCACTGAAGCTTTTTATACAATGGTTGAGAATGTAAATGTAAAAGATACAGTGTAAACATATTGACACTGAATTCTACATGATTTTGACAAGTTATTGTTGGTGTGGAGACCAGCTAGACAGGAAAACTGCAAAAATGTCTCCCCTGGGCTTTGAGGCTTGCCCAGCTATTGGTTAATTCTCAACATTGATCAGAAGGGTACGCTTCCTGACAGTTTGAGGTCAACTATTCAAAGAGAAATAGGATTTATGACTACAAAAATCACTAAAAGAAAAAAACAGAAAGAAATCAATTCAGCAAAAAAAAAAAAAAAAAAAAAAAATCAAAGGAAAACGCGAACTTGTTTTCAGATCTTAAAAGAGGATGAATGTCCAGTTACAAAAAAAGAAGACTATTTTTAGTTCCAGCAGCAATACTTGAATCTATCATTTTCATTTGTCATTATGTAATGCTTGGTACTTTCTTATTGCTTTCCTGTTCAATTAGTTTATCACGTCATTGTGTCTGGATACAGTTTCTAAGAGTCCAGTTGGTTGTCTGCCAGGCTGAGTTCCATAAAGACCGCCCTGGAAATGAGAAGAGGACGCTGCCTGTCACCTCTTCATCTCTTCACCGTGTGCTCCGTTTTCTCTTCCCTTATCAGGATTTCAACTGCAGAATATTATATAATATTATATAATTAAAATGTTTTTCATCCTATTGCACTGCTAAATTCAAATCAAAATGACAGAAAATAAAAAGAATCTGAATACAATAAAAAACCCTCATCTTTAATGAAACAGAGAAGCAGCTGAAAGTGCAACCTTAAACCCCAAGTATGCAAAGGATGTGGCGTCAGGAGCAGGGAGTGCCAGGAATCTGAGTTCAGCCCTGCTGACTGAGACAGGACACAGGGAGAATTTCTTCACGGGGGCATCATCTAGAAAGGCCCATCCAGCAATCTTTTTGAGTTGATAGAGGTTTGAGGGCATGAGCAGGCCATGGAGGGTGGAGAACCATCCTGTGGAGACAGCAGGAGCCCTGATGCTGAAGGAAAACCCAAACTGACACCTTACGCCTGTATGTGACTTGACCCATGGAGGGTGCAGAGGTGAGGCGATGAAGAGGAAAGAATCAAGGAATCTATTGTAATCTACCTACAGTCAGGCTAACACCTGAACTTGAAGGAGATGAGCTCGAAAAGAACAGAAAGTAACAAACTTGGTAAGAGTGCGTTTGAGAAAAAAATACCAGAATGAAAGCTCTGGATGGCCACGGCCCTATCTCTCCCGGCTCCCCTCCACAGTTAATTATCTAAACTCGATGCCCCCTGCAAAGAGGAATGCCACAATTAACAAGAAATGAACAGACGCACTGCAGAGGGAAAGAGGCAAGGGACATGAGCAGCAGACACCCAGCGATCACACAGTGCATGAAAATTACCCTGTGGAAGAGGAAAGGATTCTCCAGAGTCTCAACAAAGTAATGTGGAATCTCTTAAAACTAAAGAAGGGGGAAAAAAAAAAGACCCATATTTTCAAAGAAGAGCTTATACAGCAGAGAGGAGATGAAAATGAGCTGGTCTGCTTAACCTTGCTAGTAATTAGTGAAATGCAAATTAAAGCACAAATGAGATATGCTTCAGAATCACATTTGGCAAGAAATAAAAATCTGAAAGTATTACGTGTTCTTGCTGAGAGCAAAGAAAACTTGTGGTACTCTCCTAATGAGACAGGAAAATGGCACAACCATTTCACGGGGCAGCACCTAGTCAAGTTGAAAATGCACAGACCTTAAAATCTAGCAATTCCATTCCCAGTTCTACAGCCTAGAACAATTCTCACTGAGGTATACTAAGATTGACATTCGGGTGTCGGGGTGTGTGTTCATGACAGCACTGTAACAGGGGAAAATGAGAAATAACCTAATTGTTCATAATTAGAAAAAGGGGTAAATAAATTGTGACATATTCTTAAAATGAAATTATATACTGCAGTAAAAGTAAAAAACCGGAAGTATATGTTTCTATGTAAATATCACAAACGATGAATAAAAGTAAGTGGCATGCAGATTTTACACTTAAAAGATATATGATAAATAAATTTATTTATTCAGCAACTAAACCTATGCTTACTCTAGGCTCTGAGGCTATACCAGTAAGTAAGACACAAAAATATCTTTCTTTATGGACCACCCATTCTCGGGGGGAAGCCAGACAATGATAAAAATATATAAGCGTGTTATTTAGTGTATTTGAAGAAAACAAGTGATACTGAGAAAACGTAAGCTGGGGCGGAGGAGATGGAAGGCGGAGGGCGTTGCAGCTTTGAATAGGAAGATGGGGCTAGGCATCCCCGACAAGTGACACTTGAGCAACGCTTGAAGGAAGTGAGAGGGCTGACCCTGCAGCTATCTGGGGAAGAGTGTTGCAGGAAGAAGGAAAAGTAAGTGCAAAACCCTCGAGTCAGGAGCCCACTGCACTTCCTCAACAAATAGCAACGTGCTCCGGGGCAGCTACCCAGAGCAAATGGTGGGGAGTCTCCTGGGAGAAGGAGGGACACCCGGAGCAGACCCTGTGGGCCCTTACAGGGGCTCTGCTTTCTCTGAGATGGGCGCATTGGAAGGCGTGCTGCTCTGCTGTGCAGAATGACTTATCTGCTCTTCTGAAGCTTTTGTTTGGAAATAATTTCAAACTTACAGAATAGACACAAGACAAAGACTAGTGTAAAAATACCTATACGTCCTTCAACCAGCTTCACCTATTGTTGACCCCATTAGTTCCATCATTTGTGCACATCTGCCCTCTCTACATACACACGTGCACATAGGTGTCTTTGTTAAAACAATTTTAAAAAGGACATGTTTAGAATAGTGATTATAAAATGAGAAGATAAACAAAAGCTGGAGCGCTAATTTTCCCAGTAATTGAGGAAATTCAAATTAAAACAAAAATAAGATAGAATTTTGCTATCATCAGATTTGGAAAAGAAATTAATTCTGACAGTAATGTTACTGATGAAGCACATAAAGGAAATTCATATGTATGTGCCTGGGTTACATATGTATGTATATGTGCTTCTATATATGTGTGTAGGTATGTATATATGTGTATATACATATATAATACCTGTCTGTATGCCTTGCTTAGGTGTATATATATAAATATATACATATATATTGTCTATATGACCTCATATGAAATTGGGCAATATATATTGCATATATGTATATGTACATATACATATGCAATACATATGTACATATACATATACAATATATACACATACATATAGTGTATATACGTATATACACATACATATAGTGTATATACGTATATACACTATATATACACATACATATAGTATATATACGTATATAGAGACATATATACATATACATATATAATGTATACACATACATATAGTGTATATACATATATACACTATATATACACATACATATAGTGTATATATGTATATACACTATACATACACATACATATAGTATATATATACATATATACATATACATATAAAATATATGTATTTATATACATATACATATACATATACAATATATACATATATACACTATATGTATGTGTATATATAGTGTATATATATACATATATACACCATGTGTATATATTGTATATACAATATGTACACTATATATACACATATATATACTATATATACATATACAATATATA
>NW_022436994.1:825224-876201 GCF_009761245.1 Sapajus apella
ATAGTATATATATGTATACTATATATACATTATGTATATACTATATATATAAAATATATATATATTATACTATATATAATACATATATATGTATCATATATACATATTATGTATACAATATATATACCATATATAGTATATGTATTATATGTATTATACATATTGTATATGTACATATATACATTTATATGTATATATATATTGCATACATGTGTGTATACATATATATGCAACACGTACACGCACGCACACACACACACAGAATTTTACCCTCCTGAACATTTGAGAGTATGTCATGATATTTACTCCTAAATCTTCAGTGTGTATTTCCTAGGAATAGAGATATTCTCTTACATAACCACAATACAATTATTAATTTCAGTAAATTTAACATTGACAACGTATCTTTTTTCTATCTAATGTAAATCCTTTGCCTTTTAAAAATTTTCTTATACTTTAGGTTACATGTGGTACATGTGCACAACATGCAGGTACATGTGCAGAACATGAGGTACATGTGTAGAACATGCAGGTTTATTACATAAGTATACATGTGCCATGGTGGTTTGCTGTATCCATCACCCCATCATCTACATTAGGTATTTCTCCTAATGCTATCCCTTCCCTGGCCCCCCACCCCCTGCTATCCCTCCCCGAGCCCGCCACCCCCCAATAGGCCCTGTGATGTTCCCTTCCCTGTGTCCATGTGTTCTCATTGTTCAACACCCACTTATCACTGAGAACATGCAGTGTTTGGTTTTCTGTTCTTGTGTCAGTTTGCTGAGAATGATGGTTTCCAACTCTACCCATGTCCCTGCAACAATGAATAGGATGATGGAGCTAGGCATCCCTGACAAGTGACACTTGAGCAAAGCTTGAAAGAATATGAACTCAAAGGACATGAACTCATCCTTTTTTATGGCTGCATAGTATTCCATGGGGTATATGTGCCATATTTTCTTTATCCAGTCTATCATTGATGGGCATCTGACTTGGTTGCAAGTCTTTGCTATTGTGAACAGTGCCACAATAAACAGGCATGTGTGCATGCAAGTGTCTTTATAATAAAATGATTTATAATCTTTTGGGTATATACCCAGTAATGGGATTGCTAGATCAAATGATTCTTAGATCATTGAGGAATCACCACACTGTCTTCCACAATGGTTGAAATAATTTACATTCCCACCAACAGTGTAAAAGTGTTCCTATTTCTCCACATCGTCTCCAGCAGCTGTTGTCTCCTGATTTTTTAATAATCACCATTCTAACTGGCATAAGATGATATCTCAATGTGGTTTTGATTTTCATTTCTCTAATGACCAGTGATGATGAGCTTGTTTTCATATCTTTGTTGGCTGCATAAATGTCTTCTTTTGATATTTCTTTTAAGGAATATCCTTTTCCTGCTTTTTGATGGGGTTGTTTGCTTTTTTCTTGTAAGTTTGTTTAAGTTCTTTGTAGATTCTTGATATTAGCCATTTATCAGATGGATAAACTGCAAAATTTTTTTCTCAGTCTGTTAGTTGCTGGTTCACTGGATAGTTTCTCTTGCTGTGCAGAAGCTCTTAAGTTTAATTAGATCCTACTTGTCTATTTTGGCTTTTGTTGCCATTGCTTTTGGTGTTTTAGTCATGGAGTCCTTGCCCATGCCTGTGTCCTGAATGGTACTGCCTAGGTTTTCTTCCAGGGTTTTTATGGTGTTAAGTCTTAAGTTTAAATCTTTAATCCATCTGGAGTTAATTTTTGTATAAGGTGTAAGGAAGGGATCCAGTTTTAGCTTTCTGCATACAGCTAGCCAGTTTTCCCAACTCCACTTATTAAATAAAGAATCCTTTCCCCATTGATTGTTTTTTTCAGGTTTGTTGACGATCGATGGTTGTAGATGTGTGGTGTTATTTCTGAGGTCTCTTCTCTGTCCTATTGGTCTGTATCTCTGGTTTGGTGCCAGTACTATGCCGTTTTAATTACTGTAGCCTTGTAGTAAAGTTCAAAGTCAGGTAGTGTGATGCCTCCAGCTTTTTATTTTGCCTAGGATTATCTTGGCTGCTTGGGCTCTTTTTTGGTTCCATATGAAGTTTAAGGTGTTTTTTTCTATTTCTGTGAAGAAAATCAGTGGTAGCTTGATGGGGATAGCACTGAATCTATAAATTACTTTGGGTATATGGCCATTTTCATGATACTGATTCTTTCTAACCATGAGCATAGAATGTTTTCCATTGACACAATATGTTAATCTAAGTACATATTACAATTTGTCAGTTGACCCAATAATGTCTTTACAGCATTTTTCTGCCCAGGATAAGATTTGGTCTAGGGTCAGCTATTGCTTTTGATTGGTAGAGAGGGCAGAAGAAAAAGAAACCATAGAATACAAATTGGCAAAAATTATTACAAACACACAAAATAACACAATATATGTGAATGCATTAAATTTCCTACTTAAAATACAGGGACTCTCAGATAGGACTTAAAACAATTAAGAAAGCTAAAGTTATAAAAAGTGTATCTTAAAGAGAATAGACCTAGAAAAGAAAAAAAAAATCCCAAGTATAGTCTAATAAAAATAAAATAAAAGTGCCAATATTAACAAGATACATGTAGGAAAGAATAAGAGCCTAAGATATAAAAAAGTGGGATATTTTTCCTTAATAAAAAGCAATTCATCAATAAGGTGATAGTAATCAATGTTTGTGCCTCAAATGAGATTCGTGTTTATAAAACTAAATAGTCTTATCTACACAAGGAATTATTAACTGATCCACAATCAGAGTGGAGAGAAAAACTCTTAGAAACTGATGATTCAAGTAGAAAAACAAACTTACAGAGAATTTGAGCAACTCTGTCCCCAGGCTGGGAGACAAAGTGAGATGCTGTCTCAGAAATAAATAAACAAAATAAAAAAAAAAAAGAAAACAATGTTCATGGAAAGGAAAATTTATTATACTAAACCTGTCAATTAATTTGAAATTACTCTGTAAAATTAGCCTTACTCAAATCAAAATTTTGAGATAGTTTTGTGAAAATCTACATTGGGCAAGTTCTTAACTTATTTATCCTCAGTTTCTTTATCTTTAATATGAGGATAATACATCTTCATAGGACGGCTGGGAGGGTTGAAGGAGATAATATGTACAAAGGGCACTGAACAATACTGAGTAGATGTTGAATGCTGTGGAAATGGGTATTGTTATTTCCTTTTCTATGTAATTGTATATGGTTTTAGTTAAAAGATGTACTGCTTTATAAGGTACAATAAATGAATAGAAAGGATCCATGTAAGAAGAGAGGAAAAGGAATGGCAGTAGGTTTTATTGTGCATGCAGCATGTGCAGTGTATTATACAGCTCATGTATAATCCACCATCTCCTGGGCTGAGCCGAGGAGGAGCAATGAGGAAGAGCCCATGCTTGCTTCACATCTTGTAGAATAGTCTTTAAACAGTTTCTGCTTTTTTTTTAATTAAAAGAAAAGGAAAGGTACATTGCAAATATGAGTTTACGGTTCATAATACAATAGGGTGGGATTTGTTCTTATCATCTCCTTTATCTGTTTCCTTAAAAAGCCGATCCTTTTTGTTAGAGAGCCCCCACTGCCATTTGATAGCATGTATTAATGCCTATTTCAAAACTGCCTTCAGCCTAAGTGTGACATAGCTACAAAAATATCTTTCTATCACTTTTTACTACCTAACACACAACTCGTGTGAATCCTGTTGGCCTGTATTTTGAGCTGACTTGCATGTCAATATTTTGTTAGTGGTATTCAGTGTGAATATGATTTTATATCTCAGCTTTAAAACTCGGCATATTATAATCGCATAGTTTTCTCTTCCTAAATTATTTTTAAAACTGTAATTCTGCAATGCTGCGACCCATGCGGCACGGGTCAGATGGGGTTACAGGAAGCTGCCAGGGTGGAGCCCTCGCCCCCCGCACCCCGCAGGTCCGCGCACCCGTGCCCTGGGAAGGGGAGCTTGGAAATCCCGCTGCCGCGATCGCAAGTCCGAGGGGACGCCACGGCGTGGTGATGGGTGTTTTTGTTCTTTTCTTCTTTTTCTCTCGATTAAATAAGAAATCGGGTCCAGATCCGAGTTCAAGGCATTTGTGGCTTCGTGTGTAGCCACCGCCTGTCGTCTTGGACGCGCACGGCCCCGGGGAGAGGGACAGTGGGGCTCTGTCCGCGCTCGCAGAGCAGGTCCCGCGCCCGCCTCGGACCCTCCTGGTGTGCGCCCAGTGCCAAGTCCGTCTGTGCTCTCCCATTCAGCCGGAACAAGGACTGTCTGCAGCTGCTAATGATGTCGTGTCAAAACTGAAGCGAGGACACCATAGTGATGGGAGGTGGCTGCCAGGGAACCCGCAGCGTGAAAACCCTGCATGAAAGGACAGGAAAGTGACACTAACAAGTTAGTTCCCAAATACCCATTAGGTGGAAAACAGAGTGTGCTACGGATCAATATAAAAAGAGAGAGAAAATGCAAATTAGTCATCCTTGGGTGACTAAACAAATTATATTAAACCAACAAATAACCGCTCTTCCCGTTTCCTTCCACCCGCTCCGCCGGGAGCTGGGAGGGCCTGGGAGGCGGGCAAAATTTCTGCTGAGCGTGCACTGCAGCTCCGTCTCTGCTCTGAAGCGCGGACAGGACATTTTGCAGTCACACGTGTTCCTGTGACTCTGTGATCCATTTGTAAAATACATTTAGTGAATTTACCTTAAATGCAGTGTGGGAAATTAATGAAAAATCACATATGAAGTGCTGCAGATATCATGAATAAGCTCGTTCCCTTAGGAACACAGACCATAAGGAAGAGATTAAGGCATTTTGATAGTGTTAACCGATGTTGATGACTGTGACCCTTGAAAAGTGTAACAATTGAAAGGCTTTATGAATTGTAAGGGAAAAGCTGATTTCTGTTTGTCTGGTTTTGAGTTATTTCGTGATGTTATTCCTGGCAGGCACTCTGTTTGGAATATGCATCATATCATAAATATTTAATTATCTGAAAATTAAACTGGCTGGGAGTCTATTATTCTCAATAAATAATTTACTATTAATTTTAATATGGAAGTCACATTATTTGTCCCTCATTATTTCTGATTATAAAAGAATTATATCCTCAGTAGAAAGTCTGTGAAGCAGTTGAAACTATAAAAATGCAGAGACAAAAATATCTATAACACATCCACCCAGGAAGCCAATACTAATACATCTGGAATATTTTTCAGTAGTTTTCTTTACGTATTTTTTAGGATAACTAAATTCATATTATTTATATTTTTTAGTTTTGCTTTGGATACAATGTTATTTAAAACTATAGGAGACATGCTTAATGAAATTTTATAACTTAGGTAATACTGTTATTGATATATTATGACTTAATTACCTATTACTGTATTATAGGGAAGTTTAAATGTTTTCCTTATTAGAAATAATCCTAAATTGAATATATTTGACTTAAATATTTGTCTTTTCAGATTAATACCTTAGAATAAATTTCCCCAGCAGTGGAATTGCACTGTTAGTAAGTATGAAAAATAATACCATCCTTGTTAATATTGTCAAAATTTCTTTCAGATAAGCTCCTGTTTGACTGTCAGTAGCAGTATCTGAGATAATGAGCTCTATTTATTATCGTCGCTCCTTTCAGATTTGTTGCTTTAACATTGAAATCATCTCATTTGATATGGGATTTATTTTAATAATTAGGAAGCTGATATCTTTCTAATGTGTACTCACCAATTACAATTCATTTTATGTTGTGGTTTATTGGTTCATGGCCTTTGTTTAAAAGATGACCTTGCTTTTGTGAAATAAATGGGTAAATAATTTGGATAAACACTTCCACTAAAAGCAGCTAGGAAAAATGGCAAAATATCTGTTAGATACCACGAAAGAGCCAATAACTCAGTGAAGCACTGGGCCAGGATACAGGGGAGAAGTGAGGCCAGGCAGGTGGCCATGAGATTTAGGAGTCTTTATCTCAGGAGTTGTTTGCGGGTGTCAGAGGGAACAGCTGAGAGGCTGAGCTGCAATTTGGGCAGCCTCATGGGGACAGAGGATCCAAGACTCACCAAGAGGAAAGATGACTGGTGAATCTGGGCCTCGTTTTTGATTGAGACCCTAAAGAGCTGCTCCTAGGTAGCGAACTATAAGTCAGTGGGACTTACCAGAGACTGCAGCTCAGCTGGGAATTACCTCAGTTATTCACATGGGGTTAGGGTCATCTTCAGGTGCCAGTGTCTCCAAGCCTCTTCAAAAACAAATTAAATCCCATATGGGGAAAGGTGTCATGCTAGATCTGAACTTACTTCTACAAGCAATTTTCCAAACATGATATCTGTATCTGACAGATTCTTTTACGTCTCTTTAAACCTTCGCAGTCCCCACTTTTACTTTAGCGTGTAGTACATGTAGAATGTCGTACATGCTGCTGTAGGAAAGGCTCCATTTGGCATTTGATAAATAATTTGTGGTATCATTGTGGAATTTTCTTCAGCAATGAAAATAAACAGCCCTAGGTTCATGCAAAAACATGAATGGCTGGGTGTGGTGGCTCACATCTATAATCCCATTACTTTGGGGTGCTGAGGCGGGTGGATCACTTCAGCCCATGAATTTGAGACCAGTCTGGGCAACATGGAGAAACCTCATCTCTACCAAAAATACAAAAGTTAGCTGGGCATAGTGGTGCATGCCTGTAGGCCCAGCTACTCAGGAGGCTGAGATGGGAGGATTGCTTGAGCCCAGGAGGTCAAGGCTTCAGTAAGCCAAGATAGCACCACTGGACTCCAGCTTGGGCAACACAGCAAGACCCTGTCTCAATCAATCAGTCAATCAATATTACAATCTTAATATTGAACAAAAGAAGTCAGACATGAAGAATACATATTAAATGATTCTACGTATTTAAAGTTCAAAAACAAGCAACTGTAAACTCTAGCAAAGTAAAGAAGAAAAATCATACGGCCATTTCAATAAATGCAGAAAAATCATGTGATAAAATTCAATGTTCCTTAGCAAACCTAAAGCAGTGGACATATTCGTTAGTGAGATATTGAAAGCTTTTCCTTTTAAATAGAATGCCTACTACTGGAGGTCCCTTGCCAGTAAAATAAAGAAAGATAAAGAAAGAAAATATATAAAGATGACAAGGGAAATAAAATTGCCATTTTTGCAGACAACACGATTATGTATGTAGAAAATGTAGATGAGTTAGAGTCAATGTAGATGAATTAGAGTTAATGAGTGAGTTTAGCAAGATTGCTGGATAAAATTGAATATGGAACACACAATTTTAGGTTTATACGTCATCAAGGGTTAGATAATGAAACTAATAGTAATACTATTCACAATGACTTCATAAAACATTAAATATCTAAGGATAAATCTACAATACATAAGGCTTCTACACTGGAAACTTGAAAACAGCATCGAGATAAGTTAAAGAAAACAAACAAGGCTACGTATCTTGTTCTTGAATTAGAAGATTGTATATTATTAAGATGCCAATTTCCTGTGAAATGATTAAATCGATACAATCCCTACTTAGAAATGGCAGTAGTTGTGTGTACACGTATGTGTAAACCAATAGGCTAATTCTAAAATTAATATAGACTTTTGTTCTCAAGACACATGGGAAGAAGAATTAAAAATTTGAAGGATTTATACTCTGGATTATAAATATTTATTATTAGACTGAAGTAATTAAATGACTGTGCCATTGGTGCAAGGATAAATAAATAGACCAAAGGAACAGAACAGAGTAAAGAAATAAACCCACATGTATACAGTCACTTGTTTGGGAGTAGTGGGAAAAGGTAAATGATGCTAGATTAGCTGCATGTCCATAAGAAAAAGGTTTAATCTTATCCTCAATTCACACTATCCACAAAAACAAAACCCAGGTAGGTGATAGAACTAAATGTGATACACCAATAAAATCTATAAGGACATAACAGGAGAATATGTATATTTTTTAAGAGTAGGGAACATTTTCCTAAATGTCAAAAGTGTTAACCATTAACAAAAAAAAATGATTATGGAAAGACTACATTAAAACGAAGGCACTTAATATAAGAGGCAAATGCAAGCCACTGAGTCACAGAAGATATTTGCTATGCATATAACTGATAAGGGACTTGTAACAAAAAATAATTTATTTTGAAATGGGGTCTCATTCTATTGCCCAGGCTGAAGTGCAGGGGGGCGATCAAAGCTCACTGCAACCTCCAACTCGTGGGCTCAAGTGATCCTCTCACCTCAGCCTCCTGTAGATAAGACTACGGGTGTGCACCACCATGCCTGGTTAATTTTGTAAATTGTATGTAAGGATGGGATCTTGCTATGTCGCCTAGGCTGGTCTTGAACTCCTAGGTTCAAGTGATTTTCCCACCTCGGCTTCCCAGCACACTGAGATTATAGGTGTGAGCTACTGCACCTGGCCTCAAAAATTTTTAAATGCCTAAAATCTATTTTAAAAATGGCAAACAACCCAATAGAAAAGGTGGGCAAGAGATTCTTACAGGAAATTCACCAGAGGATACGCAAATGATCAATACACGTATGAAAAAGTAATCATACTCATTAGTCATCAGGGAAATGCAAATTAAAACCACAATGATATTCTGTTATATATCAAACAGAATGGCTAAAATTAAATAGGATGACAGTAACAAGCACCTATAAAAATGCAGAGCTCTCATTGGTTAATTCATTGGTGAGAGTATCAGCTGGTAGAGTCATTTGGAATACTGTTTTTCATTATATATTTAAGCTGAGTTTATGCATGCCCTAAATCCCTGTATTCTACTTCTAAGTTTAAACTCAACAGAAATGTATACAGATGTCAAAAAAGTACAAGAAATTTTTATAGCAACATTATCTTTAATAGACAAATTCTAAAAACAAATCATAATTCCATCAAGATTATAATGACTAAATAAGCTGTGACATATTCATACAATGGAGTACTATTCAGTAATTAGGATGAACTAATTATGGCTGCACACAATAAAATACTATAAATCTTGCAAACATGATATTGAGAGAAAGAAGTCAGATGCAAGAAATGCGTACCACATGATGCCATTGCATAACAAAGTTCAAATGAAGATAAACCTAATCTACAGTGTTGGAAGTGAGGACAGCGGTTGCCTTTGGAAATGGGCATAGGGTACCAAGACCAAGAAGATTAAGAGGGGAATAAGGGGTTTGGGCTTGTGCTAACTCTTGGTCTGGGTTCTAATTTCATCATAGGTGCCTTTGTGATAATCCATGCTGTGATTCTCTAAGGTAATATACTTCCTGAGTGTGGACTATTTTTCAATCAAGGTATTCCTAGGATGGAAAACAAAGAAGTCATTTACTGGTTTATGAAATTAAACATTCAAGGGTAGAAGTAGCTTCAAGCTCAGTCAGATCTTGTTACTAAGAAATCTTCATTAAATGCGCAAGTATAATGCTGGCAGCAGCGTTAAGATGCTGACCCAGGGTTTGGCCAAGTGCCTTAAATTTATTCAGCTGGTTTCCCATCTTGGCCATCTTTTATTACATCTTTACTTACTATACTCCATGAGTAATCTCATCCTAGCCCGTGGTGTTAACTACTGCCTGTGTTTAAATCTGTACCCCACGTATAAATTGAACAATTATAATTCCCTCAGTCCCATCTAGTCAAGGGTGATATTTTTGTTTCTATGGAAAACAATTTATTCGGTTTCACGTAGAATTGCATAACAGATATTGCTTGGTTGTTACAGAGTCTCATGGATTATAATTTGGTTGCTATTACTTAGCTGTTAACTAATGGTTACTGATTAATGAACTATACTACCTTCTCCCGGCATGGATTATAGCGATTCCTGCCATCCCTTAACAATCATTCTTCTAAGCGGACTAATGCCGAAGCCATCTTTCCAAGGATGTTTGTCTAGCGAACAGCCAGGTTGTGTGGAAATAGTATCTTTCTCGAGCAGAGGGCAGACTTGTTTTCTGTGCAGTGAAATAAAGATGATGTTTCCTTTGGGAAAAAGGCAGGTAGATTTGCTTACAGGCCCTTTAGAAAAGATGGAGGTTTCCTGAGCTTGGGGTTCTTTGGCTGCAATTTATGCACCATATCACTTGCTTGCTTCTTCATTCCCCTGTGGAGGTTGCAGGGTGAGGGGATTGAAACAAAGGCAAAGCTCATGCAGCCTGCTGTGCTGTGAGCAAAAAAAGTTGTCTGTGACCCTGGAGTCTTGTCTCTCCTGCCAGCATCCGTGAAAATGTGGCAGGCTAACCTGTTGTCCGCAAGCAGAGTCAAATTTCAGACCTTTTGTCATGCTTGAAAGAGATATACTTGGCTTCATCTAGTGTTGCTACTATGTTTGCAATGCAACCCCAAACCTAGATTCTGAGTTTCACAGTATCCCAGATAAGTACCAAAAGATAATAGGTCTACACTGCATAAGTTGGACAGTGACCAAACGGCCCTCTTCATTCCCCCTCTGCCTAGGGTTCGGGCTTCTCACTATTACCTCCCAACTAGTCAAGGAGCCTCAGCCTCTATTTGGGGCAAAGAGTCTTGGCCTGTGTTTTTCTGCAGAACAGTCCCTGGAGAGGAGGTTGTGCCAGTTCCCAAACACTGACCAGTGTAACTCAAAATGAAATACTCAATGGCTGATAAGTGAGTTGTGTTCATGGTGCTTCCAAAATGGCTAGAATAGTAACTCACCACCAGTTCTCTTCCATGCACTTCAAGAAATGTTTTTGATCAGCTTCCAGCTCTGAAGAACGAGGTGTCTCCATTTCCTCTTCCCTCTAATCCTCATAGTCTCTGGCCCTATTTTTTAAAGAGTCTTTCTCCCAGGCTTTCATCTAATGTCTTACACTGGGAAGTGTTCCTGTCCAACCGTGCATCTGCACACTGCTCTTCATTTCTGTTCTCACACATCAGACTTACTTCTTGGCCATGTGGCCTTGAGTAGCAGAGTCTGGAGATATTGGGGTACATTTGAAATAATTTAAAGTAATTGTGTGGAGAGGGGGAATGCATGTTAATTTTTAGGCTTATTTTCCAGTCATATTTGTATTCCCAATCTCTAGCGTTCTTCCGACATTTGGAACCATCTATTCAGCTGTATGATAGACATCTTTACATGGGCGCCCTCAGGAATCAAAAGCGCAAATGCTGGAGAAGCAGCTCCCCATGTTCACACTCAACACAGTCCTCCTCCCTTTGTGGACTGTACCCCCGTGATTGACATTCAGGCCTATTCAAAATAGATTGTGTGTCAGCTCTCACTGAAAGAGGGTGATTAGAAATGCTAATGTCAAGTTCCCTTTGAATCTTCTGAGTGCAAAAGGGAACTAAACAACACCGTAGTACTTGGCTTTCAGAACTTTGTCTTAATGAATGAAAATGAAAGACACACACAGTGAATATTTTTCCACTTCGAAGGATTTATGTGTATTTTATTTATCTCAAGTTGCAACTAACAATTTTAATGGTTCTTATTGTAACCCTCCTCAGTGACTATAGTATAAGATGATTCCAATTTTTAGAGGGAAAAAAAGATTTGCAGTAAGAAACATTGTATTTACTGCCTCTTACCTCTGCTGGCGACTCACCCAGTAACATTAAAAGTAATGTATATTTGCAGATTTCAGGCAAGGAATAGCCTCTATTAGGAATTCCATCCCAAAAATATATAAAGAAATGCTTGTACTCTTTGAGTTCTTTCTGTGGATTCTTATTTTGAATGTAATTAATATAGTGCAAGCCAAGAGGGCTGTTTAGACGTTGGTGTTACTCACAGTGGCTGATGGGCATCGTCATTGGTTCTGATAAGATAATTATTTCAATAAAAATTGCTTTAAAAAATAAAAATGTAAAAAATATAACTATTTTGCTAACAAAATGTTGTGAATTTAAAAATATCATATTAAAGGTGTGCCAGCATGGTATCACTCATAGGCGGGTGTTCAACAATTAGACTACATGGACACAGGGAGGGGAGCATCACACACTGAGGTCAGTCGGGGGGGACTAGGGAAGGGACAGCGGGGAGTGGGGAGGGATAACGTGGGGAGAAATACCAGATATAGGTGATGGGGGGATGAAGGCAGCAAACCACCTTGCCATGTGTGTACCTATGCAACAATCCTGCATGATCTGCACACGTACCCCAGAACCTAAAGTACGATTTAAAAAAAAATGCAATTCCATCCACCGGAAAAAAAAAAGGTGCTGGCCTCAATGGAAGGGTAACAAAACAGAAAAGTTTAGGGATACATTAGTCAATAACTCCTTTGACCTTGCTCTTCAGGAGCAAACTCATGTCACAAGGAAAAAAAAAAAAAAAAAGCAAAAGGAATTGAATAAAAGCCAAGTGAATTAGTCAAAGTTTGGTGTTTTTCCTCTTTCCTGTTACTAGAAAAAGTACCCTTAAAATTTTGCTGAAATGTCATTAAATTACAGTTGATACCTCTCCCTACATTGAGATTTTTTTGCTGCACAGACTTTTAAGCTTGAGAAGTTTACAACAGTATTGGAATAAAAACACAAAAGATAGGCCTCTGAGGTCATTCTCAACGCCAGAGCGCCGTCTATTACATGGCTCTCCTGTCTGTGTCTTATTACCCAGTACTAAATGCCTTCATTTTTCTCTCTGTAATCACTGGTGTTCTTTCTAAATGCAGAATTTATTGTATCACTTCTCTGCTTATAAACTGCAGTGACTCTTGATTAGTCATAAGCTAAAGAGCAACTTCTCAGTATGTCATTCAAAGTCATTCATAAGCTAGGCCTAACCTACTTCTAGTGTCCTCTCCTAACCCCACCTCCCCCCACACCCTGGCTTCACCCAGAGTTACGGCTAGTGCCCAACCTTCCCTGAGCCTCCACACTGCTCTTGTCAGTTCCGTGCCCTGCGGCTGTGCCCTCTGGGCCTGAGCTCGGGCCACTCCTCCTCGGTTACAGACTATCTATTACTGAAAAGCCTCTAAGGCTCAGCTCAAATGTTACCTCTCAGCCAGTCAGTCCTTCTCACCCCAAGGAGGAGTAAACTGTGCCATCTCTTAGGCTCCCTTGAAACTGCATTTCCACCGGCGGGGTACACACATCATATAACATTGTTGAAATTTGTGAGTTGTCTATACTATGATTTGTCTGGCTCCTGGTATCTTCTAGAAGGAATTTTTGTTTCTTACTCACAAGGCATAAATTTGTTCTTATATAAAAACTGTGATCAAGTATCTTAATAGCACTTATTGAATATTACCAGACAGTTATTCGATCATTCTTCCCTCATTCATTAGATCTATAATTTGGGCACATTTCTTTATTTTTCTTTCTTTTTTTTTTTGAGATGGAGTGTCTCACTGTCACCTGGGCTGGAGAGCAATGGTGGATCTCAGCTCTGCAACCTCCACCTCCTGGGTTCAAGCGATTCTCCTGCCTCAGCCTCCCGAGTAGCTGGGATTACAGGTGTACACCACCACACCTGGCTATTTTCTTGTATTTTTAGTAGAGAAGGGGTTTCACTATATTCCCCAGACTGGTGTCAAACCCCTGACCTCATGATCCACCCGCCTTACCCTCCCAAAGTGCTGGGATTATAGGCGTGGGCCACTGTGCCAGACCAAATTTCTTTATTTTTCTGAGTATCATGCATATTCATCTCAATAAATAGAAATGCCAAGATAAATGAGCAAATGGGAGAATTTAGTGGGCCTGGGACTTGAGCGGAAATGACACTTTATGACTTCCAAGTCTAGGTCATAAAAAGTCGGAGTTTCCTCTCTTCCCTGTCTCTGAGAATACATGCCTTGGAAGTCCTTAGGTGACATGTAAAAGATCAGCTACCCTGAAGCATGCTAGAGAGAACACATGGGGAGGCCACATAAAGACAGCGATATCCAAGAAGCCCCAGCTACTACAAGCTCCAACTGTTTGAATTTTCCAGGTAAACCCCACCAAAAATATGAATGAGTGAGCCTCAGGTTATTCCAGTTCTAACCTTGGAATAACCCTAGTCGACATGGAATAAAATAAAAGTGAGCAGTCTCTATGAAGTTCTGCCAAATTGCAGATTCGTGAGCAGAATGAACATTGTTATAGAGCACTCAGTGTTGTGATTTTTAATATAATCCTCCAAAATTATTATTGCATATGTGTTTTGTAATTGAGAGAAATATGCTTCATTAGTTTTGAAACTCTTAGTTTAAAATTATATGATACTGGTAGACAATCTCCAGAATTCTGGCATAATAACCTACATGTGCCCTCTCCCTAGTGAAACAACCTCATTGGTGAAACTCGGAAAAGAAACCCAAACATTTTAAATCTTTGGAACTTGTTGTATGGGCATGCAGCATAAAAAGAAACATTTATTTAAGAAAATCTACCACATTTTGCTAAGAACAGTGAAATTTGTGGCATTTGAGCTGTTTCCTCTTCTTTCTTTCCCCATCCAGCTCAGCAAAATGACAGCTCCACTCTGCAGACATGCAGACAAGAACACAGCCCTTTCCCATTAGCTCCTAGTCAAGGAATATGGTATCTCTCTGAGAGGGGCAAGCCACCAGCCCAGTGCTGCAGAGGCTCTATTTGAGGCAAGAACAATGAGAGGTCTGGGGCTTCTTTTCTCCACCCAGCTCCCACTCATACACCAGATATGGCAGGCCAAGAATACGGGTGCCCCTGGCCGGGCATGGTGGCTCACGCCTATAATCTCAGCACTTTGGGAGGCCGAGGCGGGTGGATCACGAGGTCAAGAGATCAAGACCATCCTGGTCAACACAGTGAAACCCCGTCTCTATTAAAAATACAAAAAAATTAGCCGGGCATGATAGCACACGCCTGTGGTCCCAGCTACTCCGGAGGCTGAGGCGGAAGCATCGCTTGAACCCAGGAGGTGGAGGTTGCAGTGAGCCGAGATTGCGCCACTGCACTCCAGCCTGGCGACAGAGCAAGACTCCGTCAAAAAAAAAAAAAAAAAAAAAAGAATACTGGGGCCCCAACTGCCCTCACCTGTGGCTCAGAAGCCAGAGGTTCCTCAAAAAGGGAGGCAAGTTGAGAAGACCAGAGGCTGCTGCCCCAACCCAGTGCCCTGCTTGTGAAGCAGGGGTGCCACTCAGAGAAGTAAGCCATGATCCCGGTCCCAACCTCCAGAGCAGCAACACAACAGTTTTCCCCATCAGGATATGTTGGTCCTAAGAGGAGAGAGCTCGAAAGCTCTAGTTAAGGGACTGACTTTATTTGGAACAGAAAGTAGGGGACAGTCAAACCTAAGGGTTCTTTGGGAAATGGTGGAGGTAAGCAGTGACTGTAAGTAATTAAGAGAGGACCGGTAGTTCCATGGCAGGAGCAAGCTTTACACTACAAACAAGGTGGAGCTTTATCACAGAAAACCAGGAAACAGACAGCTAAAAAGAGCCCTCCTGTGGTTGGAACATACCTCAACAGTGGCCTCAAAGTTAGGAAGCAATTTAGGCCCAAAGGCATCATCAAAAACAATAGAATAATCAGCTAGCAATTGATGGAAGCTAAAATAATAGCTAGATATAATAATGAGAGAAACAGGCAGCCTAACAGAATGGAAAGGAGAACGTCAAATACAGCCCTGCTGAATTCACCATTATCCCAGGTACCTGTGCACATGCCCAAGGCCACATTCTCTGAGGAGGGATATGAGAAACTGCACACTAAAAAAAAAGAAAAGACTTTTTTAAATAGTTCAGCAAAGTCACTAAACACATAAACAACGACAACTACCAAAACACCAAGCTCTAGAGGTGTGTGTGTGCGTCTGTTCCTACAACAGCGTATCTAAAATGACATTTTTAACCAAAAAAATCACAAGATTTGCAAAAGCAAAAAAGGAAAACAATCCATATACAAGAAAGAATGCAGGCAACACCAACTGCCTTTGAGAGAGTTCTGTTTTCAAATTTAGCAGACAAAGACTTCAAAGAAGCTAAATAAATGTGCTCAAAGAAGTAACGTAAAAAAGGTAAAGGGGTTAAAGGAAAAGGTAGAGGTAAAATAAAAAGGTAAAGGTAAAGGAGGGCATAATGACCGTGTCTTATCACTAAGAAACAGAAAATATAATTTCTATATCTCACAAGAATACAGTTGGTGTAAATCTGAAGGGCATTTTGACAAGTTAAGGTATATATGGTAATCCCAGAATAATAAAATAACTAAATATATAATAAAAAGGAACTGAAAGTTGCATAGGTTTATTAAAGGAAATAAAAGTCACACTAGAAAATATTTACTTAATGCAAAAAAAAGCAATAAATGAGAAAAAGTAGAACAAAAATGATGAGACATAGAAAAAAATGAAAGTCAGATACAAATACGATGATGTCAATAATAAAATGAAATGCGAAGGGATGAATTATACTAATCAAAAGTCATAAAGTGACAGTCTGAATACAGGAAAATCTGTCGTAGTTCATTTGGGGATAGTATTACAAAATACCATAGACTAGGTGGCTTATAAACAACAGAAATTTCTCACAGTTTCGGAGGCTTGATAGTCCAGGATGCAGCTGCCAGCAGATACAGTGTCTGGCGAGGGGCTGCTTCTTTATAGACAGCTGTCTTGTCATAATAACCCCATGTGAGGAAGGGAGAAGGAGTGTTTCTTCAGTCTCTTTATAAAAGTGTACCAATCCCATTTATGAGGGCTCTACCCGTGTAACATAATCACCTCCCAAAGATTCCAATTACTAATACTACCACCTTAGGGGTTAGGATTTCAACATAAGAATTTGTGGGAGGACACAAACATTCAGATTACAGGAAAATCCACCTTTATGTTTGCTGCAGGAAGCACACTTCAGATTCAAAGATGCAATTAGGTTAAAAGTAAAAGAATAGAAAAAGATTCACAGACAGCAGTGATAAGAAAGTTGGAGTAGTTATACTAATATCAGAAAAATATATTTTAGGCTGGTGGTGGCTCACACCTGTAATCCCAGCACTTTGGGAGGCCAAGGCAAGCAGATCACTTAAGGCCAGGAGTTTGAGACCAGACTGGCTAACATGGCAAAACCCTGTCTCTACTAAAAAATACAAATAATAGCCCCAGGCATGGTAATGGATGCTTTTAATCCCAGCTACTTGGGAGGCTGAGGCAGGAGAATTGCTTGAACCCAGAAAGCTGAGGTTGCAGTAAGCTGAGATAGTGCAATAGCACCCCAGTCTGGGCATCAACAGCGAAATTCCTTCTAAAAAAAAAAAATTAGCCCAGCGTGGTGGTGTGCACCTGTAGTCTTAGCTTCTCTGGAGGCTGACATAGGAGAATCATTTGAACCTAGAAGGTGAAGGTTGCAGTGAGCAGCGATGGCACCACTGCACTCCAACCTGGGTGACAGAGCAAGACTCTGTGAAAGAAAAGACAGAAAGAGAAAGAGGAGAAAGAGAAAGAGAAAGAAAGAAAGAAAGAAAGAGAGGAAGGAAGGAGAGGGAGGGAGGAAGGAAGGAAGGGAGGAAGGGAGGGAGAGAGAAAGAAAGAAGGAAAGAAGGAAAGGAAGGAAGAAAGAAAAAGATTTTTAAACAAAATCTTACTAGAGATAAAGGGGGACAACTTATAATGAGAAAACAGGCAATCCATAAGGAAGATATAATAACTATACACATGCATACACCTAACAATAGAGTCCCTCAAAATACATAAAACAAAAACGACAAAATTGATAGGAGAAAAAAATAATAATTATACTTGGAGACCACAATAACCCGTTTTTAATAATGAATAAAACAGGTAGACAAAATATTGACAAGAAAATAGAAGACTTCAAGTCTAGTTAATTAGACCAAACATCCATAGAACACTCTGCCCAAACTATAGCAGAATACACATAAAATAGAATATATGCTAGGTCATAAAATAAGATTCAATAAAAATAAAATGATTCAAGTAAATTAAAGTGTTTTCTAGACCATAATGTAACAAAATCAGAAATCAAGAACAGAAAGAAATTTGAAAACATTTACAAATATGTGCACGTTAAATAATCCATCCCTAAATAATCAATTAGATGAAGAAGTTACAAAGGTAATTCAAGTATACTTTGAGATGACTGACAGTTAAGACACAACATACTAAAACTAAGGGATATAGCTACAATGCTGCTTAAAGCGAAATTTATGATGGTAAATGCCTATATTGAAAAGAAAGATCTCAATTCAGTAACATAATCTTCCACATTAAGACCCTGGAAAACAAAGAACAATTTAAATGCAATGCAAACCGAAGAAAAGGAAAGACTAAAGATTGAGGTTGAAAATAACAATTTAGAACACATGAAAACAGTAGAGAAAATCAAACTAAGTTCACTGAAAAGCTCAAAAATATTGACAAATCTTTAGTTCAATTGGCTGGAAAACAAAATGAAGATTCAAGTTACTAAAATCAGGAATCAGAGAGGGGACATCACTATCAATTTTATGGAAACAAAAGGAAATATTATGAACATCAAATTAGATAATTTAGATGATCTGGCTAAAGAAAGACACAACTATCAAAATAAAAGTAAAACTAAATGGACTTATAATAAGTAAAGAGATTAAGAGATAAATTAGTAACTTAAAAATATTCCATAAAGAAGAGCCCAGGGGGAGGATCCAAGACAGCTGAATAGGAACAGCCTGGAGTGCAGTTCCCAGCAAGAACAGCACAGAGGGTGAGTGCTCACCACATTTCCAAACAAGTTTTCACTGCCCACTGACTAGGAGATTCCCGGGCCGAAAAGCACCACAGGTTTTTAGTGCAGGGGTTTCAGCTGGTGCCAGATCTGCACACAGAAACTCACACAAGTCTGGGCAGCCATTTCCACTGGCACCTGGAACACCTGGGAGACAGAGCCACCCATTCAACTGAAAGGGAGGGGGCTGAGACAGGGAGCCAGGCGATCTGGCTCAGCGGGTACCACCCCCACAAAACAAGCAATCTGAAATGCTCTAGATTGACAGTTTTGCAGCAAGCACAGGTGGATGAGGACAGTCCAGCTCAGTGAGGGGAAGGGCATCCCTCACTACCAAAGCAGTCTGACACTACTGAGACATTTCAGACAGCAGCTGGACCAAGCCTGTGGCAGCTCAGCAATGCCTCTGCTGGCAGACTGGGACTAGACTACTCTGGGGGGGGCAGGGAATCCCAAAAAAAAAAAAAAAAAAAAAAAAGGCAACAGCACGACAAGAACTTATAAATAAAGCCGACCTTCATGGGACAGAGCACCTGGGAAAAGAGGTGATTATGAGTTCAGCTGCAGCAGACTTAAAGGTACCTGCCCAGCAGCTCTGCATGGAACAATGGAGTTCTCAGCACAACACTTGAGCTCCTATAAGGGACAGACTGTCTCCTCGAGCAGTTCCCTGACCCCCATGTACCCAAAGAGACATGTAATAAAGGGCAGTTCAGGCCAACATCTGGCGGGTACCTTTCTGGTATGAGGATAGCAGAGAAAGAAACCTGCAGGAACCCTTGCTGTTCTGCAGCCCCCACAGGTGATCCTAGGTGAGCAGGGTTTGGAGTGGACCTCCAGCTGTCCTGCAGCAGAAGAGCCTGACTGTTAGAAGGAAAACTAGAAGCAGAAAGAAATAGCTTCAACATCAACAAAAAGGACATCCACTCAGAGACCCCATCCGAAAGTCACCAACTACAAAGACCACAGGTAGATAAAACCACTAAGATAGGAAGAAATAAGTGCAAAAAGGAGGAAAACACCAAAAACCAGAACGCCTCTGCTCCTACAAGGGATCATAACTCCTCACCAGCTAGGGATCAAAGATGGATGGAGAATGAATCAGATAAATTGATGGAAAGAGGCTTCAGAAGGTGGGTAATAACAAACTTCTCAGAGCTAAAAGAACATGTGTTAACCCAATGCAAAGAAACTAAGAACTTAGAAAAAAGGTTAGATGAGATGATAACTAGAATAAATAGCTTAGAGAAAATATAAATGACTTGATGGAGCTGAAAAACACAGCACAAGCATTTCATGAAGCATACACAAGTTTCAATAGCCAAATCCACCAAGCAGAAGAAAGGATACCAGAGATTGGAGATCAACTAAATGAAATAAAATGAGAAGGCAAGAATAGAGAAAAAAGAGTGAAAAGAAATGAACAAAGCCTCCAAGAAAGATGGGATTATGTGAAAAGACCCAATCTATGTTTGATAGGTGTACCTGAATGTGATGGAGAGAATGAATCCAAGGTGGAAAACACTCTTCAGCATATTATCCAGGAGAACTTCCCCAACGTAGAAAGGCAGGCCAACATTCAAGTCCAGGAAATACAGAGAGCACCACAAAGATATTCCTCAAGAAGAGCAACCCCAAGGCACATAATCATCTGACTCACCAGGGTTGAAATGAAGAAAAAAATGCTAAGGGCAGCAAGAGAGAAGGGTTGGGTTACCCACAAAGGGAAGTTCATCAGACTCACAGCGAATCTCTTGGCAGAAACTCTACAAGCCAGAAGAGAGTAGTGGCCAATATTCAACATCCTTAAAGAAAAGAAATTTCAATCTAGAATTTCCTATCCAGCCAAACTAAGCTTCATAAGAGAAGGAGAAAGAAAATCCTTTATGGACAAGCAATTGCTGAGAGATTTCGTCACCAACAGGCCTGCCTTACCAGAGCTCCTGAAAGAAGCACTAAACAAGGAAAGGAACAACCAGTACCAGCCACTCCATAAATGTACCAAATGGTAAAGACCACCGACACAATGAAGAAAATGTGTCAACTAACAGGCAAAACAACCAGCTAGCATCAAAAGGGCAGATCAAATTCACACATAACAATATTAACCTTAAATGTAAGTGGACTAAATGCCCCAATCAAAAGACACAGACTGGCAAATTGGACACAAAGTCAAACCCCATAGGTGTGCTGTATTCAGGAAACCCATCTCACATGCAAGGACACACATAGGCTAAAAATAAAGGGATGGAGAAAGACTTATCAAGCAAATGGAGAGAGAGAGAAAAAAAAAGCAGGAGTTTCCATCCTAGTCTCTGATAAAATGGACTTTAAACCAACAAACATTAAAAGAGACAAAGAAGGGCATTACATTATAGTAAAAGGATCAATGCATCAAGAAGAGCTAATGATCCTAAATATATACCCACCCAATACAGGAGGACCCAGGTTCAAAAAGCAAGTTCTTAACCAACTACAAAGAGACTTAGACTCCCACACAATAATAGTGGGAGACTTTAACACTTCACTGTCAATATTAGACAGATCAATGAGACAGAAAATTAACAAGGGTATACAGGACTTGAACTCAGATGTGGACCAAGTGGACCTAATAGACATCTACAAAAATCTCCATTCCAAATCGACAGAATATACATTCTTCTTAGCACTGCACGGCACCTACTCTAAAATTGACCACACAATTGGAAGCAAATCTCTCCTCAGCAAATATAAAAGAACAGAAATCATAACAAACAGTCTCTCAGACCACAGTGCAATCAAATTAGAACTCAAAATTAACAAATTAACTCAGAACCGCACAACTTCATGGAAACTGAACAACTGACTCCTGAATGTCAACTGGATAAACAATGAAATGAAGGCAGAAATAAAGATGTTCTTTGAAACCAGTGAGAACGAAGACATAACATACCAGAATCTCTGGGATACATTTAAAGCAGAGTCTAGAGGGAAATTTGTAGCAATCAATGCCCACCAGAGAAGTGAGGAAAGATCTAAAATCGACACCCTATCATCAAAATTGAAAGAGCTAGAAGAGCAAGATCAAAAACACTCAAAAGCTAGCAGAAGACAAGAAATAACTAAGATCAGAGCAGAACTGAAGGAGATAGAGACACAAAAAATCCTTCAAAAAATCAATCAATCCAGGAGCTGGCTTTTTGAAAAGATCAACAGAACTGCTAACCAGATTAATAAAAATGGGAGAAGAATCAAACAGATGTAATAAAGAATCATAAAGGGGATATCACCGCTGACTCCACAGAAATACATATTACAATCAGAGACTACTACAAACAACTCTATGCACATAAACCACTAAACCTGAAAGAAATGGATAAATTCCTGGACACTGGCACCCTCCTAAGCCTAAACAAGGAAGAAGTTGAAGCCTTGAACAGGCCAATAATAAGGTCTGAAGTTGAGACAGCAATTAATAGCCTAACAACCAAAAAAAGTCCAGGTTCAGACGGGTTCACAGCTGAATTCTACCAGACGTACAAACAGGAGTTAGTACCATTCCTTCTGAAAATATTCCAAACAATACAAAAAGAGGGAATCCTTCCCAAGTCATTTTATGAGACTAACATCATGCTGATACCAAAACCTGGCAGAGGCTCAACAAAAAAAGAAAACTTCAGGCCAATATCCATGATGAACATAGTTGCAAAAATCTTCCATAAAATACTGGCAAACCGATTGCAACAACACATCAAAAAGCTTATCCATCACGATCAAGTAGGCTTCATCCTGGGGATGCAAGGCTGGTTCAACATATGCAAGTCTATAAATATAATCCACCACATAAACAGAACCAAGGGCAAAAACCACATGATTATCTCAATAGATGCAGAGAAGGCCTTTGACAAAATCCAACAGCCCTTTATGCTAAAAACTCTCAATAAACTAGGTATCAAAGGAAAATATCTCAAAATAATAAAAGCAATTTGCAACAAACCTACAGCCAATATACTGAATGAGCAAAAACTGGAAGCATTCTCTTTCAAATCTGGCACTAGACAAGGATGCACTCTGTCACCACTCCTATTCAATATAGTATTGGAAGCTCTAGCCAGAGGAATTAGGCAAGAAAAAAAAATAAATAAAGGGTATTCAATTAGAAAAAGAGGAAGTTAAATTGTCTCTATTTGCAGACAACATGATTGAATATTTAGAAGACCCTATTATCTCAGCCCAAGGTCTCCTTAAACTGATAAGCAACTTCAGCAAAGTCTCAGGATACAAAATCAACGTGCAGAAATCACAAACATTTCTATATATCAATAACGGACTAACAGCCAAATCATGAGTGAACTCCCATTCACAATTGCTACAAAGAGAACAAAATACCTAGTAATACAACTAACAAAGGATGTAAAGGACCTCTTCAAGGAGAACTACAAACCACTGATCAAGAAAATAAGAGAGGACACAAACAGATGGAGGGACATTCCATGCTGATGGTTAGGAAGAATCAATATCATGAAAATGGCCATACTGCCCAAAGTAATTTACAGATTCAACGCTATCCCCATCAAGCTACCAATGACCTTCTTCACAGAACTGGAAAAAACCACCTTAAACTTCATATGGAACCAAAACAGAGTCCGCATAGACAAGACAATCCTAAGCAGAAAGAACAAACCCAGAGGCATCATGCTACCTGACTTCAAGCTACACTACAAGACTACAGTAATCAAAACTGCATGGTACTGGTACCAAAACAGAGATATAGACCAATGGAACAGAACAGAGGCCTCAGAGGCAATGCCACACATCTACAACCATCTGATCTTTGACAAACCTGACAAAAACAAGCAATGGGGAAAGGAGTCCCTATTTAATAAATGGTGTTGGGAAAACTGGCTAGCAGTGTGCAGAAAGCCAAAACTGGACCCCTTCCTGACACCTTACACTAAAATTAACTCCAGATGGATTAAAGACTTAAGCATAAGATCTAACACCTTAAAAACTCTTGAAGAAAACCTAGGCAAAACCATTCAGGACATAGGCATAGGCAAGGACTTCATGACTAAAACACAAAAGCATTGGCAACAAAAGCCAAAATACACAAATGAGACCTAATTAAACTCCACAGCTTCTATACAGCAAAAGAAACAGCCATTAGAGTGAACTGGCAACCAACAGAATGGGAAAAAATTCTTGCAATCTACCCATCTGACAAAGGGCTCGTATCCAGAATCTACAAAGAACTAAAACAGATTTACAAGAAAAAAACAAACAAATCCATCCAAAAGTGGGAGAAGGATATGAACAAATGCTTTTCAAAAGAAGACATATATGAGGCCAACAAACATATGAAAAAATGCTCATCATCACTGATTATTAGAGAAATGCAAATCAAAACCACATTGAGATACCACTTCACGCCAGTTAGAATGGCGATCATCACAAAATCTGGAGACAACAGATGCTGGAGAGGATGTGGAGAAATAGGAACACTTTTACACTGTTGGTGGGAGTGTGAACTAGTTCAACCATTGTGGAAGACAGTGTGGTGATTCCTCAAGGACCTAGAAATAGAAATTCCATTTGACCCAGCAATCCCATTACTGGGTATATATCCAAAGGTTTATAAATCGTTCTATCAGAAAGACACATGCACACTTATGTTCATGGCAGCACTCTTTATAATAGCAAAGGCCTGGAACCAACCCAGATGCCTCCAACACCCCGTCACCTATATCTGGCATTTCTCCCCATGTTGTCCCTCCCTGACCTCCCCCCTCATCCCTCCCTTGGCCCCTCCCAAACAGACCACAGTGATGCTCCCTTCCCTGTGTCCATGTGTTCTCATTGTAGAACACACCGATGATAGAATGGACAAGGAAAATGTGGTACATATATGCCATGGAATACTATGCAGCCATAAAAAACGATGAGTTCGTGTCCTTTGTAGGGACATGGATGGATCTGGAAACCATCATTCTCAGCAAACTGACACAAGAACAGAAAATCAAACACTGCATATTCTCATTCATAGACAGATGTTGAACAATGAGAACACATGGACACAGGGAAGGGAGCATCACTGTGGTCTGTTTGGTAGGGGCCAAGGGAGGGATGAGGGGGGAGGTCAGGGAGGGATAACATGGGGAGAAATGCCAGATATAGGTGACGGGGTGTTGGAGGCAGCAAACCACATTGCCATGTGTGTACCTATGCAACAATCCTCCATGATCTGCACATGTACCCCAGAACCTAAAGAACAATAAAAAAAAAGAAGAAGAAAAAGAAAAACCCAGGATCAAATGGCTTCAGTGGTCAAGTTTACCAAACATTTAAAGAATCAGTGTAAATTCTTCACAAATCTTTCTGAAAAGTAGAATAGCAGGGAACATTTACAAACTTCATTTATATTAGTATTGCTTTTAGACTAAAATAGACAGAGAGAAAAAAATTATAGACCTATAGCTCTGCTGAATATAAATGTACAAAAATTCCTGAGAAAATACTAGCCATCTGAAACCAAGTGATCTATTTTTAAAGTTATGCACCAGAGCATGTTTACATTTCTCCCCAGAATGCAAAGCTTGTTTAGCATTTAAGAATCAATTAATGCAACATAGCATATTAATAGGATAAAGGACAAAAATCAATAGGTTTAGAAAATTCATTTGGGAAAATCCAATGCCCTCTCATGATAAAAAGCACTTAACAGGTTAGAAATAGAAGAGGGGCTTCCTACACCTGATAAAGGGCATTTATGAAAAACCCACAGCTAATGCCATACTTAATTGTGAAGCATTGAATGCTTGCCTTCTAAGATCAGAAATAAGACAAAGTTAGTTGTCTGCTCTCACCACTTGTTTTCAACATTTTACTGGAGGTTGTAACCAGGACAATTAGGCATCCACATTGGAAAGGAAGAAAATGGAATAATCTCTATTTGGAGATTGTACAGATCATAGGTATGTAAAATATTCTCAGAAATCCATGTAAAAACAATTAGCACCAATAAAGGAATATGGTCAGGTAACAGAATGCAGGATCTATATGCAAATATCAATTGAATTTATGATCTTTTGAAAATGAAGACAGCAATTTTATTTATTAATACAATAGCATCAATAATCCAATAATTAAGAATAAATTTAACAAAAATTAAAAGACTTCTACATTCAATAATACAAAATATCATTGAAAGAAATGAAAGTTGATCTAAGTAAGTGGTAATCCATGTCATACTTATAGATTGGAAGATTTAATATGGTTAAAATGGCAATATTCCCCAATGTTCTCCAAATTGATCTATAGATTCACCACATTCCCTATTAAAATCAAAGCTACTTTTTTTTTTTTGCATACATTGACAAGCTGACCCTTAAATTCGTATGGAAATCTGATGAGCTCACAATAGCTAAAATTATCATAAAAAAGAAGTTGGGGATTGGAGAATTCAAACTCGTCAATTTTAACATTCAATAGAAAGCTATAGTTAATGGCAGAGTGCTGTGGCTCACACCTGTAATCTCGGCAACTTGGGAGGCAAAGGGGGGCAGATCACGAGGTCAGGAGATGAAGACCATCCTGGCCAACATGGTGAAACTCTGTCTCTACTAAAAATATAAAAATTAGCTGGGCATGGTGGCACCTGCCTGTAGTCCCAGATGCTCAGAAGGCTGAGGCAGGAGAATCGCTTGAACCCAGGAGGTGGAGGTTGCAGTGAGCTGAGATCATGCCATTGCACTCCAGCCTGGAGACAGAGCAAGACTCCAACTCAAAAAAAAAAAAAAAAGAAAGAAAGAAAGAAAGAAAGAAAGAAAGCTATAGTAATGAGGACAGTATGATATTAGCATAAGAATAAAAATATCCGTGGAATAGAGTTTATAGTTCAGAAAAAAACTCTTTCATTTATGGTCAATTAATTTTCAACAAGGGTGCCAAGACAAATGGGGGAAAGAATAATCTTTTTAAACAAATCTTGCTGTAACAACCAGATATCTACATGTAAAAGAATAAAGTTTTCCCTCTTCCTCACACCATGTAAAAATATGAACTCAAAATGGATCATAGATTCAAAAATGTAAAAACCAAAAGTATAAAACTCTTAGAAGACTACATAGAGGTAAATCTTTGCAATCTTGCCTTAGGCAAAGCCTTCTTAAATATGACAAGGAAAATACAAGTAACAAGAAAAAATAGATACATTGAACTTTACTACAATACAATTGAAAACTTTTCTGCTTCAAAAGATATAATCAAGAAAGTGAAAGCATAATCTGAAGAATGAGATAACATGTTTGCAAGCCATGTATTGAATAACAGAACTATATCTGTAATATATAAAGAACTGTTACATTCAACAATAAAAAGAAAATCTAATTAAAAATGGAGACAGAGTTTAAATAGACATTTCTTTAAAGAAGACGTACAAATGTCCACTGAGCACACGAAAAGATTCTGAATATAATTAGCCATAAAGAAATGCAAACAAAAACCACAGTGAGATACCACTTCACAATCACTAGCATGGCTACCATTTTGAAAAGATAATATTTGTTGGTGAAGATGTGGTGAAATTGAAACCTTCATAGATTGTTTATGGTAGTGTTAAATGGTGCAGTTCCTTGGTAAAACAGCCTAGTAGTTTCTCAAAAGGTTAAATGTATGGTATATGACCCAGCAATTCCACTTTTAGGTATATACCTAAGAGAAATGAAAACACATGTTCCTATAAAACCCGGTACAGAAACATTTATGCATTTCCAGTATTAATTGGCTATTTGTATATTCCATTTTCATCTGTACTCTTGGCTTGTTATTTGCACATCTTCTAAAAATGTTTAGTGGTTGCTTTAGACTTTGAGTGCATATTTTTAACTTACCATAGTCTGCTTTAAAATTACATAAAACAACTTCATATATAGTGTAAAACCCTTACAAATCTTCCATTTCTTCTCTTCCATTCATTGTGCTGTATCTGTCAAACTTTTAAATTCTACCTGTGTAAGAAAACCATGTTTTATTATTATTTTTGTTTTAAGTAATCAATCATCTCTTAAAGTGATTTGAAATAAGAAAAATATAGTTTATTTGTGTTTTACCTTTGTTTTTGCCATTTACAGCAATTTTTACTAGTTTTAGTCTAGTTTCATGTTTTGATTGGCATTATATTTAGTTGGTCTTAAGAGCTTCTTTTAACATTTCATAGCTGCATGGCGGTTTCCTGAACATTTTTTTAAATTTAATCTTCCTTAATGAAATACATTTTTATTGCATTTAGAATTCTGGATTGATGGATTTTTTAAACTTCATTATTTTAAAGGTGTCAGTCTGCTGTTTTCTGGATTATATATTTTTAAGAAATTTATCATCATTCTAATCTTTATTCTTTAGGTAGTATGTCTTTTCTCTGGGTGCCTTTGGTATTCACTCTATCTTTGGTTTTCAGCAATTTGACTAAAATGATATATTTGAGTGTGTATGTGTGTATTTGTGTGTATGTGTGTTTGTCTGTGTCTGAATGCTAATTGGTGTTCCCTGAGTCTATTAAATTTGTAGATTTTATTCATTTGGAAAATCATTGGCCATTGTTTTCTAAAGTATTCTGCCATTTTCTGTTTTTGTTTTTGTTTTTTGAATTATATTACTCCAAATAGTCAGGCAATTGGATGCCATGTTTTCTTTCTTCTCCTTTGTGGATGCCAATTACATACATGTATGTTAGCTTGATATTGTCACACAAAATGTTAGATATTTTTTCCTGTTTTTCACTCACTTTTCATTTTGTATTTTAGGTTGGATAATTTTTATTGACTTAGTTTGTTCAATGATTCTTTTCTTAACTGTGGCCAGTCTGCTAAGCCATTAAAGGATTGCTTTATGTCTTACATTGTGTGCATCCATTTTTTTATTTCTACTGTTTGCACTAGAAATTTTTATTGTTTCTATTTATCTTCTCAAAATGCCCATCCCTTCTCTGTGTTGTTTGGAGTTTGTTGTTTTGTTTGTTTGTTTTTGCTAGATCCTTTAGCATAAATTTAATAGTAAATTGAAAGTTCCATGTGACAGTTTTAACGTTTAGATCATTTGTGGTTCTGATTCTGTCAATGCCCTTTTCTCTTAACAATGAGATGCATTCATTGTGTCTTATAATACTTGAGTGGTTTTATAACATTGTATGTAGAAGAGAAAAAAACAAAAATAAATAGTATTTACTCTTCAGTGGGCTTACTTATGCGTCAAGTCACTAGATTCATACATCTAGGCTTATTGTACTTTTAACAAATGTGTCAAAGTAATTCAATGAAGGAAAATAGCATCAAAAATGGTACTGAAATAATTGGACATTTTTTTTTATAAAAAGAAGAAAGAAAGAAAAGGAAAAATTGAAAGAAAAGAAAAAAAAGTAGAACTGACTTCTTATCTTCTTCTACATACAAAAAAGTAACCCAAAATGGATCATAAACCTAAATGTATGAGATAAAATTTTAAAACTTTAAGAATTAAGTGTATGAGAAAACCTTTGGAACTTTAAGCTAGGCAAATATTTCAGAGCATAAGTACAAACCATAAAAAGAAAAATACTAATAAATCAGACATTAACAAAAATTTTTTATGCTTTTTTAAAAGACATCAATAAAAAGACAAGCCACAGATTAGAATAAAACGTCTTTTTAAAAACCCACATATATGGTAAAAAAAAAATTGTATTCATAACATTAAAGAACATTCTCAATCTAATAATAAGAGACAAACAATCCAATTTAAAAATAGGCAAAGGACTTGGACACTTCACAAAAGAATGTATATGAATGGCAAGCAAGCACATGGAAAGATTCTCAGCATCATTAGATTGTTCACTAGTATTGAATTTTAGAAGTCTTTGAAAATACTTTGGCATGAGATGTCTGTGGCAGAGTTCATGTGTGTGTTACATAAATATTTTCATGTCTCTCTCCATGCCAATATAAATTAATGTAAAGATTCTTCTGTATCTTAAAGGTCATTTTTATAATCTTGTTTATTTCATATTATACTTTGTATACATCTGGATTCTTAGATGTTGAGAATCTTTCCATGTGCTTACTTGCAATTCATATATATTCTTATACTCGCTTCATTTGGGAAATACAAATTAAAACACAGCAATCTGCTGGTTTGGCTAAAATGAAAACTATTTTCAATACTGATTGCTGGAAAGAATAAGATATAGTATTTGCTAGCACAATAGGGTGACTATATTTAAAAAACCATTTAATGGTACATTTAAAAATAACTGAAAGAGCAGAACTGGATTGTTTATAACACAAAAGATAAATGCATGAAGTGATGGATACGCCATTTACCCTGATGTGATTGTTATGCATTGCATGCCTGTATCAAAATATTTCCCATTATCCATAAATATGTACCCACTCTCTATATATAAAAATTAAAAATTAACAACAGCCAAAAAAAATTAACAACAACCAAAAAACCACACCAAGAGAAAGAGCTCATATTTTGTTTGTCAGAAGTCAAACTAGGACAGACAGTTTGGAAAACAATTTGACAATTGTTTATAAAGTTACACATGCAGTTAATATGTGATCCACCAATCTTTATTCTAGGTATTTGAAAACACATTCTAAAAATGAAAACACATGTCTACACAAAAACCTGTATTTGAATGTTTATTTTAGCTTTATTCGTAATAGTCCCAAGCTGGAAACAGCCCAAACATTTACCAAGTGGTGAATGTATAAACAATTTGAGTTACAATCAGCAATGTGCTCGGTAATAAAAATAAAGGAACTGATGATACATGCATCAACAAGAATACATTTCAAAATCATCATGCTGATGGAAGACAGACATGAAATGCTACATGCTCTATGATTCATACTGTATGATTATATGAGCACGACATTCTGGGAACGGCACAGTTACAGGGACAAATATCAAGTCAGTGGTTTCCAGGGGTTGGCATAGAAGAGGACCCGATGGCAAAAAAGGGTATGAGGAATTACTCAGTGTCATGAAAATATTCTATAAATTGATTTAGTGGGTGGTTATATGAGGAAAACATTATTTAGAAGTTATTTTAAATATGTTTTATGTTTTAGAGAATTTTAAATTTACAGCAAAATTGTAAAGATAACACAGAGGCTTCCCACATATCCTGCATCCAATTTTCCCTGTTAACATCCTACATTAGTCATTTCGTTTTTACAATTAGTGAACTAATACTGATAAACAAGGTCTATACTTCTTTCAAATTTACTTAGTTTTAATGTAGTGTCCTTTTTTTCTGTTCTAGAATTCCTTATAGGATATCACATTACAACTCGTTGTCCTATCTTCTTAGGCTTCTCTTGGCCTTGATTGTTTTAGAAGCTTTTAAAACAAGTTGAAATTTTGTTTTTAAGTTTTAAAACTTTTTGAAACCTGGACACTTCACAAAAGATTGTATAGGAACGGCAAGTAAGCACACGGAAAGATTCTCAACATCATTAGATTCTTCACTAGTATTGAATTTTAGAAGTTTTTGAAAATACTTCAGCATGAGATGTCTGTGGCACAGCTTATATGTATGTTGCATAAATATTTTAAACATTTTCATTGTCTCTCTCCATGCCTTTATAAATTATTGTGAAGATTCTTCTATACCTTAAAGGTCATTTATGTAGTAGGAACTACCTTGTTGACATCATGTTATATTTTGTGTACTTCTGGATTCAGTTTCTTTGCTGCAATACTTTGCTTTCAGGCCACGAAATGAATGAATTCATGAGTGATATTATTTCTATGATCTTATTCTATGATCCTTATTTATATCTGGTAAAATTAACTACAAATATTGGTTCATATCCACACAATTTTTAATAAAATATTGCTTTCACTTTCAAAAATAATATTGAGAATATGTCTTTTTTTAGTCATCTTTATGACTCACAAAAAGTTCTTAATTTACCGTGTTTTTGAAAAGAATCCAGTAAATATTATAACCCTGGTATATGTCAAAATATCAGCACTATTGCTCAATAAAATTCTTAGAATTTGTCTGTTCTAATACTTGTTACTTCATATTTTCAGCAATATTGTTGGTTTTCTACATATATTTGCTGACAAAGATAAACTTTTGGCTCATTGTATTATAATCACCGCTTATCATTTTAATTCTCTTTTTCACCGCAGTAGTAAGGATAAACATTAAACCTGAATATGTGGCACTTTGTCTTTTATTATTAAATAAAAAACTTTAAATGAGACTTCTAAGTCATTATGAGAGCTAAGTGAAAATTTTCAAACTACTGGCTTGAATTACCTTTGGATTAAACTTTGCTGAAAAACAAAGAGAAAAGATCTGTCTTCATTCTGGATACCCAGTTTTAAGTGTCTTATAAAATGTGATGAATAATACCTTGAAATCACTTAAGGAAAAACTACTAAGGGTGGGTTTCATTGTTGATTCACTTGATGAAAATTTGTCCTGGCAAGAGCAGTCTTGTCATTTTGTAACTGTGTTCTTTATTAGTATTCTCTTCAATATTAATTTTCTTTTTAGGGGTGTCACTTGTCCATTTGTGACCGTTAATAGGGTTAAAAGCAGATTTTAAAATCCAAGAATCTATAAAATGGAGCGTATCTAAACTGCAGCAGGTGGCAATTTAGTCAAAACAAATAAATATGTGTAAAAACTGAGGGTTCTGAGGCACTGTGCTTAGGGAACTGGGGACAAGGCTATGGAGAATACTTCCTGAGAGAGTTATGCTACAGGAGGTGATGCTTGATGGGTCTTAAAAGAGAAGCAGGAGATAGTATTTAGCTTACAGAGATCGAAAAAAAATAAATTTGAATCCCTGGAGAGTGAGCCTAGTCAAGAAAGAAGAGACCTGTGCAATGAATTAGAGAAGAAGAAAGTACTTAGTAAAAAATCTATGTCTTAGTCCATTTTGTGATACTATCAATATCTGAGAGTGAGAAATTTAAAATAAACATAAATTTACGTCTCATGGTTCTTGAAGCTAGGAAGTCCAAGATCAAGGGGCAAGCATGTTGTAAGGGCCTTCTTGCTTTGTCACCCCACAGAAGAGGGGCAAGAGCCCATGCAGGCATGAGAGTGCAATAGGAGCATGCATCCATTATGAAGTGGAACCCTCATGGCCTAATCAGCTCTCGTTGGGCCCCACTTCCCAACACTGTTGCATTAGGGATTAATTTTCCAACACATGCTTTGTGGGGGACACATTCAAACCACAGCAACCTACCTACTGGGGACTTTCTACCTGAGATTTATAATCCCGCTTTCACACAGATTTATCTAATGTATTTAGCAGCTAAAGTTCTGAGGGAAACCAGAGTGTTCTGTGGGAGGACTGGGAAAGAGGTTTCTGTGGGCAAGTCTCAGATAGGAGAGAGCTGGAGAAGAAAGGCCTTTGTCAGATGGGTAGCTTGCATAATTTTTTTCCCATTTTGTTGGTTGCTGGTTCACTCTAATGATTGTTTCTTTTGCTGAACAGAAACTCTTAAGTATAATTACATCCCATTTGTCTATTTTGGCTTTTGTTGCCAATGCTTTTGGTGTTTTATTCATGAAGTCCTTGCCTATGCCTATGTCCTGAATGGTTTTGCCTAAGTTTTCTTCTAGGATTTTTATGGTGTTAGGTTTTATGTTTAAATCTTTAATCCATCTGGAGTTAATTTTAGTGTAGGCTGTAAGGAAGGGGTCCAGGTTCAGCTTTCTGCATATGGCTAGCCAGTTTTCCCAACACCATTTATTAAACAGGGAATCGTTTCCCCATTGCTTGTTTTTGTCAGGTTTGTCGAAGATCAGAAGGCTGTAGATGTGTGGTGTTGCTTCTGAGGCTTCTGTTCTGTTCCATTGGTCTATATTTCTGTTTTGGTACCAGTACCATGCTGTTGTGATTACCGTATGCTTGTAATATAGTTTGAAGTCAGGTAGCAGATGCCTCCAGCTTTGTTCTTTTTGCTTAGGATTGTCTCGGCTATGTGGGCCCCTTTTTGGTTCCATATGAAGTTTAAGGTGGTCTTTACTGGTTCTGTGAAGAAGGTCGATGATAGCTAGATGGGGATAGCACTGAACCTATAAATTACTTTAGGTGGTATGGCCGTTTTCACAATATTGATTCTTCCTAACCATCAGCATGGAATGTTTCTCCATCTGTTTGTGTCCTCTCTTATTTCCTTGAGCAGTGTTTTGAAGTTCTCCTTTAGGAGGTCCTTTACATCGTTTGTTAGTTGTATTCCTAGGTATTTTATTCTCTTTGTGGCTTTTGTGAATGGGAGTTCACTCCTGATTTGGCTGTTTGTCTGTTATTGGTGTATAGGAATGCTTGTGATTTCTGCACATTGATTTTGTATGCTGAGACTTTGCTGAAGTTTCTTATCAGCTTAAGGAGATTTGGGGCTGCGACGATGGGGTCTTCTAAATATACAATCATGTCATCTGCAAATAAAGACAATTTGACTTCCTCTTTTCCGAATTGAATACACTGTATTTTTTTTTCCTTGCCTGATTGCTCTGGCTGAAACTTACAATACTCTATTGAATAGAAATGCTGAGAGAGGGCATCTTATCTAGTGCCAATTTTCAAAGGGAATGATTCCAGTTTTTGCTTGTTCAGTATGATATTCGCGATGGGTCTGTTGTGAATAGCTTTTATTGTTTTGAGATATGTTCCTTCAACACCTAGTTTATTGAGAGTTTTTAGCATAAAGGGCTGCTGAATTTTGTTGAAGGCCTTCTCTGCATCTGAGATGATCATGTAGTTTTTGTCTTTGGTTCTGTTTATATGATCGATTACGTTTACAGGTTTGCGTATGTTGAACCAGTCTTGCATTCCTGGGATGAAGCCTACTTGATAGTGATGGATAAGTTTTTGATATGCTGCTGCATTCAGTTTGTCGGTATTTTATTGAAGATTTTTGCATTGACGCTCATCATGGATATTGGCCTGAAGTTTTCTTTTTTTGTTGAGTCTCTTCCAGGTTTTGGTATCAGGATGATTTTGGTCTCATAAAATGATTTGGGAAGGATTCCTTCTTTTTGTATTGTTTGAAATAGTTTCAGAAAGAATGGTACCAGCTCCTCTTTGTTCCTCTGCTAGGATTCCGCTGTGAATCCACCTGGACCTGGACTTTTTTTGGTTGGTAGGCTATTAATTGCTGTCTTAACTTCAGATCTTATTTTTGGTCTATTCAGGGATTCACCTTCTTCCTTTTTTAGTCTTGGTAGGGTGTAAGTGTCCAGGAATTTATCCATTTCTTCCGGATTTGCTGGTTTACGTGTACAGAGTTGTTTGTAGTAATCTCTGATGGTGGTTTTCATTTCTGTGGCTTCAGTGATGATATCCACTTTATCATTTTTTATTGCATCTATTTGATTCTTCTCTCTTTTCTATTAGTCTGGCCAGCGGACTATTTTGTTGATCTTTTCAAAAACAAGCTCTTGGTTTTATTGATTTTTTTGAAGGTTTTTTGTGTCTCTATCTCCTTCAGTTCTGCTCTGATCTTAGTTATTTCTTGTCTTCTGCTAGTTTTGGGGTGTTTTTGATCTTGCTCTTCTAGCTCTTTTAATTTTGATGATAGAGTGTCGATTTTAGATCTTTCCTCGCTTCTCATGTGGGCATTGATTGCTATAAATTTCCCTCTAGACTCTGCTTTAAATGTGTCCCAGAGATTCTGGTACATTGTGTCTTCATTCTTATTGGTTTCAAAGAACATCTTTATTTCTACCTTCATTTCATTGTTCATCCAGTTGACATTCAGGGACCAGTTGTTCAGTTTCCATGTAGTTGTGCGGTTTTGAGTGAGTTTCTTAATCCTGAGTTCTAATTTGATTGCACTGTGGTCTGATAGACTGTTCGTTATCATATCAGTTCTTTTGCATTTGCTTAAGAGTAATTTACTTCCAATTATGTGGCCAATTTTAGAGTAAGTGCAATGTGATGCTGAGAGAAATGTATATTCTGTGGATTTGGGGTGGAGAGTTCTGTAGATGTCTATTAGGTCCATTTGGTTCAGGTCTGAGTTCAAGTCCTGGATATCCTTGCTGATTTTCTGTCTCGTTGATCTGTCTAGTATTGACAGTGGAGTGTTAAATTCTCTTGCTGTATTGTGTGGGAGTCTAAGTCTCTTTGTTCATCATTAAGAACTTGCTTTTTGAACCTGGGTGCTCCTGTATTGGGTGCATATATATTTAGGATAGTTAGCTCTTCTTGTTGGATTGATCCTTTTATGTAATCTATTGATCCATTATGTAATGCCCTTCTTTGTCTCTTTTGATCTTTGTTGGTTTGAAGTCCATTTTATCAGAGACTAGGATTGCAACCCCTGCTTTTTTTTGCTATTTGCTTGGTAAATCTTCTTCCATCCCTTTATTTTGCCTCTATGTGTGTCTTTGAACATGAGATGGGTCTCCTGAATACAATACACTGATGGGTTTTGACTTTTTATCCAATTCGCCAGTCTGTGTCTTTCGATTGGGGCATTTAAGCTGTTTACATTTAAGGTTAATATCGTTATGTGCGAATTTGATCCTGCCGTTTTGTTACTGGCTGTTTTTTTTGCCCATTAGTTGATGCGGTTTCTTTGTTGCATCATTGGTCTTTACCATTTGGTACGTTTTTGTAGTGGCTGGTACTGGTTGTTCCTTTTCATGCTTAGTGCTTCCTTTAGAAGCTCTTGTAAGTCAGGTCTGATGGTGACAAAGTCTCTCAGTAGCTGCTTGTCCATAAAGGATTTTATTTCTCTTTCACTTATGAAGCTTAGTTTGGCTGGATATGAGATTCTGGGTTGAAAGTTATTTTCCTTTTTTTTTTTTTTTGAGACAGAGTTTCACTCTTGTTACCCAGGCTGGAGTGCAATGGCGTGATCTCGGCTCACTGCAACCTCCGCCTCCTGGGTTCAGGCAATTCTCCTGCCTCAGCCTCCTGAGTAGCTGGGATTACAGGCACGCGCCACCATGCCCAGCTGATTTTTTTGTAGTTTTAGTAGAGACGGGGTTTCACCATGTTGACCAGGATGATCTCGATCTCTTGACCTCATGATCCACCCGCCTCGGAAAGTTATTTTCCTTAAGGATGTTGAATATTTGCCCCTACTCTCTTCTGGCTTGTAGGGTTTATGCAGAGATCCACTGTCAGTCTGATGGGCTTCCCTTTGTGGGTGACACGACCTTTCTCTCTGGCTGCCCTTAGCGTTTTTTCCTTCATTTCAACCCTGGTGAATCTGACGATTGTGTGCCTTGGGTTGCTCTTCTTGAGGAATATCTTTGTTTTGTTCTCTGTATTTCCTGGACTTGAATGGTGGCCTGCCTTACTAGGTTGGGGAAGTTCTCCTGGATAATATCCTGAAGAGTGTTTTCCAGCTTGGATTCATTCTCCCCATTGCATTCAGACAAACCGATCAAGTGTAGATTAGGTCTTTTCACCTAATCCCGTATTTCTTGGAGGCTTTGTTCATTTCTTTTTACTCTTTTCTCTCTAGTCTTGCCTTCTTACTTTATTTCATTGTGTTGATCTTCAATCTCTGATATCCTTTCTTCTACTTGATTGATTTGGCTATTGAAACTCGTGTATACTTCACAAAGTTCTCGTGCTGTGTTTTTCAGCTCCATCAAGTCATTTATGTTCTTCTCTAAGCTGGTTATTCTCATTAGCATTTCCTTTAACCTTTTTTTCAAGGTTTTAAGTTTATTTGCATTGGGTTATAACATGTTTCTTTAGCTCAGAGGAGTTTGATTATCCACCTTCTGAAGCCTGCTTCTGACAATTTGTCAAACTCATTCTCCATCCTGTTTTGTTCCTTTGCTGGTGAGGAGTTGTGATCCCTTGGAGGAGAAGAGGCATTCTGGTCTTTGATGGTTTAATCCATTTTGCACTGGTTTCTTCCCATCTTTGTGGATTTATCCCACTTTGATCTCAAGGAGCCACTTGAGGATGGAGTTTGTCCCTTGTCTGACTATAGAGGTGCCGCTGGGCTGCCATGGGCTTAGTCTGGTTGCTGCATAGGCTTCCTGTGTCTTTTGTTTACACAGAGAGATTAGGCTGACCTCTGTAATGGAGAATGCCCTTCCCCCCACCGAACTGGATCCTTCCAGGTGGAGCTCGAACTGATGTGCTGGCTGCGAAACCCTCAAGCAAGTAGGCTTCAGCCTGCTGGACTTTGTGGGGAAGGGGCCCGCCTAGCCTATTGCATGTCTTCCTGCTTTTAGCACCCCCCCTCTCTGGGGGGCAGGTAGCTCCGTCCCAAAGGCTCTCCCAGCAAGCCAATGTATCTGCCTAGATCTGTGCTGACAATCCATGGCACCAGCCAGGGCTGCTATTCAACTCTGCGCAGGTAACTCGGGTGCTTTTCAGCCTGCTGAAGATCTCCTGGTCTGTAGGTTTCAGAGGCTTTGGGTGAAGCACAGTACCTGGACTGGTGTGCCGGAAAGGGTGAGCCCCCGATCCTCTGGTCAGATGCCCTTCCCAGGTGGAGCAGTGCCTTGCCCTGCCTCAGTTTGCCCTCTTTGGGCTATGCCCACTGTCCAACCAATCTCATTGAAATGAACCTTGTACCTCATTTGAAGATGGGGAAATCACTCTCTTTCTGCATCTCTCTCACTGTGAGCTGTGCACCGGAGCTGTTTCTATTCAGCCATCTTGGCAGAATCCCACTCATTATTTGCCTTTAAAAACAATCTTTTATATAGCTTCTTAAAATATCATCATTTTAATAAACAATATGTTCTGTATGGTTGGGTATTGATTTCCAGTTCATTATTATAAATAATGTTGTAATAAAGATTTTGATATGGAGTTTCTGCCACATCCTTAATATTAGGATTCATATTTGAAGACATTTCTTATCGAATAGCTTGAGACTGGGGAATAATCACCAGCCTGCTCTCTATGGATTGTGCAAACCTGAAAAGACTTTCCTGCTTCGTGTCACTTCATTTGAACGAAGAAAGAGAAATGCACTGATTTCAAGTAGATTACTAGAAAAGCTGTCTGTAATGCTGAATCTTCCCTTTACAGGGAAGATTCCTCAAAACCAATACTTTTTTTTTTTCCTTATACTTTTTCTCTAAAAGGCTGTTTCCTGCATGATCTGTCTCCTCAGTCACTCTTCACAGGATTCTGAGAAGCTGCAAGAATTTGTAGGCACAAACTTGAGGCCTGGATTCATCTCCAATGTTGTGGAAAGGGACTGTACATCATGGGGCAGAGCCCTGGGCCCCTCTGTACCACTTGAACAGAGCTGGGGAGAGTGGCTTCCTGAGTGTATCCATGTTGGATTAAGACCAAGACTTCCTTGCCTAGGCCAAAGTAAGCTGTGTGGTCCATTCTGTGATACTGGTCAGTTCTAATACTTACAGAAGAATTTCCTTGCCACACTGCAAGTAACATTCAAACACACACCAAAAATTCTAAAAATAAACCACCAAGCAGCTGGGAGTGGTGGCACACACCTATAATTCCAGCACTCTGGGGGGCCGAGGTGAACAGATCACCTGAGGTCAGGAGTTTGAGACCAGCCTGGTCAACATGACGAAACCATGACTCTACCAATAATACAACAATTGGCTGAGTATGGTGGTGTGCACCAGTAGTCCCAGCTACTTGGGAGGTTGAGGCAGGAGAATTGCTTGAACTCAGGAGGTGGAGGTTGCAGTGAACCAAAATCGCACCATTGCACTCCAGCCCGGAAAATAAAGTGAGACTCTGTCTCAAAAAAAAAAAAAAAATTACCAAGCTATATAGTTTCTAATAATATCGTCTGAGCGTGGAAGGAAGAATTTATAGTAGTATGCAAACTAGAATTACAACTGTGTAAAATATCTATTCATGTAAACAAAGGGAAACAGGAGAGTATAAATGGGAATTTTCTTAGGGTAGATGACCCAAAGACTTTAAAAAATAGTCTAATGATATTATTTATAGTAAATAAAATGTATATTGTCTTGATATGCTGTTATTTCTAAGTAATTTTTTTTCTTAATAAAAAGCAGCATGATATCCTCTCTTTTCCATTACAGCTACCATTTGATGAATTTCTCTGTCAGCAGGAGTAGCCTCTTTGTTTAAAGGAAACCACATATTAACTTTTAGTGATACATGATTTATGTTAACAATGTGGCTAGCCTTGTGTCCACGCTTTGGTTCTAGCAGCTGTGTGTACAGAATCAATTAGTCATTTGTCAATAGTAGGGCAGTGAGGTCACTGCAGCTTCTAATTTGGTCCTTTTCCTGGTGTCACAGCTTTGCTATCCTCAAAATATTTGCAGTAGGCCTTGACATCTACCTTATTTTACTGAAATACTGAAACCCAAGATGCCTAAAGTTGTCAGTAAACAAGAAAAGAAATTCCAACTTGTGACTGGAAGTCAGATCCTGATTTCATGTTTGACAGTTCACTTGAAGCATGCATCACACTCGCATTCACCCATTAGAAACAAAACGAACGGCATACTTATCTGTAGACATTTCTCAGAATCTAGCACTTGAACTTCCACCTTCCGTGTTCGCTGAAGGACGCCATACGGCATGGTGGGTGCTTGAAGAAATAAGCTAAGAATCAACTAGAAGGTCTGATTCTTGGTCTGTCAGGAGGAAGCCGTGAGATCTTGGGGAATAACCTTGCATTGCAGAACCTCAGTATTTTTAACTAGAAGATGCTGGTTACATTAGATGGCCTCCAAAAGTAGAGGCTTTTTTAGGCTGCCTAGCTTATTTGCAAAGAATGATGACAAAGAATTCAAGACGTCATCCTCAACAGAAGATCCCTGTCCTTGCCATCAGTCAGCTCAGCCATCTCTGTCACAAGTGCACAGCCCTGGCTCAGGAGCAGCAGGCTCACCACGGAGCTGCTGCAGAAATAACATGAACTGCAGGTCCTGCCCGTGCTGCATTAACAGCTGGTTCCTTATACACAAAGGAAAACACATGCTTGTTGGAAAGATGGCCTTAAAGGAATCTTAGGGCTCCTTTTTACTTAAGATAGGAGAAACCAGGCACAGAGGTAAACCCAGACATAATTTACTTCAAAAGTACATTTCTGAATAACACAGTCAAAATAAAGAAGAAAAGAGGAGGGACTTTTCCTACCAGTATTGACATAGTATCAAAACACTGCAGTGCTGGCACGAGAACAGACAAGTAGGCCAATGGAACTGAACAGACCCAGAAGAGGGGAGGAGGTGTAAGTGGGAACTTAATATACCATAAATCAAATGGGAAACAATGGACCGTTTCATAGATTCCATTGGGGAAACTGGCTCGCTATGGGGGGAAAATCAAAATGGAACACCAGATGAAAAGGTGGATTCTAGATGTATTCCACCTCCAATTGTGAAAGGTAAAATTACAAAGTAATAGAAAAAATGGACAAGTATCTTTTTACCTAGGAATAGGAACAATAATCTTGAAAAACATTTGAAAGAACAAGTCCAAGGACAAAAATAGTTATAATATTATGACATCCAAGTTAAAGGTTTCTGTTCAGTAAAGCACAACTATGGGTAACTGAAACATGACGAGATAAAAACAGATATCTATGGTATCTAAAAGTGACATGCAGCAGCTTCCACTGTCTGGTACAACATATAAAGATGTTGAATATCATCCCTTCTGTCTTCAGAATGAAAAAAAAAAGCTAAACAAATGGAAAATCAACAACTTTTCTTAGGTCCATAAGAGAATTAAGGTAACAGGACAAATTGCCACATTGAAAACTAAAGAGACAACCATGCAGATACAGAGAGTCACAGCTTCCTGGGAGCAGAAGCTGTCACTGCAGCCTACAGCTAGCATATGCAGCTTGAGTATGAACTAGCTTGAGTGACAGGATCTCCTGGGGACCCAGGCTTGCTGTTACCCCTAGAAGCACCACCAGGTTATCAGGATGAAGGTAGAAAATTGTCCCCTCATGCTCTGGCAGAGGGAAAAGGAGCCAGGTTGAAACCCACCCAGAGCATTCTGTGTTCCTTGACAAAGACCTCCTGCAAGAAAAATCATCTTGACAAAGCCGAAACCACATGGGTTTTACCAGTACCTAACTAATGTAGGGTGAGGAAAAACTCAACCCCATCCTTGTCTAGGCTTCAAAATGAGAAGAGGAAAATGCCCAACACCACGTCCCTCTAGCCTTCTATCTGTCTTCAGGAAGAGAAAAAGCTGAGAAGCACTTGTGAAGGTCACAGCCTGGGGACACAGGCTCACTGAGAAACTGACACCAGATGGCAAGTATGTGGAATTCTTCTCTTCTACTACACACTCTCCTACCACAGCAATGGGCTTCTGCATAACAACATGATGACAATGGGGAGAGCTGAAAGTCTAGACTCTATTTAAGGAGTCTTTAGAGAAACCCAAGACAACAGGGGAGATAAAGACATGAATACTAGAAGAAATGCTGGCCTCTGACATCCAGAGCTACATTAAAGAGTAAACACAGCCTAACTCCTAGCCATGAAGACACCAAAAACCTATGTACCTCAGTTCCTTTCACTTAATACATCATTTCTATCTTTCACCAAAAATTACACCGCATGCCAAAAGGCAAAAAAAAACAAACAAAAAACTCAGTCTGAAGAAACAAAGCAAGCATCAGAGCCAGACTCAAACATGACAGAGATTTGGGGATTGTCAGACCAGGAATAAAAATAACTATGATTAATGTGCTAAGAGCAAATGGAAAAGTGGACAACCTGCTAAAACCTGGGTAAGGTAAGCACAGAGATGAAAATGCTAAGAAACAATAAAAAGGAAATGCTGGAGATTAGACACGTGACGACAGAAATGAAGAATGCCTTTGATAGGCTCATCAGTCGATCAGACACAGGTGAAGAAAGAATCTGTTAGTTTGAAGATATGTCAGTAGAAATTTTTCAAGCTGAAAAGCAGAGACAATAAAGGGAAAAAAGAGAGAGAGAAACAGAATATTCAAGAACTGTGGAGCAATAACAAAAGGGGTAAAACTGATATTAAGGTGTTATTTGGACAAAAGAAAATTCTGAAAATCAATAAAACAATAAAAATAATAAAGTATCAATCTCTATTTTTAAGAAAATGGCAACTTATAGGAACTGGAAATACAGAAAGGGAAGATGACACAAAAAGAGCATGAAATATGCCCAGATCTGTTAGTTGTTACTAAAATTGAAATATTTTTAGATGAAATATCACAATATTTACCAGACAGGCAAAAATTAGAAAGCTGCATAATGCCAAGTGTTGGCAGGGATGTGGGGCAGTAGGCACATTCACGCAGAAAGGGAGAGCAGTGGACTGGTGCAGCCATTTGGGGAGTGATATGGCCGCGCTGTCAGGTATAGAGTATGTGCATCGTGCATACTGTATTTCTACTTACACATACCAAAGGAATTACCACAAAAAGTCGTGAGGTAAATGTGTGCAGATATTCATTTCAGCATCAGTGTGATGGCAAGAAGGAAACGCAACCTGAGTGACATCATGGAAGAGGGGACGGGAAAACCTGTCTACGTGCCACGGAAAACCAGCGTGAGCCACACTGAAACAGAACACAACATTCCCTACCTAAATGAAAAGCCGTCAGCCCCCATGCACATTCCTCAAGACACAGTAAAAATGTCTGCATTTGCCAAATGAGAGTGGCTGATACTTAGAAAAGCAGGAGTTGGCAGCGGAGAATGGAGGTAAAAGAACATTTTATAAAAACACAAAGAAGAGGACCTTCAAGGATCAATAATGATACTGTGGACTAAGACTAACTTGCCCATTGGCATCTGTGGTAAAGAAAAAATAGTTAACAAAAACTTCATAAACAAAGCCAGTGGGCACAGGGAAGTCCCCTGAAAGTTACTAGGGACTTACTCTCTGGAACGGAACCTGGGCTTTTCTGTGCTTATCAGTTTACATCCTCATCTTCTTTTTTAATTAACTGGGCCAAACTCACTCCCAGTGGCCATACTTCGAAAAGAAAAAGATTCAAAGTTTCTAAAATTCAGTTAAAGTGCTGCAATTCAGTGCTGTCTCAACTCCAAACACGTTTCCAAGAATCTACTGGATGTTGTCACATGGATGTCCTGAAGGAACCTCAAATGCAGTGCCCAAAAATCTGAGTGCATCAGCTCCCCTTCAAAGTGCTTTTCCTCCTACTTGGGCATACTGCATTCACTGCGTCTCCCCTCTTCCTTTCCCACGTGCAGCCTGTATGCTGAGAGTCACTAAAACCTCCCCTTCCTCTGTTCTCTCTGGCCCTCCCTGAAGACTCTAGATCTTGGCAGACTACAATTTTTTTACGACTAAGTTTCTCTCTTGTTACCCAGGCTGGAGTGCGATGGCGCAATCTCGGCTCACCGCAACCTCCGCCTCCTGGGTTCAGGCAATTCTCCTGCCTCAGCCTCCTGAGTAGCTGGGATTACAGGCACACACCACCATGCCCAGCTGATTTTTTGTATTTTTAGTAGAGACGAGGTTTCACCATGTTGACCAGGATGGTCTCGATCTCCTGACCTCGTGATCCACCCACCTCGGCCTCCCAAAGTGCTGGGATTACAGGCTTGAGCCACCGCGCCTGGCCCTGAAGACTCTTTATACAGGCTTCCTAAGTGCTTTAGAAATCAGATTCACTCCTATCACTACCCTACTTAAAAATGAGCTCCATTGCCTGCGGGCTCTTCACCATATCTTCAGCATATCAAAAAAGACTCTGTGATATGATTCTACCCCATCCACAAACTTGCTCTGTCATTTCCCATCATACAGCCCTGGGGTGGAGGGCAGGGGCGCTCCCTGAAAACACCATACTCATATCTTTTGCCCTCTGTCTGCAGAGAGGATGAGTCAGGGTAGACTGGGGAGCCAGGCTCTGCTGCAGCAACAAATCTTCAAGGGTTATAAAAACAAAGATTTATTTGCCTCTCATGTCTCATGTTCTTCATGGGTCAGCTGCCACTCTGATTCCCATCGCCTTCGCTCTAGAACAACAGCTGATGGAGCCGCCCCTCTGGCCCTTTTTCGAAAATAGAGAGCGTGGCAGACTACAAGGTGGCTACCAGCACTTCCTTCAGAAATGCGGCATGGCATCTCTGCTTGCACCCCACATGTCCAGTCTAGCATTCATGAGATAGGAACAAAGTCTCACCCCCGCCCCATTCCAGGAGAAGAAAGCAAATACTAGAGATGCATGGGAGCCTATCGCACAAAACTGATTTCCTTCTGACTGTGGTACTCTTCCAGGCTTACCTCCGCCTGTGAACACCTAGGCTGCATATTTTAACCTTTACTTCCTCTGCTGCTGTATGTCCAGCTTTGCCAGATAGAGTTAACTCTTTTATTCCTCTGTGTTCCTGTAGCAGGTGGGATGTGCTTCTACACTAACACTTACATGTTCTGGGGAAAGTGTGTATTTCTCATGTTTGTCTCCCCATTCTGATTTTATGCTCTGTAAACTAAGCATGCTGTTTTCATCATTTTTGTGCTGTGAGCATGTGTACTTTCATGTTGGCAGAGCATGGCACTTGGTGTCCAGTTGCTCAATAATTGATTGTTGTATTAATATTTATTGAACATTGTAGCATTCACGAGACTGTGTCTGACAGTCTTCCAACTACAGACGGTATAACTGACCCAAGGGCTTTATCTGCTGTGCTCTGAAATTCATGGCTGCAGTATGCAGTTAAAAGGGCCAAACTCACTCCCATGGAAAAGAAATGCAGCATGGCATCTCTGCGTGCACTCCCAACATGTTCAGTCTGGCATTCATGAGATAGCCGTCGTGGACAACTCCCAGCCAACGGCCCAGTGCAGCAAGGATGCTAAGGCCAATTGCTGGGAGATGCAGGACGTCTACTCTGGTGAACTCTGCCTCTAGACTCCCCAGTAGCCTCATGAAAACTTCCAAGAATTGCACAGCATATGAGAATTCTTCCAATCTCTCCTTCACCCAGGGTGAGAGTTGGATCAGGGTTTGCCTGTACTCCTAGGCTCTCTGGCCTCTGTCCCCAATTTCTTTCCCTGATGTTTCCTCCTAATGAAGTTCTTTCAAATTTAATCTCCCCTTGGCATTTGCTTGTCAGATGACCCAGCCTAATGTAAGATTTCATTATTATAATTGCTACTGGTAGAATAGGATAAAAACTTCCTTGGGAGTTTAAAAGTAAGAGAACAATTCGTTAAGGAAAACAGGAAATTGCTTCATGCTAGAGGTGGATTGGAGTCAGGCTTTGCAACATGGATGTGACACTGTTGTCACCAGGATCTCTGTTGGAAAGAGGAGGAGAAACTTGCAAGAAATGGGAAAGGGAAGGCTTCCAGACTTAATTCTTCTTTCATTTACACATAATAGATACTGTATTTTTTAAATCTCCAGACTCAGATGTGTTTTTAATATTGGGAAGATAATTTTCTTTTATGCCTTAATTTCTTTGCTTTCTTTTCCCCTTGAATTATTGATTCTGTTCCTTTTGTTTAGCTTTCTCCTTTGGGAAGACTAACTACTCAGCATTCAGGTTGTGCAAACTTTACTCCCCCTCTAATATCTTTCTCTGTCATCATTTTCATTCATTTGCTCCATGTTCTGTGATTACTTCCCAAGTTTCTTCCTTTCATCAACAATATGACAATCTGCAGTGTCAATAACTGTCCTCTCTTTCCAGCAAATACTTTAATTTGGCTCTTGTGATTTTGATTTTCATGGAATCTCTTCATGCCTCATCTCAACATTTTTTTTTAGCCTATAAAACAAATATATGTTAAAAATGTCTCCTGTTTCCTGCAGCAAATCTATTCCAGAGAAAGTTTTTCTCTCAAGTCCTTAAGTATCGTTCCCCTTCTCTTGGGTGGTGGATCTTTTGCTATTGGCCTGCTCTGTGGTAACTTGACCCTGCCCTACCAGTGATTGGGGTCTATTGTTCTGAATCTGGGTTGAGATGCAGAAAAAAGTCTTTGGGAGTCCCCAGGAGGAAGCCCCGCTTATTCACAAGCCTCAGTGCATGAAGACAAAGGAGGGGGAAACCTTTGTTCCCGTGGAACAAACCTATCTGAGAAGTCAAACCGTGAAATGGGATACCCATGAGAAGAGTGTCTGATTAGGAGCGCATGGGACGGAAACCAGATGAAAAAGCATCAGAGGTGGAGGCAGGGCCTGGAGAGCTCTCCTGAGCCAAAGAGTCTGTCAACAGTGACTTTTCATAAAGGGCCGGCAGGCTTGGCATGAGCGGGAAGGAAGTTATTAGGAATACCAGTCTGGTCTAGACATGCATGTAGATCATTAGGCTTATTTATTCTACCATGGAGAGAAACTCTTTCAGGTCACTTTTTTTTTTTAAACAGTCATCATATATTGAGTCTCCTTAGCTCCCTCACAGACAAGCAGGTGTGGCTGGGGCCCTGGCAAGTAGTGACCAAATGTCAAAGGATCTTTCAAGCCCTGCACACAGGTTCACTCATGTTTAAGTCAGGAGGGGGATAACTCAGTATAGCTGGACTGCAGTTCAGCAGGACAGGAAGGCAGAAGATCATGTGATCCAGGCTCCAATCATGTCACAGAACTAATTCACCAAAGCCCAGCCACCAACCACTCCCACCCCACCTCTTGTTCCCCAGATGCAAAAGGGCAAAGGTGTGCTTGACCCTGATATGATTCCCTGGTTTCTTTCCCCCACCTGCCTCTCATTCCTGTGCTGGTTCAGCCCCAATAATCAAAACGGGGGTCTTCCTTTATACCCACTGCATAGTATTCAGATCACTTCAGTTCTTTCTCTTTTAAGGAATTCCAAAATTTTTTGCTATTAAGAAAATTTGCTACATTAATTTTAATGGCATGGTTTTTATGACACTGGTTTGCAGACACCAAAAAACAGCCCAAAGTGCTGAGGGATAGACCCCTTTGCAAGTCCATGGTGTCTGCTTTCCCCAGTAGGGACTGAGGTCAGGAGCTGTGGGGTCAGTCAAGGCCCCTCCAACTTTCTGACTTCGCTGCTTTGGCTCAGGGAGCAAAACACATGTTGTCCATTAATGGTGTTTTTAAAATCTGGTCTAACTGGTGATTTATTTAGTGAAATATCCTCCAGTTTTTGGTATATGTTGACTATTATCTTTAGTTTCCAATACTGATGCAGACTTTTCCCTATTTAATTTCATGAGTGTTTTAATGACACCTTTTACTTTTATTTCCTAGGATTTGGAAATATTTTATTAAAAATTTTATTTTAATGAAAACAAAGAAAAATATGCTTTTAGTTTTTAAAAAGCGTATGTTTTTCACAGAGCTCTCAATGCTTCATATTACTATACTACAAACCATTTGAAGGCAAGGGTTGAATCTTGGACAACTGATGTGTGGTGGAAAGACTTCTCATTAAATTAGGAGTACAGATTCTAGTCTCTTTTCAAAGGCTCTTACTCTCTTGAGTTGAACAGTAAAAGCAATGGTATAAAGAACTTAAATTTTATCTTCTAACTTTTTCTATCAGACTGACTGTTAAAATAACAAAAAGTTGTAAGAGATACATGAAAGAAAGTTATGAACTGTCTTATTTTTATTAAGCCTCAAGAAGAAAGAATAACCATTGGACAAAATTCAACATTCTTTCATAATAAAAATTCTCACCAAAATAGATATAGAAGATACGGCAAAACAATAAAAGCCATATATGAGAAGCCCACAGCTAACATCTACTCAATGATGAAAAATTGAAAGCCTTTCCTCTGAGACACAAAACAAGCAAAGCTGCCCACTCTCATCACTCCTATTTAACATTATTGGAAGTCCTAGCCAGAGCAATTAAGCAAAAGAGAAAAATAAAAGGCATCCAAACTGGAAAGAAAGAAGTGAAATCACCACTGTTTGCTGGTGATGTGATCTCATATATAGAAAATTCTACAGAGTCCACCAAAAAAAAAAAAAAAGAAAAAAGAAAAAACTGTTGGAACTAATAAATGAATGCAGTCGAGCTACAGGATACATAATCAACACACAAATATCAGGACACTAATGATGAACAATCAAAAAAATTAGGACAGGCAAGATGGCCAAATAGAAACAGCTCTGGTCTGCAGCTCCCAGCAAGATCAACACAGAAAGAGGGTGATTTCTGCATTTCCAACTCAGGTACCTGCCTCATCTCAGTGGGACTGGTTAGAATGGGTGCAGCACATGGAGGGTGAGCAGAAGCAGGGTGGGGGTGGGGTGTCACCTCACCTTGGAAGCACAAGGGGTTAGGGAACTTCCTCCCCTAGCCAAGGGAAGCCATGAGGGACTGTGCCATGAGGAATGGTGCACTCCAGCCCAGATACTATGCTTTTCCCATGGTCTTTGCAACCTGCAGACCAGGAGATTCCCTTAGGTGCCTGCACCACCAGGGCCCTGAGTTTCAAGCACAAAACTGGGTGACCATTTGGACAGACACCAAGCTAGCTGCAGGAGTTTTTTCATACCCCAATGGCACCTGGAGCACCAACAAGACAGAACCATTCACTTCTCTGGAAAGGGGGCTGAAGCCAGGGAGCCAAGTGGTCTTGTTCAGCAAATCCCACCCCCATGGAGCCCAGCAAGCTAAGACCTACTGGCTTGAAATTCTTGCTGCCAACACAGTGGTCTGAAGTTGACCTGGGATGCTCAAGCTTAATGGGGGGAGGGGTGTCCACCATTCCTGAGGCTTGAGTAGGTGGATTTCCCCTCACAGTGTAAACAAAGCCACCAGGAAGTTTGAACTGGGCAGAGCCCACCGCAGCTCAGCAAAGCTGCTGTAGCCAGACTGCCTCTCTAGATTCCTCCTCTCTGGGTAGGGCATCTCTGAAAGAAAGGCAGCAGCCCCAATCAGGGGCTTATACATAAAACTCCCATCTCCTGGGACAAAGCACCTGGGGGAAGGGGCAGCTGTGTTGATGCAGTTTCAGCAGAGTTTAATGTTCTTGCCTGGTGGCTAAGAAGAGAGCAGCAGATCTCCCAGCACAGTGCTCAAGCGCTGCTAAGGGACAGACTACCTCCTCAGGTGGGTCCCTGACCCCCATGTCTCCTGACTGGGAGACACCTCCCAGCAGGGGTCAACAGATATACCCATTACAGGAAGGCTCCAGCTGGCATCTACTGGGCACCCCTCTGGGACAAAGCTTCCAGAGGAAGGGACAGGCATCGATCTTTGCTATTCTGCAGTCTCTGCTGGTGATACCCAGGCAAACAGGGTGTGGAGTGGACCTCCAGCAAACTCCAGCAGACCTGCAGCAGAGGGGCCTGTTAGAAGAAAAACTAACAAACCAAAAGCAATAGCATCAACATCAACAAAAAGGACACTTACACAAAAACCCCATCTGAAGTTCACCAATATCAAAGAAAAAAAGGTAGATAAAATCAAAAAGATGAGGAAAAACTGTGCAAAAGACTAAAAATTCCGAACACCAGAATGCCTCTTCTCCTCCAAAAGATCACAACTCCTTGCCAGCAAGGGAACAAAAATGGATGGAGAATGAGTTTGTTAAATACAGAAGTAGGCTTCAGAAGTTGTGTATTAACAAACTCCTCTGAGCTAAAGGAGCATGTTCTAACCCAATGCAAGGAAGCTAAGAACCTTGAAAAAAGGTTAGAGGAATTGCTAACTAGAATATTTACCAAGAAAATGGAAAGAAAAAAAAAAAGCAGGGGTTGCAATCCTGGTCTCTAAATAAACAGACTTTAAACGAACAAAAATTAAAAAAGACAGAGAAGGGCATTACGTAATGGTAAAGGGATCAATGAAACAAGAAGAGCTAACTACCCTAAATATATATGCATCCAATACAGGAGCACCCAGATACATAAAGTAAGTTCTTAGAGACCTATAAAGAGAATTAGACTCTCAAACAATAATAGTAGGAGACTTTAACAACCCCTTGTCAAATTAGACAGATCAACAAGACAGAAAATTAACAAAGATATTCAGGACTTGGGGCTGGGTGCAATGGCTCATGCCTGTAATCCCAGCACTTTGGGAGGCCGAGGCGGGTGGATCACGAGGTGAAGAGATTGAGACCATCCTGGTCAACATGGTGAAACCCCGTCTCTATTAAAAATACAAAAAATTGGCCGGGCGCGGTGGCTCAAGCCTGTAATCCCAGCACTTTGGGAGGCCGAGGCGGGTGGATCACGAGGTCAAGAGATCGAGACCATCCTGGTCAACATGGTGAAACCCCGTCTCTACTAAAAATACAAAAAATTAGCTGGGCATGGTGGTGTGTGCCTGTAATCCTAGCTACTCAGGAGGCTGAGGCAGGAGAATTGCCTGAACCCAGGAGGCGGAGGTTGTGGTGAGCCGAGATCACGCCATTGCACTCCAGCCTGGGT
>NW_022436994.1:876301-1017161 GCF_009761245.1 Sapajus apella
AAAAAAAAAAAAAAGAAAAAAGAAAAAAGATATTCAGGACTTGAACTCAGCTCCATAACAAGCAGACCTAATAGATATCTATAGAAGTCTCCACCCCAAATCAACAAAATGTACATTCTTCTTAGCACCATTGCACTTATTCTAAAATTGACCACTGAATTGGAAGTAAAACACTCTTCAGCAAACGCAAAAGAACAGAAATCATAGCAAACAGTCTCTCAGACTACAGTGCGATCAAATTAGAACTCATGATTAAGAAATTCACTCAAAACCACACAACTACATGGAAACTGAACAACCTGCTCCTGAGTGACTACTGGGTAAATAATAAAACAAAGGCAGAAATAAATAAGTACTTCGAAACCAAAGTACTTTGAGAACAAAGACACAATGTACCAGTATCTCTGGGATACAGGTTAAGCAGTGTTGAGAGGGAAATTTATAGCACTAAATGCCCACAGGAGAAAGTGGGAAAGATCTAAAATTGACACCCTAACATCACAATTAAAAGAACTAGAGAAGCAAAAGTAAACAAATTCAAAAGCTAGCAGAAGACAAGAAATGACTAAGAGCAGAACTGAAGAAGATGGAAACATGAAAAATCCTTCAAAAAATTAATGAATCCAAGAGCCAGATTTTGAAAAGATTAACAAAAGAAATAGACCACTAGCCAGACTAATAGCACAATCAAATAGACAAAATAGAAAACGATAAAGGGGATATTACCAATGATCCCACAGAAATACAAACTACCATCAGAGAATACTATAAACACCTCTACACAAATACACTAGAAAATCTAGAAGAAAATGGATGAATTCCTGGACACATAAACCCTCCCAAGACTAAACCAGGAAGAAGTCGAATCCTGAAGTAGACCAATAACAAGTTGTCAAATTGAGGCAGTAATTAATAGCCTAAACCAAAGAAAAAAAAAAAAGCCCAGGAGACACAGATTCACAGCTGAATTCTACCAGAGGTACAATAAGGAGCTGGTACCATTCCTTCTGAAACTATTTCAAACAACAGAAAAGGACTCCTCCCTAACTCATTTTAGGAGGCCAGCATCATCCTGATACCAAAACCTGGCAGAGACACACACAAAAAAGTAAATTTCAGGCCAATATCCCTGATGAACATTGATGCAAAAATCATCAATAAGATACTGACAAACTGAATCCAGCAGCACATCAAAAAGCTTATCCACCATGGTCAAGTCAGCTTCACCCCTGGGATGCAAGGCTGGTTCAACATACACAAATCAATCAACATAATCCATCACATAAGCAGGACCAATGACAGAAACCATGTGATTATCTCAATAGATGCAGAAAATGCTTTTGATAAAATTCAACACCTTTCCTGCTAAAAACTCTAAATAAATTAGATATTGATGTAATGTGGCACAAAATAATAAGAGCTATTAATGACAAACCCACAGCCAATATCATTCTGAATGGGCAAAAGCTGGAAGCATTCCCTTTGAAAACTGGTACAAGACAAGGATGCCCTCTCTCATCATTCCTATTCAACATAGTATTGGAAGTTCTGGCCAGGGCAATCAGGCAAGAGAAAGAAATAAAGGATATGCAAATAGGATGAGAGGAAGTCAAATTGTCTCTGTTTGCAGATGACATGATTATGTATTTAAAAAACCCCATCATCTCAGTCCAAAATCTCCTTAAGCTAATAAGTAACTTCAGCAGTCTCTGGATAAAAAATCAGTGTGCAAAAATCACAAGCATTCCTATACACCAATAATAGACAAACAGAAAGCCAAATCACAAGTGAATTCTCATTCACAATTGCTACAAAGAGAATTAAATACCTAGGAATACAACCTACAAAGGACATGAAGGTCCTTTTCAAGGACAACTACAAACCACTGCTCAAGGAAATAAGAGAGGACACAAAGGAAAAACATACCATGCTCATAGATAGGAAGAATCAATATCATGAAAATGCCATACTGCCCAAAGTAATTTATAGATTCAATCCTAGTGCTTTTAATTGTGATATTAGGGTGTCAATTTTAGATCTTTCCCACTTTCTCGTATGGGCATTTAGTGCTATAAATTTCCCTCTGAACACTATTTTACCTGTAACCCAGAGATATGGTACACTGTGTCTTTGTTCTCAAAGTATTTTGGCTTCAAAGTACTTATTTATTTGTTTACTTTTGCTTCTCTAGTGCTTTTAATTGTGATGTTAGAGTGTCAATTTTAGATCTTTCCCACTTTCTCCTGTGGGCATTTAGTGCTATAAATTTCCCTCTGAATACTGCTTTACCTTTATCCCAGAGATACTGGTACATTGTCTTTGTTCTCAAAGTACTTTGGTTTCAAAGTACTATCCCATCAAGCTACCACTGAGTTTCTTCACAGGATTAGAAAAAAACACTTTAAATTTCATATGGAACAAAAAAAGAGCCTGTATAGCCATGACAATCCTAAGCAAAAAGAACAAAGCTAGAGGCATCACACTACCTGACTTCAAACTATACTACAAGGCTACAATAACCAAAACAGCATGGTACTGGTACCAAAACAGACATATAGACCAATGGAACAGAAGAGAGGCCTCAGAAATAATGCCACACATCTACAACCATCTGATCTTTGGAAAACCTGACAAAAACAAGCAATAGGGAAAGGATTCCCTATTCTATAAATGGTTTTGGGAAAACTGGCTAGCCATATGCAGAAAACTGAAACTGGACCCCTTACTTATACACTATACAAAAATTAACTGAAGATGGATTAAAGACATAAACATAAGACCTAAAATCATAAAAACCCTAGAAGAAAGCCTAGGCAATACCATTCAGGACGTAGGCATGGGCAAAAACTTCATGACTAAAACACCAAAAGCAATGGCAACAAAAGCCAAAATTGACAAATGGGATCTAATTAAACTTAAGAGTTTCTGCACAGTAAAATAAACTATCAATCAGAGTCAACACGCAACCTACAGAATGGGAGAAAAGTTTTGCAAGCTATCCATCTGACAAAGGTCTAATATCCAGAATCTACAAGGAACTTAAACAAATTTACAAGAAAAAATAACCCATCAAAAAGTGGGTGAAGGGTATCAACAGACAATTCTCAAAAGAAGACATTTATGTGTCCAACAAACATATGAATAAAAGCTCATCATCACTGGTCATTAGGGAAATCCAAATCAAAACCACAACGAGACACCGTCTCACGCCAGTTAGAATGGCAATCATTAAAAAGTCAGGAAACAACAGATGCTAGAGAGGATGTGGAGAAATAGAAATGCTTTTACACTGCTGGTGGGAGTGTAAATTAGTTCAACCATTGTGGAAGACAATGTGGTGATTCCTCAAGGATCTCGATTCAGAAATACTACTTGACCCAGCAAACCCATTACTAGGTATATACCCAAAGGATTATAAATCATTCTACTATAAAGACATGTGCATATGTATGTTTATTGCAGCACTATTCACAATAGCAAAGACTTGGAACCAACCCAAATGCCCATCAATGACAGACTGGATAAAGAAAATGTTGCACATATACCCCATGGAATACTATGCAGCCATAAAATAAGGATGAGTTCATGTCCTTTTCAGGGACATGCATGGAGCTGGAAACCATCATTCTCAGCAACCTAACACAGGAACAGAAAACCAAACACTGCATGTTCTCACTCATAAGTGGGAGTTGAACAATGTGAACACATGGACAGAAGGAGGGGAACATCATACACAGGGGCCTGCTGGGGGGATGGAGGACTGGGAAAGGATATTACTGAAAGAAATACCTAATGTAGATGATGGGTTGATGGATGCAGCAAACCACCATGGCACGTGTAAACGTATGTAACAAACCTACACGTTCTGCATATGTATCCCAGAACTTAGTGTGTAATTTAAAAAAATTAAGACAACAACCCCACTTACAATAGCAGTAAAAAATATACTTAGAAATAAATCTAACCAAGAAGTGAAAAATCTGTACACTGAAAACTAAAAAATGTTGACGCAAGTAATTGAAAAAGACATAAACAAATGGAAAAATGGTCTGTGTTCATGAATTGGAAGGATTATTTAAATGTTCATACTATCTAAAGAGATCTACATATTCAATGTAATCTCTACCAAAATTCCAATGGCAATATCTTAAATATATTCTAAAATTCATATAGAATCACAAAAAAACTCCAAATAGCCAACTCAATCATGAGCAAAAAGAAGAAAAATCTGGAGGCATCACACTACCAAATTTCAAGCTATACTACAAAGCTGTAACAATTAAAAGAGCATGATACCAGCAAAAAAAAAAAAAAGACTCACTGATCAATCGAGCAGAGTAGAGAACCCACACATGTGCGGTCAGTACGCTCAGTTGATTTCCTACAGAGGTGTCAAGGATATACAATGGGAAAAGGACAGTGTTTTCAAGAAATGCTGTTGGGAAAACTAGATTTTGTTTTTCATGCAGAAGAATAAAATTGGACCCATATCTCACACTGTATGTACAAATTAATTCAAAATGGATCAAAGACTTAAACATAAGACCAGAAACCATAAAATCTACTGGAGGGAAAGATAGGGAAAAAACAATACCAAATTGGGCTGGGCAACAAGTTTTTTGGATTTGACCCCAGCAAGTGCAGGCAACAAAAGCAAAAATAGACAAATAGGATAATATCCAAAAACTTCTGCACAGCAAAGGAAAGAATTAGCCATATACAGAGATAACCTACAGATTGAGAGAAAAGTCATGCATCTCCGAAGGGGTTAATATCCAAAATACATAAGGAACTCAAACAACTCAATAGCAAGAAAACAAGAAACCCAATTTTAAACATGGGTAAGGAGAGCGAAAAGGCATTTCAAAAGAAGGAATAACAACAGAAAACAGGTATATAAAAAATGCTCAAAATCCCTAATCATTAGGCAAAATAGCAAATTAAAACCACAATGAGATACCATCTCACACCTGTCAAAATGACTTTTACAAAAAGACGAAAATAAATAAATAAACAAATAAATGTCAGCAAGAATGTAGAGAACAGGGAATCCTTGTTGACCATTGGTGGGAATGTAAATTAGTACAGCCCTTATGGAAAATTAAATGAAGTTTCCCCAAAAAACCAAAAATAGAACTAGGATATGATCCACACTTCCACTTCTGAGTATTTACCCAAAAGGTTTGAAATCAGTTTGTTTAAGAGATATCTGCAGTCAGGCATGATGGCTCAAGGCTGTAATCCCAGCACCTTGGGAGGTAGATCACGAGGTCAAGAGATCGAGACAATCCTGGCCAACATAATGAAACCCCATCTCTACTAAAAAGTAGCTGGGCATGATGGTGCGCACCTGTAGTCCCGGGTACTCAGGAGGAGGCTGAGGCAGGAGAATCACTTGAACCAGGGAGGCAGAGGTTGCAGTGAGCTGAGATCATGCCACTGCACTCCAGCCTGGTGACAGAGTGAGATTCCATCTCAAAAAAAAAAAAAAAAAAAAAAAAAAAAAAAAAGATAGAGAGAGAGAGAGAGAGACAGAGATCTGCCTGCACGGCCATGTTTATTGCAGCGCTGTTCATGATATCCAAGTTATGGAATCAGCCTATGTGTCCATCATCAACAGGTGAATATGTGGTCTGTATACACAATGGAATACGAGTCAGTCTTAAAAGAGAAGGAAATTCTGTCATGTGTAACAGCATGGATGGAACTGGAGAACACTACACCAAGTAAAATAAGCCAGACACAGAAAGACAGATACCGCATGTTCTCACTGATATGTGGAATCTAAAATAAACTCAGAAGCAGAGAGTGTATTGGTGGTTACAGAAACTGCGGGGTGAGGGGAATGGGAGATCACTGAATCTGTTAGACAGGAAGATATATTTTTTTCAATTCTATTGCACAGTATAATGAATATAGTTAATAATAGAGTATTGTACATTTCAAATTGCTAAAAGAGCACATTTCAAATGATCTTACCATAAAAAGTGTTAAGTATTTGAGGTACTGGATATGTTAAATAGCTTGATTTAATTATTCCATGTTTTATTCAAAATCGTAACATTCTATATCCCATACATTTACATAGTCTTCCCTTGGCATCCACAGGGAATCGTTTCCTGGACCCCTCATGGATCCCAAATCCCATGGATGTTCAAGTTCTTTATATTAAATGGCAAAAGTCATTGCATATAACCTACATACATCCTCTTGCGTATTTTAAGTCATCTCTAGACTACTTATAATACTTAATACAAAGTAAATGTTATGCAAATAGTTGTAATACTGCATTTTCATTTGTATAATTTTTATTACTGTATTGCTATTTTTATTCTTTCCAAATTTTTTGGATCTGTGATTGGTTGAATCCTGGATGTGGAGCACACAGTTACTGAGGGCAAACTGAACACTTATAAACTGTCAATTTACAATTTAAAAAAAAGGAAAAGAAGAAAAAGACCATAACTTAGCCTAGTGGTTTTCAAAGTTTGTTTCAAGAAAATCAGGGGTGGGAGGAGTTTATGTATTTACTACACTATACTTTTATCATTATTTTAGAATGTACTTATAAAAAAAAGTTATCCTCAGGCAGGTTCTTCAGGAGGTAGCTGCAAGAAGGCGTTGCTGTCACAGGAGATGACAGTTCCATGCCTGTTTTTGTCCCTGAGGTGCGACAAGATATGGAGCAGGAAGACAGTGATATTGATGAGCTGGCCCTGTGTAGGCCTAGGCTAATGTGTGTGTTGGTGTCCTAGTTTATAACAACATTTTTGAAAGTAATGAAAAATCAAAAACCTTTAAATAGAAAAAAGTTTGTAAAGGATATAAAGACAGAAAATATTTTATATAGCTGTACAATATGTGTTATTACAAAGGAGCCAAAAAGTTACAGTTAATAAAAATGGACAAAGTTAAAAAGTTACAGCAAGCTAAGGTTAATTTATTATTGAAGAAATAAAAATATTTGTTATAAATGTAGCATAGTCTAAGTGTACTGTTTATAAAGTACTAAAATGACCCAGGCCTTCACGTTCACTCACTGACACCCACTGACACCCAGAGAAACTTCTGCTGCAGGCTGCATTTATGGCAAGTACCCTGTAAGTGTGCCATTATATAATCGTTTGTACCTTATTTTTACTGTACCTTTTTTATGTTTGGATACACAAATCCTTACCCATTGTGTTACAAATTGCCTACAGGATTCGGTTCAGTAACATGCTGCATAGGTTTGTGGTCTAGGAGCAACACGTACACTGCAGTGTGTAGAAGCTTGTGTCATCTTGTGTAAGTGCAGCCTATGATGTTCACACAGTGACAAAATCACCTAATAATGAATTTCTCAGAACATATTCCCTTGGTTAGGTGACACATGACTATAATACTAATATGTTATTTGTCTTTTTCACTCTTGTTTCTCATGAGTGGTGGGGGGTGTTGCAAAGGCTGCATTATGTATGATGTCACAACAGATTGAATGCAAAAGCAGGTAAAATTATTCAGTTTTCTTCTATTAAGCCAGACATTAAAAAGATTTGCAACACCGTGAAACAAAACTACCCTTCTCATTAAATATTAGTTAACAACTATCTAAAATAAATATCTAAAATTTAAAAACTACTAATGAGTTTATAATTGATATATTGAAATGAATTAATACATAATTGTTTTAAGTTCTTAGTTTAAATTTTGCATAGAGAAAATACCTACAACCCACATAAGGACTCTTTGGGGTCTTCAGTTATTTTTAAGAGTATCAAAGAGTCCTGAGGCCAAAAGTTTTGAGGACTGCTGACCAAAGCTAAAAGGTTTAGTATTAACCAAATATCAGATAGTTATGCAACTCCCATCTCTGAGATTCCAAAAGATCAATGGCCAATTCTTGCTCATTAAAAAAAAAAAAACTATTATTCATCAGGCATTACTGATTCAAAACAAATTGTTTATAATAACTTAGAGGGATGTGTTTTTCAGATTATTCTAAGGCTCTCTATACATTTTTAAAATTACTATGTTCTTGCTTGCCCTGATAGTTATTATATATCGAGAAATTATATTAAGCATTTTAAATATGTAAAGTCACTTACTCTTTATGACAACCAGATTCATTTACTCTTTATGGCGGCACAGATTTTCCTGTCACATATGGGAGAGAGCTAAGGATTAGTATACTAAAATGACTTGCCCAAGGTCATCTGACTGACAAATGGTAGAACAGGGATTTCTTCTAACTAAATTTCAATTTCAGTACCAGGCTCTTATCTTTTTTCTTTGAGGCTAGTAATATTGACTTTTAACACCATTCATTATTCATGATGTATTTTATTTCTAATGTATGGACATCATTTGCCTTAGACCAAAACCTTATATAAATGGTGACTGAACTGAAAGTCCTAGCATCGTGTTTGCCCATTGAAGCATGGATCCAGCTATTGGCATTTAATCATTCATTCACTCATTCATTCCATAAATATGTATTGAGTGCTACAATATACCAGATGCTAATCTTTTTTGTTCAAACAGAGCAGACGATAAGCTCCACTTGCTTACAGAGCTTACATTCCCATCAGGTAAGATAAATAACAAATACTACACAAAACATAATAAATATATAAATCATATGGGGTGCTGGAAGCTCCAAATTCTGAGGAATTCACAGAGCAGGCTCAGGGCACTATTTACGTGTGCAGGCAGGGTATGGTGGGGTCAGCAAGAGGGAGCCTGTGGGTTGAGTGGGGGCACTATTTACGTGTGCAGGCAGGGTATGGTGGGGTCAGCAAGAGGGAGCCTGTGGGTTGAGTGGCGTGAGCTAGGAGAAGAAAGGGAGGAGACCTAGACAGAATCACAGGGAACCAGACAACCTGCTGCCTCACACCTGCAGGAAGAAAGGCCTTGAGTGGAGACAGGGGCTGATATGATATCACTTACATGTTGTAAGGATCAGCTGGCTTCCCTGTTGGGAATACTGCGGACGAGGGTGGCAATTTAGGATAGTTTAGGGACTTAATGCCAAAATACAGGGAAAGCATGATGGTGGCTTGCAGCAGGATTAAAATTCAGGGCCAGGGTTCCTTAAGGACCTAGAAATAGAAATTCCATTTGACCCAGCAATCCCGTTACTGGGTATGTATCCAAAGGATTATAAATCGTTCTACTATAAGGACACATGCACACGAATGTTCATTGCAGCATTGTTTACAATAGCAAAGACTTGGAACCAACCCAAATGCCCATTGATGATAGACTGGACAGGGAAAATGTGGCACATATATACCATGGAATATTATGCAGCCATCAAAAACAATGAGTTCACGTCCCTTGTAGGGACATGGATGAACCTGGAAACCATCATTCTCAGCAAACTGACACAAGAGCAGAAAATCAAACACCGCATGTTCTCACTCATAGGCGGGTGTTGAACAATGAGAACACATGGACACAGGGATGGGAGCACTACACACTGGAGTCTTTTGGGGGGAAATGGCGGAGGGACGGGGGGGTGGGGAGGTGGGGAGGGATAGCATGGGGAGAAATGCCAGATATAGGTGAAGGGGAGGAAGGCATCAAATCACACTGCCATGTGTGTACCTATGCAACAATCTTGCATGTTCTTCACATGTACTGCAAAACCTAAAATGCAATTAAAAAAAAGAAAAAATAATAATAAAATAAAATTCAGGGCCAGGGGCTTGATTTCACAACTGGTGAGAAGGAAAGTGGTGAGAAGTGGTTGGATACTGGATATATTTGAGAGGTAAAAGCTGTAAAACCAAGTTTCACCAGAAGACAACTCTAGGTATCACAGAGCAATTATTACTAAAGACATCCTTGCATCACGTCATCCACCCTAAAATGAAAGTGAAACGTCTACTTTCTACTTGTATCATTTTATTTCTAGAACTCTTTGTTTAGAATCCCTTAAGAGTTGCAGGTATAAAAACTCTAGGAACGGGTAAATAGCTGTCGATGAGTCATCACTACGTTATTCATGGATTAAAATGAATGTGTGGCTTAGGGCAATTGAGCTAGATCTAAATGACTACCAAGTGACTGCCAAATGATTTAGGAGACTTAAATCTGAAAAAAATACTTTCCTAAGACTTTAAATTGACTTATCAGCAATTTTTGCAGCTGTTCAAACCCAAGTAAAATTGTTAGCCCTGTTTAGAGAAAGGTCAATTGCTCAAAGGCAAGTAAATACATCATTCAATTGTTATTCTTTGCTTTGAATTTTTTTAAAGGACAGCCTGCTATTGATTTGGATTAATTTAATGAGCATGCTCATTTTAAGGGAGAACTAATAGTGTTAAAAGAAACAATTAAAATCTCAGGAAGTTAAACTACCAGGATTTAATTCTTACACCATTCTTTACCTCCAGCACATTAGTGAAATGAAGATAATCATAATAACAACTATACCGTACAGGTTTTGAAGTTAAGCGAGCTTATGCCTGTACCAAACATTGCACAGCACGATAAATGCTATTGTTATTAGAAGGCCGCACTGAAAATGTCAGAGAAAACATCCTCATTGATGCCTAGTATAATATTAATTCAGTAATGGATCAATTACTTCTAATCTCAATCACTTAGGGCCATAAGCCAAATGATTTGTGGTTTATAACTAAGCAACCCAGCAGTATTTTGTGTAAAGCAAGAAAAACGACACTGTGGTACTCACAATTCATCTATTGATATCTGAAAATTTTCCCTATTACTAAGAGTATTCCATACATATACTGGAGAAAAAGCACTATTCCAGTCATAACTACAGGAAATGTCAAGACAGCTATTCCTTCCATAGAAAAAAAAATACGAAACTTAGATAATAGAAAAAAATACAGGAAAAACTTTTGAAAGCGACACAATTTTCTAATCATTCTTTTCAATCTAGTTCCACATTTGCCTTCTCTTCAAAACTGCTTTTCAGCTCAGTATTTCTAGAGAAAATATATATTTACAAGGCAAAAGCAGATCCTCTTGTACTTTTTTAAAAGTTTTTATTTTCTGGCTGTGTAAATACTGTTTGCCAGAAACAACAGAGAAAACTCTTAATGAGACCACATATTACATGTGTTAGAAAATCAGAGCTACCCTGGAATTTCCTAAGTATATATTTATGACTGTCTATGTTTCTGCTATAAATGCCCAGATATAATAAGCTATAGTCATTATGTTGACATATTTATATGTAACATGTCATTGTGTGCATGGCAATAGTACTGAAGTTATTCTTGAAAAATAAAAAAGTAAAACAACTAAATAACAACAAAAAAAAGGGATGTTAGGAATGGTAAACATGCTTACTCGGGACCAAAGACAACTGCACACAGTGAAATCTTGATCAGAAAAGAAAGCGCATTTCTCCTGAGCAGTCCCATGAATGTACAACACAATGGTGGTATCTTCTTTCAATTACTGCTGGTGTCATGAGCCAAAAGATTCTGAGTTTGTTTGAGCAAAGCCACAAAGGAACTGCTGTCAGGAATCAATTTCAGGCTGTGCAGAAAGCCCTCCAAAAGCCAAAGAATTTGGTCTCATGCAGGGTATGGGATTTTGAAGGCACATTTTGTAGTGTGGGAATGACTTTCTTCTGACATGAAGGAAATGGGGAGTAAACGGGAAAGCATTTTTCCTATGAACTGGCTAAAACTTCAGTAACCTGACACTTTTATAAATCAATCAGATGCAGCATCCTGTTTCTTCACATGACTGTTTTTCTTAGATGATTAGGCTCCCTTACCAAATGGATTTGAGTTTTAAAATGCAGTAAATGCTAAGTCAACTCGGTTGCAACAACCGGGCTTTTGTGTCTGCCTGAGCTGTTTAGTTAGCTGTGGTCCTTGTTCACTTGTTGAGGTCAAACTCTTCATTATGAAAGACCAACAGTTTGGAGAAGAGAAGCTCAAATAGCGCTTTCTGTCACCTAGAAGGTTATCCTTTGAAAAAGTCTTATTTCCAAGAGTAACGGCTCCCTCTGGGTGCAGGAAAGCCTATAGTTTTCTGGACTCTCTGGCTTCCTTCACACTTGGCAGATATCCTGGTTTACTTTGCATCCCCAGTACATATAGGAAACGGAGCAAAGAGAATGCAGTGCTGCTGGCCTTGGCTCTGAGCACTCCAGGGGGCGTGACATGTGCATTTCAGTGTGAATGACTGATGTGCAATGTTGTACTCTAAAATCCCCAACATTTACAGCATATCTGTGACAGGCATATAAAAGGGACCCAGTGTGAAAACTGACATTCAGAGTAATGAAAACCTATGATACTAGTGGATTTATTTTTTCCTCTTTAGAAGTTCTCAGATATTACACATATCCACAGGAGGATTTGTGGTATTAACATTTCCCAAAATGTATTAGGCCACAGAGTCCTTCTTCTGTGGAACATTATGAGACTAATGTCCACAGAGTATTCTTTGGGCAACACTCTTACCAGAATGCATGCACTTAAACACAAATAATAGCCATGCAAAGATGTTTATCTGCATTACCCTTTCAGCAAGTTAGAGAAAATCTTCAAGTGCATTGATCAAAGCAAAACATATGACAAAGCACTGAGTTAACAATATAAAACACTCAGTTAAAATATTTCTATTTCCCTTAGGATCCTCTAGAGAAATTAACAATTCATGTGTCTACCAATTTTATGTAAAATTTCTGAATGAGGAAGATTGAGTAGCTTCGCAGGGTGTCTCTGCCACACTAAAACCATTAAAATGCAAAGTAAAATATCTGAACTATCTGAAGGGACATCTTCAATGATAACATAAAGGCACAAAGTAAAAATGTCAATGTAAGAATAAAAATCAGGAATTCAGTGAATATTTGTGTGGAGACATGTTCCTCGTCTCGTTATCTTGCATCTATACAGATGTTCTTTAATTTCCACTTAATTGTCGTAAGCTCTTGGAGTGTGAGTTTCTAATCCTGAAGTATTGAATGATTCTTATTTTGTTCTTTCTACTGTGATTCAGTTCTTTAAATGGACTTGCATTTTGTATAATTATGTGTAGACTGTATTTCTAAACACCATTATACAAAATGTAGATTACAACAATTTTCCGTATCTCAATTAGGTACCATATAGTTGTAGCTGATAAACACCCCTAAAGAAGTTGATAGACCAGAATGTAAAGAGCAGCTCTCTGTGTGGTGAGGACATGGTGGAATTTTGAAAATATTGTAACTTCTTTTAAATTTCAGATTTTATATGTGTGTTTGTTACTTTTTCAATAGAAAAAAAAATTAGCTTTCAAATATATCACCATCATTGTGTGGACTGTGGAGTCCAGATGGGTAGGGTGTGAATCTCCACTTCTCCACTCCTCTCTGTGTGGTCCTGGGCAAGTCACTTAACCCTCCGTATCTCAGTGTTAACATCTGTAACATGGGGGAAAACAATAGAATCTACTTCCATAGGCTGCTATGTGCAATATCTGAATCAATACTTTGGAAGTATCTAGGGCAAGGCCAGTAGTTGAAAATGTTAGCCTTGATGACAATTATTTTTTCATTGCTGAAGTGTTTTATTGATGGATTTGGAAGTATACCATTGCTAGGAGGACTTTTCCCAAGTCAACACTTTAATTCTGGAGGGGCCTCGTTCCTCAGAAATGCTGTACTGCCGCTTGGAGTCTAATTCTGCTTAAATATGGCTCTTCTGTCCTTTTTATGCCTATGACTGTGAGGTGCTGGGGGTGTGTCATGACTCTGTGCCCACTGTGTTGCACCTCGCATTGTGTATGCAATAAATGTTTGTTAAGTACATGGACACCTTTAGCATCGCCCTCAGAGAATCCAAGGCATCTTATTCAATGTGTCAGGGAACAGGGGCTTTGGTCTGTGCCCCAGAAGTTCTTAAATATTTGCACACTGCAGCCACTTGCTGTTAACCGGTGGGACTGTGGTAGTGGCTTCCTCAGTGTGGTCCCCCGTCCCGCAGTATCAGCATCACCTGGGAACCGGTTAAAAATGCACATTCTCAGGCTGCACCCCAGACTGACTGAATCGAACCCTCTGGGGCTGGGCCCCAGCAATGTGCATTCAAACAACCCTGCAGATGAGTTTGACCCACATGAAGCCCCCAAGAGTCTGACACAGCAGGTCACTCTGGAGACCCTGACCAAGCCCTGCTGCCAGGATGGCCACTGTGCCCACCAGATGGAGGCAAAGGGCAGGGAGCAGAGGGAGGCGGCTGCAAGGGAACACCCTGCAGTCCTGGCCAAGGCTGTCCCAAGCCAAGTGCAAATGCAGTCTGCAGATGGGAGGGGATCCCCAGGGTGGAGCCCCGATTACTCAGGAAGCTGGGTCAAGCTGGGGACACAGGGCGTGGGTGGACCCAGGGAAGCAGAGCCCTGAATGAAGATTGAAATGTCGAAGGGGAACAAAATTAGACGTAGATGTCAGCCCGTAAAGCAAACCACAGCCTGTAAGGCACAGCACAATAATGACCGTAGGGGGCATTTGGGATCTGAGTCAGATTTGCCTGTTTTCTCCTGGGGATTGCCTCATAAGCCCAGTTGCAGGACTCAGGTTTCTAATTCTTAACTTGACAGGTAACATCTGAGCTGGGGTTTGGAGTCATGTTCTGTCTCCTGTTCCCTCTCACTGAGTCCTCGGGTGTCCAGCAGTGATAGGGTTGTGGAGAATATGGTGCTGGGCCGTCATCTGAAATTCTGCTTTCTATGCCCTACCAAGTGCCTTCTCTGCAATGGAGCAATGGTGCTTTAGTACCCTCGTACTTACCAACTGAGGACGGATGTGAAAGTCCTTTGTAAACTGAACGTTGTCCAAATGGAACCTATATTTCAGCCAGGGCTCTCCATGACTCAACTTTGCCTCCCCATGTCCCCAGGATTGGCCTACCAGTTCTTCTGGTGGATGCATTTATTTTGTGAAAGGTGGTGTGGTTATTAGAACAGAAAATAAGAGACTCGATTCCACCTTAGCTTGGTCAGTTACTAGCTCCATGACTCTGGGCAGCTACTGATCCTCATTAGCCTCTAAAATAAAGCAGAGATCATGAAACCTAACAGCAGAGTTAAGCAGGAGGAGTCTGGCACACAACCACACTTGCTGCCTTTTTTTCCCCAAAGACAAGACAACTGAGGTCAAGAAAGGGCTCAAAGAAGACAGTGATGAAGTTAAAATCTGTGCCATTTCTCTGGAGTCCTACAGTGACTTCCCATCTCACCCAGAGCAAGAGCCAACATCCTTAAAATGTCCCAAAGGCTATTCCCTTAGATAGTTTGGGCTCTGCTATCCCTGGTGCCATCTCTTACTCCCTCCACCGCTCAGTCCCTTACCCCCAAGATACTGCAGCTGCACTGGCCTCAACTTTGATCAGATATAACCCTCGGGGGAGGCCTTCCTTGCTACGTTACCTAAAGTTCCCACCCTCCGCAGCTCGTATACCCCTCCTTTTTGTTCCGTTTTTCTCCTTGCACATCTTATCTAATGCACAACTTATTTTACTTACTCGTCTTCTTTATTTTCTCCTCCCTTACTACAAGTTCCATTAGATTAGGCAATTTTTATCTGTTGTTCGTTCATTTATCCCCAGGGCCCAGGATGTTGCTTAGCAGGTAGTAGGCACTTATGCATTATTTGTTGGATGACTCAAGATGAGAGCTCTGTCAATTACACGACGAAGTGGCAAGATGTCTACAGCTGTCTCAGTTGACAAGTGCTTTACACACATTATACTGTCCTATCCAGGAGTGGATGTACAATGGTTTTGTGCCACAGTGGGCTCATTCAATATGCATAACCTTCCAAAACAATTTCTGTAAATCCTTGCCATTCTATTGGTTTTTGACTGGGAGAGCATGCTTGAATGTTCAGGGATCATGTACAAAGGCTTCTGGTGTCCTAACTTTTGCTGCAGAGCAGAGCGGGGGTGCTCTGGAATGTCAATGTGGATCAAGGACACTGCTGTGGGAACTGGATCTCACATGACGTGGGCTCAGTCAGCTTACTTCCGAATCCTCAGCTCAGGACAGCATCAGTGCAGCATCACAAATACACTGAAGTGTGAGGTGGCTCGGGGCACCCACACCTACAATCCTTCGTATAATTCATGAAACTCTACTCACTCTACTTGACAACAGCCATGTAATTGGCTGTTAGAAACTTTAAGTCCTACTTGGCCTAGACACCCATTCCATTCACTCAGAGCCTGTAATACCTCTCTGCGGAGGCAGGGCTTGGCCGTTCTGCCGAAAAGCAGTCTTCAGGCAACAAGAACGGATTAGCTCGTTTTCCACTAGGAAAAACAGTATTATCCATCGTTTTTGCTTTGAAACACAGAGATTTGTTTAACTGAAATATCACAAGATATCTGACTGGCTTTAATGTTTAGTACTATAAAAAGGCAAAGAAAACACAGTGAGACAGGCCTCGGGACTCACTCTGAGCCCTCTGGCACAGGTGACACTAGAAAGTCAAAACTCATCACGCGCTGGGAAAAGTTGTGCAAGGTTCCTAAATTAGGGCTCTCTGGCCAGGGGCTGTTTCCTCAGAAATATTTTCAAATTTTCTGTTGCTCGTTACCATTATAAAGTCCCACACAGGATGGTCATCTGCTGAACACTATCAATGCATCCTGGGCTATCTCCTGCACCGTATCCAACACCCAGTCAGCGTTCCCAGGCAGGTGTGAGAAGCCAGCTGCCGCTGTTAAATGCTGTGTGTTTGGGTGCTGAACTCCCACCCACCCCAGGGGCCGGGCTGAGGAGTGTGCAAAGGAATCGGGTTTTGGGTCAGGCCCTGGGTCACTTTCCTTAGGTCAACGTGAAGGGGAATGTGTGTGTGTGTGTGTGTGTGTGTGAGCGTGTGCATGTGCATGTGTGTAAGAAAGAGAGAGGGAGAGAAACTTTACACTTCCTATAGCACAGGATCTATTTCCAATGGGAACGGAGTGGCCGAGTGCAAGGTTTCAAACTCCGTTTCTATCCATGTCTTAGGCCAGCGTGTTTTTGCCCTGGGGAGTCTTACCTGTGAACAGGCATATTTCCTACCAGAGATGCCCAGACGTCCGTCTCTGTCGCGGGGTCGGCAGCCATTCCTTTCCCTCCACCACTCTCTGCCTCATCAATTTCTCAGAAGGAGGAGAAACAGAGGAGAGACTACTCAATCCACACCAAGACACCGCATTGCTAACATCACATGATGGGTCACAGCCTGAGGATTCGCTTTGTCCTGCCTGTCCGCCCTGCAAGAAGCACAGCAACACTGTGTGACCCCACTGAGTCGGCTGCGGACTTTCTGGAAGAATGCTCACCCTCACTCATTCACACCCCAGCCTGAGCAAGAGGATGCCAGGACAATCTGTCTGCCCTTCTTATGTTCCGAAATCGTGCAAGGAATCTAATTCACACTCGGTGCTCGTTGACGATGTTGGTTGCTTATCCTTTGCTCCCTGTCAGTCACAGCTGTGAACCCTGGACCTGGGGGAAATTCCTTAATTTTTACATAGCTTTTGATTTATTCATTGTGACACTTGCGGAAAATTTGGAAAGTACAAAAAAGGGCTAAAATTACAAAATAAAACACAACCAACTACGTAACGTCATTCTTTACTTGGCTACTTTTCCCAATTGCTTTCTGTAAATTTTTTGCACAGTTGAAATCATTTAGCATATAGCGTATTAAATTTTCTTCTTACCCTCATCCCATAAAATGTTTCCAAAGTAAAAAAAAAAAAAAAAAAAAAAAAAAAATTCACAGATACTATTTTCATGGCATCATAATATTCCATCAAGAAGTACTTGACAGTTTATTCACTTATTCTCTAATTCAGGATATTTAAATTGCTTCCAGCTGTTCTCTGCAAATAATAATTCAATTTGTATTTAGTCTTTGTCTAGCTTTCTGATCATATTCTTGTAATATTTTCTTGGAAGAGGGGTTATTAAAAAATAGAAGTGAAAACACGCTTTTTTTTTTTCTTGGAGACAGGATCTCACTCTGTTCCTCAGGCTGGAATGCAGTGGCAGCATCATAGCTCACTGGAACCTTGAACCCTAGACCGAGATGATCCTTCCATCGCAGCATCCTGAGTAGCTAGGACTACAGGTGTGCACCACCATACCTGGCTAATTTTGTAAGCTTTTTTGTAGAGATGAGGTTTCAGTATGTTGCCCAGGCTGGTCTCGAGCTTCTGGCCTCAAACAATCTTCCCACTTTGGCCTCCCAAAATGCAGGAAATACAGGTAGGAGTCAGCATGCCCAGGAAAACCAGTTTAGGACCCTTTTACTCTGTGAAAGTCATTGTGATGGGCACTGGCTTTGCAGAGTAAAAGGGTCCTAAAGTGGTTAGGCAAAGATTCTCAGCTCTTGGATACTATGTTCTAGCTAACTAGAAACTTCTGTATGTTTAAAAATATGTATCTTTAGCGTGGGAGTCCTGCTTATCACGTTGTGCTAAGTTTTACAGTTTACAAGAATTTTCACGTTTGTAGTCTCATTTTATCCTCACCCCAGACTTGTGAAAAGGTGTTCCTTATTCCCTTTTATTTTTTATTTGTGATAAGAACACTTCACATGAGATTTACCTTCTTAACAGATTTCAAGTGTACAATACAGTATTGTTAACTGTAGGCATGGTGCTGTACATCAGATCTCTAGAACTTATTGATCTTGCATAACTGAAACTTTATACCCATTGGACAGCAACTCCCCATTCTTCCCCCCGCCGCTCCAGCCCCTAGCAATCACCATTCGACTCTCTGCTTCTATGGATGCCACAGTTTTAGATTCCTCCTATAAGTGAGATCATACAGTATTTATCTTTCTGTGACTGACTGACTTGGCATAATGTCCTCAGGTTTCAACCATGTTTTCACATGTTGCAGAATGCCCTTCTTTTCTAAGGCTGAATAGTATTCCACTGATCGTATACACTGCATTTTCTTGATTCATTTACCTGCCAATGGATATTTAGGTTGTTTCTAGATCTTGGCTATTGTTAATAATGCTGCAGGGCTGGGTATGGTGGCTCACCCCTGTAATCCGAGCACTTTGGGAGGCCAAGGTGGGTGGATCACCTGAGGTCAGGAGTTTGAGATCAGCCTGGCCAACATGGTGAAACTCCATCTCTATTTAAAAAATTTTTTTAAATGTAAAAAATTAAAAATAATAATAATGCTGCAATAAACATGGGATTATTAATTTCTCCTCATGCTCCTTACTTCAATCCTTTTGAATAAATACCCAGAAGTTGAATTGTTGGATCACATGTTAGTTCTATTTCTAATTTTTTGAGGCACTTCCGTACTGTTTTTCGTTGTGGCTGCACCGTTGCATGCCCACTACCTGTGTACAAGGGATTCAATTTCTCTGCATTCTCAGCAACACTTTGTTGTCTTTGTTTTTTTGATAATAGACATCTTAACAAGAGTAGGGTGACATCTCACATTGTGGTTTTGATTTGCAATTCCTTGGTGATTGGTGACATTGAGCATCTTTTCATATCCTGTTGTATACAAATATATAGGCCATTTGTATGTTTTCTTGAAAAGACATCTATGCAGGTCTTTAGCTCATTTAAAAATTGTGTTATTAGGTTTTCTGGGTTTTTTGGGTTTTTTTTTTTTTTTTTTTGCTATTGAGCGTTAGTAAATATTGCAGCAAATGTGTTTCTTAAATATTTTGGAAATTAATTCCTTATCACATGTATTGTTTGCAAATACTGGAAAACTGGGAATAAATGTAGCCAACTCAGCATATGAGTCCATTTTTGTGTTGTTATAAAGAGACATCTGAGGCTGAGTAATTTATAAAGAAAAGAGGTTTATTTGGCTCACAGTTCTGCAGGCTGTACAAGAAGCATGGCACTGGCATCTGTTTGTGCTGAGGTCTCAGGAAGCTTCCAGTCATGGCAGAAGGCAAAGCGGAGCCAGTGCATCACATGGCAAGAGAAGAAACAGAGAGAGGAGGAAGTTCCAGGCTCTTTTGAACAACCAGATCCTTTGTGAACTCATAGTGTGAGAACTCGAAGATGGCACGAAGCCATTCATGAGGGATTTACCCCCATGAGAAAATCACCTCCCGCAAGGTCCCACCTCCAACACTGGGGATCACATTTCAACATGAGACTGGGAGAGATAAAACATCTAAATTATAGCACTCTGCGTAGGTCACAATGGTAGAATTGCATCCATGTCTTCTGACTCTAAATGTCTTCAAGACACTTTTGGACAATCAGTACTTTCTTTCACATACTTTTATTTCCATTATAATTTTAGTTATCTAAATGAATGGACAGAAAATGTCAATCAGTTGCCAGCTTCTTTAAAAGAACCATGTTAAATGCTAAATAGATACTTCAGTTCAGATGTATTTCTTGTGATCAGCCTCGTTGGAATACAGTTGGAGAGCCCAGACGTATTTTCTGGAATATAGTTGGAGAGCCCTGACGTATTTTCATGCATAATTAATAATGTGGAACTAAAACAAAGAGCATTAAGAAAATTATTAGAGATTGTCAAGAGTAGTTTTTAGGGAGTTAAGACGTGAAGCCGGTTATATTAAAGGAGTAGACATCGGAAAGATCGGGGGATGAAGAAGTGCATTTCGGGAGATTAAAAAATCGGTAGTCAAGAGTTTAATATCACCATCCCTATATTCCATAATCATAATACCATAACTCCACCCTGCCCCACCAAGCTCCAAAAAATGGAGCCGCAACATAAATAAAACCAACATGCCATCTTCAAAACACTCTCCAGCTAGCAACCCTCAGTCTTCCTAATCACAGAACTCTCCCAGCGTCTCTTCTTTATAGAAATTTTGGAACTACGGATGGACAAGCCAGGAATATCTGAAAACAAAAGCACTGAGGTTGAAATTTGAAAATGCATTTGGAGGATGGAAAGGTCGATGACATTGGCAAAAACAGGTTAACAGTGTTGAACCTTGGGAGGAACGTGCATAGAGCTGTGTTTTGGCAAGTTTTAATTTACAGCAGGGAGAATTCAGAATTTCATAGAGACTGAAATAATTTAAAGGGATAAGACGTTTATTAGAATAATCCAGGTAGTTAGAATGCAAAGAAAGATGTAAAGAGAAAGGAAAATTGGAGACTCATGTTGTGGTTATGTATATATGAATTGGGAAGGCCTATTGGTTAATGGTGCACCACTTAATGGTGAACAGCTTCAGATTCAGTTTTTCTTCAACAAGAAGGCTGTGATGACTCATGTTTTAGGATGTCTCATGCTTTATGACAGCAACAGTGTGTAAAGAGCTTGGAACTAGTTCCTTCAAAACAGACTCTTTATTAAAACTTGTTTATATGAATTTGTTTTATTTTACTTTTATTTTAGGTTCATGAGTACATGTGCAGGTTTTTTACAAAGGAAAAGCTGTGTTATGGGGATTTGATGTACAAATTATTTCACCATCCAGGTAATAAGCATAGTACCTGATGGGCAGTTTTTTAATCCTTACCCTCCTCTACCCCCAACCCTCAAGCAGGTCCATGTGTGCTCAGCGTTTAGCTCCCACTTACAAGTGAGAACATTTGGTATTTGGTTTTCACTTCCTGTGTTAGTTTGTTTAGAATAATGACCTCCAGTATCCATGTTCCTACAAAGAACATGATCTCATTTTTTTATAGTTGCATAGTATTTCACAATGTATATGTATCACAATTTCTTTATCTAGCCTACCACTGATGAGCATTTAGGCTGATACCGTGTCTTTGCTATTGTGAGTAGTGTTATGATGAACATATGCATGTATGTGTCTTTATAATGAAATAGTTTATATATTTTTAAATATATATCCAATAATGAGATTACTGGGTTAAATGGTAATTCTGCTTTGAGTTCTTTGAGAAATCACCAAACTGCTTTCCACCATGGCTGAACTAATTTATGTTTCCACCAGCAGTTTGCGAGTATTCTCTTTTCTTCACAAGTTCACCAGCATCTGTTATTTTTTAAAAATATTTTAAGAATAGCCATTCTGACTGGTATAAAATGGTATTTGATGTAGTTTTGACTTGCATTTCTCTAGTGATTGGTGATGCTGAATATTTTTTTCATATGTTTGTTGACCACTTGTTATGTCTTCTTTTGAAACATGCCTGTTCATGTCCTTTGCCCAGTTTTTTGGGGAGTTTTTTGCTTGTTGTTTTGTTTAAGCTCCTTATAGAGTCTTGATTTTAGACCTTTGCCAGATGCATAGCTTGAAAATATTTTCTTGCATTCCGTACGTTGTCTGTTCGCTCTGTTGATAGTTTCTTTTGCTATACAGAAGCTGTTTTGTTGAACTGGGTCCCATTTGTCAATTTTTGTTTTTGTTATAATTGCTTTTGGCATCTTTGCCATAAAATTCCTTATCCAGAATGGTATTTCCTAGATTATCTTCAAGTGTTTTATAGTGTTAGGTTTTTATACTTAAGTCTTTAATCCATCTTGAGTTGATTTTTGAATATGGTATAAGGAAGGGGTCAAGTTTCAATCTTTTGCACATATCTGGCCACCATTTATCCCATCACCGTTTATAGAGAGTTCTTTCTTCATTACTTGTTTTTGTTGACTTTGTCAAAGATCAGATGGGTGTAGGTTCATGGCATTATTTCTGAGTTCTCTATTCTTTTCCATCAGTCTACATGGCTGTTTTCATAGCAGTACCATGCTACTTTGGGTCTGTAGCCCTGTAGTGTACTTGGAGGTCAGGTAACATGGTGCCTCCAGTTTTGTTCCTTTTGCTTATGATTGCTTTGGCTAGTTGAGCTTTTATATATATATATATATATATATAAATTTTAAAATCGTTTTTCTAATTCTGTGAAGAAGGTCATTGGTAGTTTGATAGGAGTAGCATTGAATCTGGAAATTGCATTGAGTAGTATGGCCATTTTAACTATAGTGACTCTTTCTGTCTGTGAGCAGGGCATGTTTTCATTTGTTTGTGTCACCTCTGATTTCTTTGAGCAGCATTCTGTAGTTCTCATTGTAGAGATCTTTCACCTCCCTGGTTAGCTGTATTCTTGGGTACTTTATTCTTTTTGTGGCAACTGTGAATGGAAGTGTGTTCTTAACACGGCTTTCAGCCTGGATGTTGTTGGTGGACAGGAATACTACTCATTGTTGTACATTAATCTTATATTCTGAATCTTTGCTGAAGTGGTTTGTCAGCTTAAGAAGCTTTTGCCCCTGAAGTATGGGGTTTTCTAGATACAGATTCATGCCCTCTGTGAACGTCCTCTCTTCCTATTTGAATGCCTTTTGTTTCGTTCTCTTGCCTGATTTCTCTGGCCAGGCCTTCCAGTACTATGTTGAATAGGAGTGGTAAAACAGGCTTATTTCCTTTTTTTCCCCCCATTTATTTATTTTATTGCATTTCAGGTTTTGGGGTACATGTGAAGAACATGCAAGATTGTTGCATAGGTACACACGTGGCAGTGTGATTTGCTGCCTTCCTCCCCATCACCTATATCTGGCATTTCTCCCCCTGCTATCTTTCCCCAGCTCCCCACCCCCCACCCTACCTCCCCTATTTCCCCCCAACTGACTCCGGTGTGTAGTGCTCCCCTCCCTGTGTCCATGTGTTCTCATTATTCAACACCCACCTATGAGTGAGAACATGCGGTATTTGATCTTCTGTTCTTGTGTCAGTTTGCTGAGAATGGTGGTCTCCAGATTCAACCATGTCCCTACAAAGGACACAAACTTATCATTTTTTATGGTTGCGTAGTATTCCATGGTATATATGTGCCACATTTTCCCTATCCAGTCTACCGTCGATGGGCATTTGGGTTGGTACCAGGTCTTTGCTATTGTAAACAGTGCTGCAATGAACATTCTTGTGCACGTGTCCTTATAGTAGAACGATTTGTAATCCTTTGGATATATATCCAGTAATGGGATTGATGGGTCAAAGGGAATTTCTATTTCTAGGTCCTTGAGGAATCGCCACACTGTCTTCCACAATGGTTGAACTAATTTACACTCCCACCAACAGTGCAAAACTGTTCCTATTTCTCCACATCTTCTCCAGCATCTGTTGTCTCCAGATTTTTTAATGATCACCATTCTGACTGGCGTGAGATGGTATCTCAATGTAGTTTTGATTTGCATTTCTCTGATGACCAGTGATGATGAGCATTTTTTCATATGTTTGTTGGCCTCATGTATGTCTTCTTTTGTAAAGTGTCTGTTCATATCCTTTGCCCACTTTTGAATGGGCTTGTTACTTTTTTTCTTGTAAATCTGTTTTAGTTCTTTGTAAATTCTGGATATCAGCCCTTTGTCAGATGGGTAAACTGAAAAAATTTTTCCCACTCTGTTGGTTGCCGATTCACTCTAATGACTGTTTCTTTTGCTGTGCAGAAGCTGTGGAGTTTGATTAGGTCCCATTTGTCTATTTTGGCTTTTGTTGTCAATGCTTTTGGTGTTTTGGTCATGAAGTCCTTGCCTACACCTATGTCCTGAATGGTTTTGCCTAGATTTTCTTCTAGGGTTTTTATGGTGTTAGGTCTTACGTTTAAGTCTTTAATCCATCTGGAGTTAATTTTAGTATAAGGTGTCAGGAAGGGGTCCAGTTTCTGCTTTTTGCACATGGCTAGCCAGCTTTCCCAACACCATTTATTGAACAGGGAATCCTTTCCCCATTGCCTGTTTTTGTCTGGTTTGTCAAAGATCAGATGGTTGTAGATATGTTGTGTTGCCTCCAAGACCTCTGTTCTGTTCCATTGGTCTATATCTCTGTTTCGGTACCAGTACCATGCTGTTTTGATTACTGTAGCCTTGTAGTATAGTTTGAAGTCCGGTAGTGTGATGCTTCCTGCTTTGTTCTTTTTGCTTAGAATTGACTTGGCTATGTGGGCTCTCTTTTGGTTCCATATGAAGTTTAAGGTGATTTTTTCCAGTTCTGTGAAGAAGGTCATTGGGTAGCTTGATGGGGATGGCATTGAATCTGTAAATTACTTTGGGCAGTATGGCCATTTTCACGATACTGATTCTTCCTAACCATGAACATGGAATGTTTCTCCATCTGTTTGTGTCCTCTCTTATTTCGTTGAGCAGTGGCTTGTAGTTCTCCTTGAAGAGGTCCTTTACATTCCTTGTTAGTTGTATTCCTAGGTATTTTATTCTCGTTGTGGCAATTGTGAATGGAAGTTTGTTCTTGATTTGGCTCTCTTTAAGTCTGTTATTGGTGTATAGGAATGCATGTGATTTTTGCACATTGATTTTGTATCCTGAGACTTCGCTGAACTTGCTTATCAGTTTCAGGAGATTTGTGGCTGAGACGATGGGGTCTTCTACATATACAATCATGTCATCTGCAAATAGAGACAATTTGACTTCCTCATTTCCTATTTGAATGCCCTTTATTTCTTTTTCTTGCCTGATTGCTCTGGCTAGAACTTCTAGTACTATACTGAATAGGAGTGTTGAGAGAGGGCATCCTTGTTTGGTGCCACATTTCAAGGGGAACGCTTCCAGTTTTTGCCCATTCAGTATGATATTGGCTGTTGGTTTGTCATAAATAGCTTTTATTATTTTGAGTTACATTCCGTCGATACCTAGCTTATTGAGGATTTTTAGCTTAAAGGGCTGTTGAATTTTGTCAAAGTTCTTCTCTACATCAATTGAGATAATCATGTGGTTTTTGTCTTTGGTTCTGTTTATGTGGTGAATTACGTTTATAGACTTGCGTATGTTGAACCAGCCTTGCATCCCCGGGATGAAGCCTACTTGATCATGGTGGATAAGCTTTTTGATGTGCTGTTGCAATTGGCTTGTCAGTATTTTATTGAAGATTTTTGCATCTGTGTTCATCATGGATATTGGCCTGAAGTTTTCTCTCTTGTTGAGTCTCTGCCGGGTTTTGGAATCAGGATGATGTTGGTCTCATAAAATGATTTGGGAAGAATTCCCTCTTTTTGTATTGTTTGGAATAGTTTCAGAAGAAATGGTACCAGCTCCTCTTTGTATGTCTGGTAGAATTCAGCTGTGAACCCATCCAGACCTGGGCTTTTTTTGGGTGGTAAGCTCTTAATAGCTGCCTCAACTTCAGACCTTGTTATGGATCTGTTCAGGGTTTCGGCTTCTTCCTGGTTTAGGCTTGGGAGGAGGCAAGTATCCAGGAATTTATTCATTTCTTCCAGGTTTACTAGTTTATGTGCATAGAGTTGTTTGTAATAATCTCTGATGATAGTTTGAATTTCTGTGGAATCTGTGGTGATATCCCCTTTATTGTTTTTTATTGCATCAATTTGGTTATTCTCTCTTTTCTTTTTTATTAGTCTGGCTAGTGGTCTGTCTATTTTGTTGATCTTTTCAAAAAACCAGCTCCTGGATTTATTGATTTTTTGAAGGGTTGTTTGTGTCTCTATCTCCTTCTGTTCTGCCCTGATCTTAGCTTTTTCTTGTCTTCTGCTAGACTTTGAGTTTTTTTGATCTTGCTCCTCTAACTCTTTCAGTTTTGACGATAGGGTGTCAATTTTTGATCTCTCCTTGCTTCTCATGTGGGCACTTATTGCTATATATTTTCCGCTAGAGACTGCTTTAAATGTGTCCCAGAGATTCTGATATGTTGTATCTTCATTCTCGTTGGTTTCAAAGAACATCTTTATTTCTGTCTTCATTTCATTGTTTATCCAGTCAACATTCAACAGCAAGTTGTTCAGTTTCCATGAAACTGTGCGGTTCTGGGTTAGTTTTTGAATTTTGAGTTCTAACTTGATTGCACTGTGGTCTGAGAGACTGTTTGTTATGATTTCCGTTCTTTTGCATTTGCTGAGGAGTGATTTACTCCCAATTATGTGGTCAATTTTAGAGTAGGTGTGATGTGGTGCTGAGAAGAATGTATATTCTCTGGATTTGGGATGGAAAGTTCTGTAAATGTCTATTAGGTTTGCTTGGTCCAGGTCTGAGTTCAAGTCCTGGATATCCTTGTTAATTTTCTGTCTGGTTGCTCTGTCTAATATTGACAATGGGATGTTAAAGTTTCCCACTATTATTGTGTGGGAGTCTAAGTCTCTTTGTAAGTCATTAAGAACTTGCCTTATGTATCTGGGTACTCCTGTATTGGGTGCCTATATATTTAGGATCGTTAGCTCTTCTTGATGCATTGATCCTTTTACCATTATGTAATGTCCTTCTTTCTCTCTTATGATCTTTGTTGCTTTAAAGTCTAATTTATCAGAGATGAGAATTGCAACTCCTGCTTTTTTTTGCTCTCCATTTGCTTGGTAAATCTTCCTCCATCCCTTTATTTTGAGCCTTTGTGTATCCTTGCATGTGAGATAGGTTTCCTGGATACAGCACACCGATGGGTTTTGGCTTTTTATCCAATTTGCCAGTCTGTGTCTTTTGATTGGGACATTTAGTCCATTTACATTTAGGGTTAATATTGTTATGTGTGAATTTGATACTGCCATTTTGGTGCTAGCTGGCTGTTTTGCCCATTAGTTGATGCAGATTCTTCGTTGTGTTTGATTCTCTTTACCATTTGGCATGTTTTTGGAGTGGCTGGTACTGGTTGTTCCTTTATATGTGTAGAGCCACTCTCAGGAGCTCTTGTAAAGCTGGCCTGGTGGTGACGAAATCTCTGAGTACTTGCATGTTCACAAAGGATTTTATTTTTCCTTCACTTATGAAGCTTAGTTTGGCTGAATAGGAGATTCTGGGTTGAAAGTTCTTTTCTTTAAGGTTGTTGAATATTGGCCCCCACTCTCTTCTGGTTTGTAGGGTTTCTGTTGAGAGATCTGCTGTGAGTCTGATGGGCTTCCCTTTGTGGGTAACCCGGCCTTTCTCTCTGGCTGCCGTTAGTATTTTCTCCTTCATTTCAACCCTGGTGAATCTGACGATTATGTGCCTTGGGGTTGCTGTTCTTGACAAATATCTTCGTGGTGTTCTCTGTATTTCCTGGACTTGAATGTTTGCCTGCCTTGCTAGGTTGGGGAAGTTTTCCTGGATAATATCCTGAAGAATATTTTCCAGCTTGGATTCATTCTCTTCGTCGCATTCAGGTACGCCTATCAAACGTAGATTAGGTCTTTTCACATAGTCCCACATTTCTTGGAGACTTTGTTCATTCCTTTTTACCCTTTTTTCTCCATTCTTGCCTTCCTGTTTTATTTCATTGAATTGATCTTCGACTTTTGATATCCTTTCTTCTGCTTGGTCAATTCGGCTGTTGGTACTTGTGCATGCTTCGTGAAGTTCTCGTGTTGCATTTTTCAGCTCCATCAATTCACTTATGTTCCTTTCTATTTTGACCATTCTCGTTAGCATTTCATCAAATCTTTTTTCAACGTTCTTAGTTTCTTTGCATTGGGCTAGAACATGTTCTTTAAGTTCACAGAAGTTTCTTACTACCCACCTTCTGAAGTCTGATTCTGTCATTTCATCACACTCATTCTCCATCCAACCTTGTTTCCTTGCTGGTGAGGAGTTGTGATCCCTTGTAGGAGGAGAGGTGTTCTGGTTTCAAGTGTTTTCATCCTTTCTGAGCTGGTTTCTTCCCAACTTTATGGATTTATCCACCTGTCGACTTTGTAGATGCTGTCTTTCAGACTGGGTCTCTGAGTGGACGTTCTGTTTGTTGATGATGAGGTTATTTCTGTTTCTTGATTTTCCTTCTGACAGTCTGGCCCCTCTGCTGTAGGTCTGCTGAGGTCCACTCCAGGCCCTGCTTGCCTGGTGTTCACCTGCAGCAGCTGCTGAACAGTAAGGGTTGTTACCAGTTTTCTTCTTCTGCTATCTTTGTCCCAGAAGGATACCTGCCAAGTGTCAATCTGATCTCTCCTTTATGAGGTGGCTCTTTGGATATATAGGAGTCAGGGAGCTGTTTGAGGAGATGGTCTCTTCTTTATAGGAGCTCAAATGCTGAGTTGTGAGCTCCGTTGTTCATTCAGAGCTGCTGGGCAGGTACGTTTAGGTCTGCTGCAGCAGAACTCATAAACTGCTTTTTGTTCCCAGGTGCTCTGTTCCAGGGATTTAGGGCTTTATGAGTTTCGGTTATGCTGCTGCCTTCTCTTTTTTTTTTTTCCTTCAGAGCTGCCCTGCCCAGCAAGGAGGCAGCCTAGTCACTGTCTGCCTGTAGAGGCTTTGCTGAGCTGCTGTGAGCTCCGCCCAGCTGCTGAGTGAACTTCCCTGCAGTCCTGTTTATATGGGTGTAGTTAGAACTGCCTCAACAATGGTGGCCTGCGTCTGTTAAGGCTGAGTCTCTCTGTAGTGGCGGGTTGCCTTGGCAATGGCGGGCTGCCTCAGCAATGGCAGGTTGCCTTGGCAACAGTGGGCTGCCTCAGCATTGGCTGAGTACTTCCGTAGTGGCGGGCTGCCTCGGTAATGGCGGACGCCCCCTCCCCCACAGAGCTGGACTGTCCCGGGTTCAGCTGCGCTTGCTGTGAAACTCTCAATCCAGAGAGTTTCTGATTGCTGTTCTTTTGTTGGGGTGGGACCAGCCTAGCCTGATCGTCTGGCTCCCTGCCTCAGAGCCTTTTTTTTTTTTTAAGTTGGTGCTCCAGTCGCCTGTTGAAGAGGCACCGCGGTGTGTGTTTTTTCCTGTGCGACAACTCACTGCGCTGGCTTAAACAGCTGCACTGAGATTCGTGGGGCTTTTTTTGTGCCCTGGAATCTACTGTCCTGGTTCCCTGCTCAGTCCCCTTTTTAACCAGAAGAATGGGCGACTTCCCGTGGCTCCAATCACCAGCCAAAAGGGCACCTGGACTGGTGTATTTTGTACGGAGAACCGCTGCTCCGGGGCGTCGACAAAGCAGCCATGCAGGGCAAAGCAGCGGCGCCTGCCGGGCACAGCCGCGCTGGCCGAAACTGCCACGCTGGCGACCTGTGGAGCACCTCCACCTGGGAATTTCCTAGTCTGTGGGCAATAAAAATGCGGCGTCCACTCACCCTCTGCACTTTCACTGGGAGCTGCAATCCTGAGCTGTTCCTAAACGGCCATCTTGGATCGATCTCCAAAACAGGCTTATTTCTATAGGAAATAGACTTTAAAGGAGTAATTTGCATCATAATAGAATCCCTTATAACGTTTCTTAACCAGGATGAGGTAAAAACAATTCATTTTGCTTGAGGATCACTGTGAATTAATTGTTTAGATTATAACTGAGTATTATCAAGTTTTGAACTTCTTGTCAAAATTTAAGGCTGAATGCTGGCTTTGAATACAATGACAGACATATTTGTTTTTCAAGGAATAAGACTGAAAGAAACCTTATACAAATAGTAGTAGAGATATTTTATAAACATTCAGTGTGGTTTTTCTTTCTTTTTAAAATTGCCTTACCATGCCGTACTGACCTTCATCTTTGACCTGCAGGGAAATGTGGCTTATGGTGGTGTGATGTGAAGCCGGCCGGCGGAAGCAGCAGTGGAGGCTGTCTGGAGAGAGCTGTGCTAGAATCACCTGGAGAGCTTTTGAAAAGCAGAGACTCCCAGAACCTACTCACAGGGATCCTGCCTCCATGTGTCTTGTGTGAATCCTGGGGATTGGTATCTAGAAAAGCTTTGCAGAAGCTTTCTGTGGTGCTGCCCAGTCTCTTGCTAACTCCCCCTGTTGATGACGCGGTCCTACAGGCCTGGTTTTGTAGAAGGAGAAATTCTCCTTTTATATTTTCTTTAGGTTTAGTAAAACTTTCTATTAATCTGGAATCAAACTAGGCTTTTTTTCTGGAAACAATTTTGCTCTTTATTCATATGTTTATTCATTCAGCAAATATTTATTTAGCAAGCCTTTTGAAAAAGATACAGCAGTCACTTCTAAGACTCACAGGTTAGTTCATACATAATGTTTATGTTCCAGTGGGGGAAGATTCTTTCAATCAGAAAAAATGGAAAGAAAGAAGGAAGGCAGGAAGGAAGCGAGGGAAGGAGGGAGAGAGGGAAAGAAAAAAGGGAAAAGAACAGAGGAAAAGGAACCCTAAGGAGAAATACGGCTAAAGAAGCATTTACTTTCAAAAGAAATATTTACAAATGAGTGTGTGTGTGGAACGGTATGTATTGGTGCAGTGTTCCCGAGTGACAGGCAGTCTGGCTTGTGTCATGTGTACAGAGGATGAGAGTGTGGCTACTTGAATCCAGAAAGCAGCTAAATTCTGTACAGTGGGCTGTTTTAAGAGAAGCTGCACCTTTGCATAGAGGCACAGAACCTGGTATAAACTGGAAAAAGTTATTACCAGCATATATATCTGATAAAGGATATGTATACAGGCCATACAAATAACACATACAGCCCAATGATAGAAAATAACCTAACAAAAATTGGCCATTTCCCCAGTAAGTACACAAAAAGGTGTTGAAGAACATTACTCATCAGAAAACACAAAATAATAACGGACCCACTACAATGGCTACTTTTTAAAAAACTCAAGCAGTAACAGATAGCAGCAAGGATGCAGAGCAAGAGGAACTTCATACATGGCAGACGGGAATGTGAAATGGTACAACTACTTTGGAAAACAGCTTGGCTGTTTCTCCTAAAGTTAAACATATGCTTGTTGAAAGATGCAGGAATTCCTCACCAAAGCATTCCCTCGCTCCCCCAAAATGAAAACTATGTCCATATGAAGACTTAACTTGAATGTGCATTGTAGCTTTACTTAGAGCAACTAAAACCAAGCACGACCCAAATGTCCATCTAGAGGTGAATAAATACACCTCTTTGTGTATTTGTGGTATAGTCACATAATGTAATACTACACAGCAATAAACATGAAACAAACAAGCAAACTGGTATGGCATGCAGTCCCAAGGATGACTTTCAAAAACGTGCCGACTGAAAGAAACCAGACATTGGAAAGCCCTTAGACAGAATTTTAATCTACAGAACAGGATAAAGTCTTATAGGGAAATTATGTATATAGGGAAGAAAATGAGCCCAATATTAGTTCTAGAGTTTCCCAGTATTTCCAGGCCAAGCAGAAAAAGATGATCCCAAAAAGGAAGCTATGGAGTGACAGCCCAAGGGATTAGTAGAAAACCAGGAGAGCAGGGCACCACTGATATCAAGAGCGAAAGGAAGTGATGGCTGTCCTAGTCTGCTGCTGCTGAAAGAGCAAGTGAAATCAGAACAGGAAAGTGATCCCTGGGTATAACAAAACAGGGCACACTGCTACCTCAACAAGAGCTGCCTCAGTGAAGAAATGGAGAAAGCGTGGCTAGAGATGTTAGCAGAGGAAATGTGATGAGAGGAAGTGGAAATGGCAGCTCCAGGCAACACTAGCCAGCCATTTTGAATTGAAGGATTGCGTAGAAATCGGGCACAAGCTGATGCAGAACCAAGGGAAGTTAATTTATATTTTATTAGCTTGTGTTCGTTTGTTTGTTCATTTTAAGATTGTAGACAACAGCCCACGTTTGTATATGGGAATGATCTGTCAAAGAGAGAAAGATAAGTAGATGACTCAGAAGAAAGTATAATTGCAGAGGAAAATAGAATGGAATTGCAATAATACGAAATTAATCAAAAATACATAGTGTCCTTTTAATTCATTGTGGTCCAACCGTATATTTACTTTGTAATACAAGTATTACTCCAAACATCCCCTAATCAATCATCGTCCAGAAAACTTTGATCTCAGGTATCCTTGGTTTATTCCTTGTATAAACACCAATTTGATTTTACCTGCTAGAACAAGTAAGAAGGAAAGAGTTGGAAAATAAATTGATGCAAGGGCTCTTTTTTCCCCCCTTTATTTATTTTATTGCATTTTCAGTTTTGGGGTACATGTGAAGAACATGCAAGATTGTTGCATAGGTACACACGTGGCAGTGTGATTTGCTGGCTTCCTCCCCATCACCTACATCTGGCATCTCTCCCCTTGCTATCTCTCCCCAGCTCGCCATCCCTCACCGTCCCTCCCCATTTCCCCCCAACTGACCCCAGTGTGTAGTGCTCCAGGGACGAACAGTGCCAGAGAACTAAGTGACAACTGTCTTTCTCAAAGTCACAGGGAGATAGCTGTGAAAAGATTGGATAGAATTAACACAAGAGACAGCTGTACTCATGTATACAACTTTAGCAATGATCACTTGTATAATATTTATAAATAACCAAAATGCAACAGAATTGGAAAGAAATAAATGTAATAGAAAAAGCAAGCAAAGGCAAATTTAAAAGATAAATGTCAAAAAAAAAAAAAAAAAAAAAAAGAAAAAGAAAGAAACCACACAGTCCACAAAGGGATAATAAACTTGTAAAAGCTATAACAAGTAGATAAGAAAAAAATGGACTCAATAATTTTTTAATGAATAGAAAAGTGAAATTACTCATAAGAAAGAAATACAAATAATATAAAAAGGGCATTTTATTTACTACTGATGGAAGTGCAATTTTGGGTGACTTTTCTGTAGAACTAATTACCACTGTAAAACAAAAGCTTTCAAAAGTCCTTAAAAATTGACTTAATCATTCAATTTCTAGAATTTTCCTGGAGAACTAATCAGACATATCTTTAATGATTTTATATACAAGAGTGTCTGCTATAGGAAAAAAGGGAGTATTTGCTCCAAGCACTCAATATAGTAAGATTCTACAGCATTATAAAATTGTACTGTGGTGAAATATTCGTGCTGCGCTAGGAAGCAGAAAAAGGAATTTCACAAAGCAATATATAAAATATTATCTCATTTTAATGTATTTTACATATGCTTAGATTAACAATGAAAAATATATATGACTAAATATTGATAAATTATCACTGTATTATGGAATACAGCTAATTCTTTCATTGTGCTTTCATATTTTTTTCTAAAGTGTTAGAATTATATATCCAAAGGATTATAAATCGTTCTACTATAAGGACACATGCACACGAATGTTCATTGCAGCACTGTTTACAATAGCAAAGACCTGGAACCAACCCAAATGCCCATCGATGATAGACTGGACAGGGAAAATGTGGCACATATACACCATAGAATACTATGCAGCCATAGAAAAACGATGAGTTCGTGTCCTTTGTAGGGACATGGATGAACCTGGAAACCATCATTCTTGGCAAACTGACACAAGAACAGAAAATCAAACACCGCATGCTTTCACTCATAGGCGGGTGTTGAACAATGAGAACACATGGACACAGGGAGGGGAGCACTACACACTGGGGTCTGTCGAGGGAAAATAGGGGAGGGACAGCAGGGGGTGGGGAGTTGGGGAGAGATAGTGTGGGGAGAAATGCCAGATATAGGTGAAGGGGAGGAAGGCAGCAAATCACACTGCCATGTGTGTACCTATGCCACAATCTTGCATATTCTTCACATGTACCCCAAAACCTAAAATGCAATTTAAAAAAAGGAAAAAAAGAATTATATAAAATGCTACTTTAAAAATATTAACTTGTGTATCTATTTTTAAATCCAACCTCTCAAATAACTAGTGAGTTAAGGAGGAAAAATAAAAACACAAGAATATAGATTTAGAAAATAATGAGAAAATAACATATTTTTAGCTTTAACTTTGCCACAATCATAGATGTCTTTATTACTCTGAATAAAAGGAGGAAAATAAATAAGTTGCCCAACCAAGAAACAGGTGGCAACAAAGACATTTTTAAGAGAACAGGAGCAAGAACATAATAAACCTAAACTAGAAATAATTCAAATAAACACAATATATGCAATAATAAATAAAAACTTATTTTACATGATGACTGAAAAAGTTCTGTAGCAAATGTAGTAAAGAAAAAACAATGAAATTGCACATCTATAAAGAGAATTTTTAAGTCTACAAATTGTAAAATAACATATCATATAATCTCAATTTGTACGTGTGTGATGGATGTGTATACACAAAGATGAAGCGAAAACAGCAAAATGTTAACAATTGTTCTCTCTCTGTGATGGTATTACAAGTTATTTGCTGTATGTTTATATTTGTGTTTATTCCCCAAATTTTATAATGACAAATATTTTAATTATATTTAAAAATAATATTATAAACACCTCTTCCTAACAGAATGTAACTATATTTCTCACACAGATGAATGCAAGTTCACTCTCTCCCCGAAACAGGGAGCACAGAGTGGGCCCCTGTGAGGGGGCGGCACCAGCCACCGCACTCATCCCAGAGTGATGTGAAATGCTCATCCCTTTTAGTCACCATTCCACCTTGGACATTATATAAAAACATAGATTAAAGGGTAGATTGTAAAATTTACCACGAACACTCAACGTTATGCACAATAAACAAGGAAGAAACTGTGTGTAGCTGCTTCAGTGTTTGTTTTGGTAATACAACTAGCCGATTGGTTAAAAGAATAACATTATAAAATATTTGAAAATACAAATTATAAGTACATACTCCATATAATTATAAATAATTGATAAAAATGTCTAAAGGAAATAGAAATATATGAAAAATATAATCAAATATTAAGCATGATCTGTTAATAGTTACAGATAAAGATAACGATTTCTTAGCAACAGTATTTCTGAATCATAAAATTACAGACAATTTAAAATGTCTTTCCTTCACCTGAATTTTCTACAAGACACACATATCACTTTTTCTTTTTTTGACTGAGTTTTACTCCATTGCCTAGGCTGGAGTGTGGTGGTGAGATCATGGCTCATTGTGGTCTAAACCTCTTGGGCTCAAGTGATCCTCCTACCTTAGCCTCCCAAGTAGCTAGGACTACAGAGACACACCACCATTTATTTATTTATTTATTTATCTATTTATCTATTTCTTTAAAGTTTTTATAGAGACAGAGTGGTGCTATGTTGGCTTGGCTGGTCTCTAACTCCTGGCCTCAAGTGATCCTCCCATTTCAGCCTCCAAGTTGCTTGAATTACAATTGTGAGGCACTGTGCCCAGCCACGACACATATCACTTTTTAATAAAGGAAAATAGTGTTTATTGTTCCAAACAAAAAGGAAGAGTAAATAATGTGATTCCTTTTAAAAAATATATTGTATATTCTTATTTGTAAGTAGGAACTAAGTACCCATAGACACAAAGAAGGGAACAGTAGACACGGCAGCCTGCTTGGGGGTGGAGAATGAGGGGATGGGGAGATCTGAAAATCTACCTGTGGGGTACAATGCTCACTACCTGGGTGATGAAAGAATTTGCACACCAAACCCAGTGACATGCAATTTACTCATGTAACAAACCTGCACTCATAGCCCTGAACCTAAAATAAAAGTAAAAAAAAAAAAAATACTGAAACAAAGTAAAAATAGCAAAAAAAACCCCAAAACACCATTGTCAATGTTTTCTAAATTCTACCAATTTCCTCAAAAGCTACATTTATACATACGTACAGTTAGTATTGATGGTGGAAGTGCTCGAACTTTCAAGAAATGAATAAATCCCATTCCAAATAAACAGTCTCACAGAACAGTAAAAGTTACTGTGTGCAATTCAGGTTTCACACATAAGCATTGCAAGCATAAATCTCAGTTCATAGCTTTGACCACACAAGAAATGAAATTTTTTGTTTCTCTTTTTCAATTCAGGATGGCAGTATTTTAATCCTGGTTTCCTCAGGATTCTGCTTACATTCTACGGAGTGTAATAGGTACCACAGTGTCACAGGTGACTATCTGATTTATCCCTCAATGACACTTATTAATGGAGGTCATGACTGATTGGTTCATCATCTGCTGTATTCCAGGCAACTGCTGGCATGCCCATTGCCCAGGCAGTTAGTTGTATATGGGGCCTGCCCTCTTCCCCACCTGCATGGTCTTTGGGGATTCGTGGTTCTCTCTGTCACTCCCATGATGCTCCTGTGTGCTTGGGAATTATTCTGCTCTTCCTGGATCTTGCTGTCTCTCCAGGAAATGCTGAATGTCTCAGATCCACACATCAGCCTGGAGTTCCTGTCTTCCTCCTGTGGCATGGTCTGGGGAGGAGTGTGAGAGGTCACTCTTTCTTGGACCTACTAATGTTTTCATCTCTAAGTTTCCTTCCAACTCTATGTTTTTCCCTACTTTAAGGAACAATAATTATGGTGAAGAAGTCTTGTTGTTAATAATTTTCTTACCATCCCATAAGAACTTCCCCTCCTTAAGGGTCCATTTTTTTCTCTCATTTTTGATATCTCATGCCTGTTCTTAGGTAATGAGCACAGGTGACCAGGGCATGACTATGGGAGAGGGCCAAGGGAAATATCGAGATAATAAGCTCTTCATATTGAAAAAATAGTTCCAACATAAAAATGTAACTGGCCGGGTATGGTGGCTCATGCCTGTAATCCCAGGACTTTGGAAGGTTGAGAGAGGCGGATCATCTGACGTCAGGAGTTCAAGACCAGGCTGGCCAACATGGTGAAACACTGTCTCTACTAAAAATACAAAAATTAGCTGGCTATCGTGGTGGACACCTGTAATCCCAGCTACTCAGGAGGCTGGGGCAGCAGAATCACTTGAACCCAGAAGACAGAGTTTACAGTGAGCCATGATCATGCCATTGTACTCCAGCCTGGGCAACAAGAGTGAAACTTCGTCTCAAAAAAAAAAAAAAAAAAAGTGACTGAGATAACATACATAGAAGTGGAGTAGGCCGAGGTAGAAGGACTGCTTGAACCCAGGAGTTCAAGGCTGCAATGAGCTGTGATTACTCTACTGCACTCCAGCCTGGCTAATATGATGAAACCCCATTTCCACTAAAAATACAAAAGTAGCTGGGCATGGTGGTGCATGCCTGTAATCCCATCTACTCAGGAGGCTGAGGCAGGAGAATCACTTGAGCCTGGGAGGCAGAGGTTGCAGTTAGCCAAGATCATGCCATTGCACTCCAGCCTGGGCAAAAAGAGCAAAACTCCACTCAAAAAAAAAAAAAAAATGAACAAAGCTTCCAAGAAGTTTGGGACTATGTTAAACATCCAAACCTAAGAATAATTGGTGTTCCTGAGGAAGAAGAGAAATCTAAATTTTTGGAAAAGATATTTTAGGGAATAATTGAAGAAAAGTTGCTTGGCCTTGCTGGAGACCTAGATATTCAAATAGAAGAAGCTCTAATAACACCTGGGAAATTCATCACAGAAAGATCGTTGCCTAGGCACATAGTCATCAGGTTACGTAAAGTTGAGACAAAGGGAAGAATGTGAAGAGCCGTGAGGCAAAAGCATCAGGTAACCTATAAAGGAAAACCTAACAGCAGATTTCTCAGCAGAAGCCCTATGAGCTAGAAGGAATCTGGGGTCTCATTTTTAGCTCCTTAAACAAAACAATTTTCAGCAAAGAATGTTGTATCCAGTGAAACAAAGCTTCATAAATGAAGAAAAGATACAATCTTTTCCAGACAAAAAAATGCTGAGAGAATTTGCCACTACCAAGCCAGGACTACAAGAACTACTAACAGGAGCTCTAAGTCTTGAAACAAAGAGGAACATTATATAATGCAAAAAGGACTAGTCCAACAGGAAAATATCACAATTCTATATACATATATGTGCACCTAACACAGGAGTTCCCAAATTAATACAATAATTACTACTGGACCTGAGAAATGAGATAAACAGGTTGGGTGTGGAGGCTTACACCTATAATCCCAGCACTTTGGGAGCCTGAGGCAGGCAGATAACAAAGTCGAGAAATCAAGGCCATCCTGGCCAACATGGCGAAACCCTGTGTCTACTAAAAATACAAACATTAGCTGGGTGTGGTGGCACATGCCTATAGTCCCAGCTACTCAAGAGGCTGAGGTAGAATTGCTTGGACCTGGGAGGTGGAGGTTATACTGAGCCAAGATTGTGCCACTGCCCTCCAGCCTGGTGACAGAGCTAGACTCCATCTCAAAAAAAAAAAAAAAAAAAAAGAAAAAAAAAGAAAAGAAAAGAAAAGAAACGAGATAGAGAGCAACGCAAATAACAGTAGGGAACTTCAATACTCCAATGATGGCACTACACAGGTCCTCAAGACAGAAAGCCAACAAAGAAACAACGACTTAACGACTTAAACTATACCCTAGAACAAATGGACTTAGATATTTACAGAACATACCACCCAACAACTTCAGAATATACATTTTATTCATCAGTACATGGAATATTCTCCAAGATAGATCATATGAGAGACCACAAAACAAATCTCGGCAAATTTAAGAAAATTAAAATTATATCAAGTATCTCTCAGACCACAGTGGAATAAAATTAGGAATCAACTGCAAAAGAAACCCTCAAATCCATGCAAATACATGGGAATTAAATAACCTGCTCCTGAATGATCATTGGTTCAACAATGAAATAAAGATATTTAAAAATTCTTTGAAATGAATGACAATAGTGACACAACCTATCAAAACCTCTGGCATACAGCAAAAATAATGTGAAGAGGAAAGTTCTGTGAACCTCAAAATTTTGAAAAAAGTCTCAGTTAATTTAGAGAGTTTATTTTGCCAAGGTTGAGGACACACCAGCGACACAGCCTCAGGAAGGCCTGATGACACGTGCCCAAGGTAGTCAAGGCACAGCTTGGTTTCATACCTTTAGGGAGACATGAGAGCCATCAATCAACATATGTAAGAAGCACATTGGTTTGGTCTGGAAAGGCGGGACAACTTGAAGCAAAGGCAGGAAGACTGGAAGCAGGGAGGGAAACAGGGAGGAGAAAAGTGGAAAGCATTCCCCCTGAGAACTGGAAAAAGACAAGGATGGCCACTTTTACCACTTCTATTCAACACAGTACTAGAAGTCGTAGCCAGGGCAACCAGAGAAGAGAAAGAAATAAAGGGCATCTACATTGGCAAAGAGGAAGTCAAATCGTCATTGTGTGCTGATGATATGATCATATACTTAGAAACCGTAGAGACTCATTCAGAAAGCTCCTGGAACTGGTAAATGAATTCAGTAAAGTTGTAGGATACAAAATTAATGTATACAAATCAGTAGCTCTGCTATATACCAACAGTGACCAAGCTGAGAATCAAATCAAGAACTCAACACTTTTCACAATACCTGCAAAAAAAATTAAAATACTTAAGGAAATACCTAACAAAGGAGGTGAAACACCTCTACTAGCAAGACTACAAAACACTGCTGAAAGAAATCATAGACAACACAAATGGAAACACATCCCATGCTCATGGATGGGTAGAATCAATATTGTGAAAATGACCATACTGCCAAAAGCAATCTACAAACTCAATGAAATTCCCATCAAAATGGCACCATCATTCTTCACAGAATTAGAAAAAAGAATCCTAAAATTCATATGGAACCAAAAAAGAGCCTACACAGTTAAAGGAAGACTAAGCAAAAAGAACATATCTGGAGGCTTCCCATTACCTGACTTCAAACTATACTATAAGGCCATCATCACCAAAACAGCATGGTACTCATATAAAAATAGGCACATAGAGCAATGGAACAGAATAGAGAACTCAGAAATAAAGCCACATATTTACCACCAACTGATCTTTGAAAAAGCAAACAAAAAAACAAAGTGGGGAAAGATACCCTATTTAACAAATGGTACTGGGAAAATTGGCAAGCCACATGTAGAAGAATAAAACTGGATCCTCATCTCTCACCTTCTACAAAAATCAACTCAAGATGGATCAAGGACTTAAATCTTAAGACCTGAAACTATAAAGACATTAGAAGATAACATCAGAAAAACCCTTCTAGACAATGGCTTAGGCAATGACTTCATGGCCAAGAACCCAAAAGCAAATGCAACGAAAACAATAAATAGATGGGACTTAATTAAACTAAAAAGCTTCTGTACAGCAAAGGAAATAATCAGCAGAGTTAACAGACAACTCACAGAGGGGGAAAAAATCTTCACAATCTATACATCTGACAAAGGACTAATATTCAGAATCTACAAAGAACTCAAACAGATCAGCAAGAAAAAAACAAATAATCTCAGCAAAGAGTGGGCTAAGGACATGAATAGACATTTCTCAAAATAAGATATACAAATGGTCAGTGAGCATATGGAAAAATGCTCAACGTCACTAATCTTCAGGGAAACGCAAATCAGAACCACAGTGTGACATCATCTCACTCCTGCAAGAACGGCCATAATCAAAAAATAAAAAAATAATAGATGTTGGTGTGGATGTGCTGAAAAGGGAACACTTTTACCTGTTGATGGGGCTGTAAACTAGTAAAACCACTATGGAAAACGGTGTGGAGATTCCTTAAAGCACTAAAAGCAGATTGACCACTTGATCCAGGAATCCCGTTATTGAGTATCTACCCAAAGGAAAAGAAGTCAGTACATGAAAAACATACTTGCATGAGCGTGTTTATAGCAGCACAATTTGCAATTGCAAAATTATGGAACCAGCCCAAATGCCCATCAGTCAATAATTGGATAAAGAAAATGTGACATATATATACCATGAAATACTACGCAGCCATAAAAAATAAATAAAATGATGGCATTTGCAGTAACCTGGATGGAATTGGAGACTATTATTCCAAGTCAAGTAAGTCAGGAATGGAAAACCAAACATCGTATGTTCTCACTCATATATGGGAACTAAGCTATGGGGATGCAAAGGCATAAAAATGACACATTGGACTTTGAGGACTTAGGGAAAAGGGTGGGGGGAGTGAGGGACAAAAGACTACACATTGGGTGCAGTGTACACTGCTTGGTTGATGGGTGCACCAAAATGTCAGAAATCATCACTAAATAACTTATTCATGTAATCAAACACCTGTTCCTCAAAAACGTATTGAAATAAAAAAATAAAATAAAATAATTTAAAAAAAAATGGAGTAGACACCACTTAGGGTGGCTGCCTGACTCCAATTCCCTTTGCTCTAAAAGCTCTCCCAGTACACAGTGGTTTTTGCCAACCATCGTGTCCATGGTAAGAAGCCCTGCCTCCTGCTAGAGTTAGTAAATATTTGACTCAAACTGAGCCAGTCAAATTTTATGCCAGCATTGTGTAATTTGGAGCTGGGAATCTAAGGACGTATAAACCTGCAAAGTTGAAATTATGAGCCCCACGATGTATCAGTAGACAGACACACTCTACAGCGACAGCCAGGAATCCCTGGGTGCAAAACCTCGGAGCTGCCCTGGTTGCCCTTCCAATGGAATCTTCCGTGATTCCATTCCATGGACCATTCATTGCAACATCCTCCAACTGGGGAAACAAACAAAAGGATAAACAGAAACAAAGCCAGGAAAATGCAAATCAACCTATTTCTGCAAGTCTCCTCACTAGGGAGAGAGGCAGGGCCATGAGCGGTAGTAAATTGAAGACTTTACGTTCACCCTATTTGGGGGCTGAGACTCAAGGTGACCACATAATGTATTTTCTAAACTGGATCAATTTGCAAGTAAAAGTGCGTTATTAATTACGTTGGAATAGGAGCTGCAGTCTGATATACGAGGACAAATGGTCACTCTTCCCTGATTGCACCTGATGCATCTTCCTCAATCCAAAATCTGTGATAGAAATAAACCAATCTGGACCTATTTTCAACAGGTAGCTGCAAATCAAAGGCAAAGGAGGGCTTACAAATGATGACTTTGTCTAGGAAAGTTTCTATGTGAAGGAGTCTGCCAAACAATGCAGGAAAGCACAACTTCCATGAAATGAATAAAAAGCGGGAGCACACAGGCCAAGCTGAAGGCAAGTCAGAAAAGGGAGCCGGAGGTTTTACGTCTCTCTGGCAGGAAGAGTTGCTTTCTGCACTGCACCAGAGCTGAAATGGCTGCTCCATTGTTCAACACCATTTTACTTCCTATAAACACAGCAACACTCTTCTGGCAACAGCTTCAGGGTGCGAGCTCTCCAATTTTACATCCAATTCTGTGGTTTGCACATGCACATGAGCTAACTGGAATTCAGGGTGGGGTGTAAAACAGGGACAAAAACCAGAGCAATGCTCTAAAGAAGTCCCATCCAGTTCAGCGCTGTCCTGTGCAGCTGTCTCCCGAAGGCACCCAGCACGGCAGTGGGCTCAGGCTTTCTGACTTGTGACTGCTGGTAAAACAAGAGAGACCATCTCCTGTAGCGGAAGGTCTCTGATGGAAAAGATCCACAACCAACACAGAAAATACGTTCTTGAGGTAATTAAGGGGAAGATGACATTTCGAAAGGACTGAATACATGATGTCAATTGAGAAAAAAATACAGGCTTCTTTTTTTTGTAAATAATTTCAATTCTCGTTCAAGGAGACGTGCGGCAGAATTACACAATCGATAATTAAGATGGTCTGTAGTTGATGAAAACAAATGGAAAAATGATAATAATGATAAAAACAGAATTCTATATCGAGCACTTAGGTGTTCCAGAGACCGTAGTAAGCATGCTAGTTTAGTGGCTCATTGCCCACAGTGGTGGGAAGACGTCATATCTGAGCCTGACAAGTGAGGAGACAATACGTTTTCATAGCCAGTGCATGGTAGAGCTGGTAGGAATTTGCATCTGGCCAGTCTGAAGGAGGTGGACCACCATTCCAAACTACCACCGAGTCTTGGCTCCGACAGGGATCGAAACAGAAGCTTCTCGGAGCCCCACGTGTGCACACTGCACACTTAAGTCGGTGAACTGTGCAGCAGGCATTTACAGACCCTGTGAAGAGGACTCCTAATGGGTAATTTACCGATTGGATATTACTCCAAAATCAAGTGCGCTTTACATCCACGAACTAGAACCCCATTTACAGTAAATATAATTAACCCACTGAATATCCATGACTGGCCAGCTTTCTGAAGAGGAAGATTTAATAAAATGTCGTTTTTAAAATAAATATACTTTTTTTCCTAGGAGCCCACAGCTAATGTTAAAATATCTTTAATGGCCGGGCGCGGTGGCTCACGCCTGTAATCCCAGCACTTTGGGAGGCCGAGGCGGGTGGATCACGAGGTCAAGAGATTGAGACCATCCTGGTCAACATGGTGAAACCCCGTCTCTACTAAAAATACAAAAAATTAGCTGGGCATGGTGGTGCGTGCCTGTAATCCCAGCTACTCAGGAGGCTGAGGCAGGAGAATTGCCTGAACGCAGGAGGCGGAGGTTGCGGTGAGCCGAGATCGCGCCACTGCACTCCAGCCTGGGTAACATGAAACTCCGTCTAAAAAAAAAAAAAAAAATCTTTAATCAACTGTCAAGCAGCCGGGTCCGTAAGTCTCCTGTTCAGCAAGAGGGCGGAACTTTGTACTCAGTGTAAGTAAACTAAACAGTTTTCAAACTCTACATGGCAAATGGCTTTTCCCTGCTTACATCAAACAAGTAGACAATTTATCAACACATCACTTCTGACTATTTCACATCTGAGCTAGAGCCAAGGTTTAAAACCCCAGTCCGAGAAAGGCGTATATGCTCTCTGAAGGAAAGGTATACCGTTCTGACTTCGGCATACGTCCTCAGGAACGTGTTTACACTGAGAAGCCTGTGGTATGATAAAGGTCACTCGGCAGTGTGGCCTTTCCTCTGTTTGGCAGTGGGAGGCCACGAGAGCCAGAATTCTCACGAGCAGCAGCCGCTGGGCAGCACTTGGAAGCAGATGTGGCACAAGTCTCCCCATGCGGCTTCGCTGTTGACTCTCAGGACATCTATCCTGGGACTCCCCGCACCAAGAAGACCTTGAGGTGAGATAAATAGGCATCTTTCCTTCAACATATTAAACAAAAGCGGATAACTCGATGGAGTAGCAGCAAGTCAAGGCCACTTGCTTTTAGAAATGTGGCCTTATAATGTGAAGGTGAATCGGAACATCTGGAAATATTTTTGAAAATAAATCACTACTCAACTGAAACATTAAATAACATTTTTATTTGGCAAGTGATCTGTCTTAGCATTACTTAGAAATGAACTCCTGGCAAACCACAAACTTAATGCTCTCCGATGAGATCAGTACATAATTTGCTGTATTTTTAGGATTATTGTGCTTGACCTATTTCAAGAGTTTGGCCTGGCAGGAAATGAGTTTGGGGTGAAGTGGGGATGACAGGCACTACGATTTCTCATAGTAGATTTATCAATCAGTATTCAAATGGAGAACAGCATAAAGTCAGGAAACCTTACAGGAAATTGTCTACACATACTTGGTTAAGAATTTTATTCCCATAAAACCACAGTTAAAGTAAAAAACATGTGAAAAGCCGTATTTAATGGAAGTAGAGACGCTCTATAAAAAGAAACAGGAAAGCCCCAGAGTGGAATTAAACACACAAACTCACATTTACTTCAAAGAAAATAGAATAACTGTGTCAAGGCCTCATACGATGGGAACCTCCTCTTTGCAGAAAAAGCAATGTTTCCTGTTTTGGGTTTTCACTATGTTTCTAAAAATCCCTGGGAACAGAAAGTGTGATTTCTGATCATTCTTCAAACACCATATGTATGACAAAAAGTAGCATTTCCGTGTGTGTGTGTGTGTGTGTGTGTGTGTGTGAGTTTGTCTTTGTGAAATGCTTTGGCCAACACAAAAAATTAGTGGCGTACATCAAATATTTTTGTGTGTGGAAAAATTTAAAAAATCATAAACAAAATGATACTACAATGACAATAATGCAAAGATATGCTAACTTGAGAATAGCAGATAAAATGTGTTTACAAACAAATGAGCCAGAGTCCTGTAGGAGGGGCTGAAGCACATTGTGTTGACTTTATTTTATGTATTTTTAAATTAATAGCCCTTGAGATCTTAGGAGTACTCTGTGGACTAACCTGGATTTTGAAATTTCCTCTGAAAAAGAACTCTGATCAGCAAGAATCATAGGGGTTCTTCTGTCTGTGTAGAAGCGTTTCTTCAATGATTCATTTCGTTGTTTTGATAGCCTCAATGAATTGGTAAGAAAATATTTAAGATGGATAAGAACTCATTTTCTTAGGAAGAAGAAAACATTTCTAGAAACTTGGAAACACCCATTGAGCATGTGTAAGGAAGTGAAATAACCTTTTATGACGTGTATACCAGTAAGACACAGAATGATATTCTGTTCTTTGTGAAAAGGTGGCAGGAAGGATTCCCAACTCACTGCTGAAGGAATATCTTGCCGTCTAAACAGATGGTTTAATCTGTCTTCCTTAGTAGAACATTCACCAGTAAGAATGCTAAAGGCAGTCTAACTATAGAGAACAGTGTGATTTTATTTATGTGTCCCTAAGAATGTCTTTATTCTAAATGCAGAGTGTACTGTAATTTTGTAAGTGGCTTTGCTCCTGCAGTTGCTGGGGTCTAAGTGAGTTCACCCATCAGATCTGAGAACTTATGCCCAGCACTAACTTTACTTAGAAACATTTTCACATCTGTCTGGGGTCTTTCACCAGAGACCTTTAAAACCAAGATGAAAATCGATTTTAATACATTGAAATGTATTCAACTTGAGCAAATTAAGACGTATTAGTAGTCAAATTGTCATTTGCTTCACTTGATTTCCTCTGTCTAGTTATCTGCTGACTTTGATAATATTTGTAAATAGAAAGATTAACTAGCATTTATTGACTGCTTAACCAAATGTTAAGAAAATTGCTATAACTGGCCAGGCACGGTGGCTCATGCCTGTAATACAGGCATTTTGGGAGGCCAAGGCAGGTGGATCACTTGAGCCCAGGAGTTTGAGGCCAGCCTGAGCAACATAGTGAGACATTGTCTCTACAAAAATTAAACAAAAAATTAGCGGGGCGTGTGTTGCATGCCTGCAGTTCCAGGTACTCAGGAGGCTGATATGCGAGGACAGCCTAGGAGGCGGAAGTTGTGGTGAGCCGAGATTGCACCACACTGTGCCAGCCTGGGCAAGGTTAGTGAGACCCTGTCTCAAAAAGATTGCTATAGTTGAGTATTAAATTTAGCCGAGACAAAAAGATGCCACAAGAAATGTATAATGCTTATTGGAATATTTTTTTAAATATCTTGATGGAGGCCGGGCACAGTGGCTCACTCCTGTAATCCTAGCACTTTGGAAGGCCAAGGTGGGCAGTCATGAGGTCAGGAGTTCGAGACCAGCCTGGTCAATGTGGCGAAACCCTGTCTCTACTAGAAATACAAAAATTTGCCAGGCATGGTGGCACAGGAGCTACCTGGGAGGCTGAGGCAGGAGAATTGCTTGAATCCGGGAGGCGGAGGCTGCAGTGAGCTGAGACTGTGCCATTGCACTCCAGCCTAAGCAATAAGAGCAGGAAAACATCAAAAAAAAAAATATTGAAGGAGAAAAGCATGTTTCTGGCCATATCCTTTAAACAAATATTGCCCTATAAATTCTGCTTTGACAAATATTTGAGTGCCTATTTGTACCAAGTCTATTGTGGGCAACGGTGGATATATCAGTGTACAAAATAGGTGAAACCCCTGTCCTTTTGCATTTTGTAGGCAAACCACTAATAAAACATATAGGATGTCAGATGATGCTATGAGGAAAAATTACAAAAGAAGTGGCAGAGGGTGAGGTGTGTGGGTCTCCAGGATGGGCTGGCCAGGCCTCACCGGAAGGCGACACTCGAATTCCCATTGTGAGGGAAGTGAGGAAATGAACCATCTAGAGAAAGAACATTTAGGGTGCAGCACGCAGCCACACAAAGGCCTGGAGCTAGTACAGTAATACGAGATCTTTTCATTTGAGAATCTTCCACACGACCTGTATCATAATGTCCTTACAGAGAGTGCAAATGAAGTGGAGCCTATGCTATTTAACAGGAATATTCTCCTTAGATACCTGAGCAGACACTTTATTTGGGACTGATATCCAAGGAGGTGGCTGGAAAAGTTAGACAAAAAGGAGAAAGGTCAGAATAGGGTATGCCCATGAGCGCGTTACTGGGCGCACAGCTAGGCCTCCATTTGCCGGGATCCCATTCGCACAGAGCACGTCTCACTGTACAAAGGCAGCTGGGCACTTACTTTTCATTATCATTTTTTTTGCAGAGACCAGGGGTTTCACCATGTTGGTCAGGCTGGTCTCGAAGGCCTCAAGTGTTCCTCCCACCTCGGCCTCCCAAAGTGCTAGAATAACAAGCGTGAGCTATAGCTCCCGGCCCTAAGGAATTCATTCACTGCATTTTCTTTCCCATTGGTGGAGGATTTTCCTGGGCATTTTACCCTTCATCACCTCAAGGTTTCTGATGGTTGGGTGTCCCCCCAACTTCAGGGAGAGCCCAGAGGACGCAGGGCAGAGAGATGCCTGGCAGAAACCTGCGGGCGAGGGCTCACCACGCAATGCATCGTGGGTGGCTGTGGAAAAGAGAGCAGTTACTGTCACTTCCCGCTCAGCGTGGATAGTCCGACATGAAACAGGCAGTGTGGCTACAGAGTCGACAGCACGTTATTACAATCTGGAAGCCCCACTTCCCTCTCTCGAGCAGCAAGCTGATATGCACACTCACCAAAGAGGCTCTTTAAGGTGCCACCAGGCAACGACCTTTAATTTTAATTTTGTGCAAAAAAATCTGGATTTGTTTTAAAAAATTAAGAAAACCTTGTTGAAATCAAGGAGCTTTATCAAAGAAGCAGTTTGACTTTAAAAATCTCAGTAGACTCCAGCTAGCTTGAATAGCATTAGATCTTCTCTGACATCTCAGGAGAAACCCTTGAAAATATACCTCAAATACCTGAATGTGTGACGCGTAAAGGGAGTTACCGGCTAACATTGGAAGATCCCGGGGCTCAGTCCTCACTCCTCTTCTTCTCTGTCTACAGCCACACGCTTGCGGCTGTCCCCTCCTCTGATGGCTGTAAATTCTGTCTGCCTGCTGCTCTCCATGAACGGAAGCCTGCCGGGGACTCTCCCCTGACCTGGGGGCCCCGATGTCCACCTGCCAGCTTGGCAGCTCCTGTGGATGTTTCATGATCAATATTCCCAACAGTGAAATCCTGAACACTCCTCCCCAAATCCGCTCCACGCACCGCCTTCCCTGTCCCTTGCGGTGGCAACTGCATCCACGGTGGGCCTGTGGGCCCCCTTTTCTTTGACTCCCCAGCTCCAGTCCCCCAGCAAGGCCAGCTGGCTCTGCTCTCCGCACGGCCAGGATCAGCCCATGCCTCAGGGCCCTCACTACCAGGCCCACACATGATGCTCAAAGAGATGCTGGCATACGTCCAAATATTTAAAATTTATAAATCAAACCCACAAACTTTGTTAAGTAAAAAATTGTTTAAATAAACAACTTTAAAAGTACATTTAAAAAGTTCTCCTTCCTTGGTAGAGATGCTTTCCTAATGATGTAGAAGGCAAAGTTCTACAGAGCTTGGGACTCCCGAATTTCCCTGATAGGAGGTATATGGGACTGAGGGTGAAGGGGGCAGGCTGCCCATGGCCTACCCCCTGGCTTCCCCTCCCGGCTCAGTGTGCACCCCTGGTACCCCGTCCACAGATTCACTTCCACACACACGTTTCTCACACCAGTCTCAGGGATATGCACACTCACTTCGGTCTTCCCCAAATTATAGTTGCCCATATAGCAGATTTGTTTCTTTCATCTTATCTTACATTTTCAATTCACTATGCTTCATTTCTGTTTCTTTCTTTAACCTTCCTCTGAACAGTTCAAAATTTCTCTATACCCCGAAAGCTGTCATGCTCTGATTTTGCTCATAGTTGTTCTCATATTGACAGCTGACTTCTTGGCTGGCTCACACTTGCGCTTTCATTCTCCTGACACTGTTTCAAGATTATTGCTGTTTATGCCTGTTCTTGAAGCAGCTGAAGACCGTAGCACACTCTCATCTGCCGGGTGCGAGTCCAGGGCATTGGGTTTGGGGTGACTGATGTGTGGATGTCATTGCTGGTGTGTGTGTGTGTGTGTGTGTGTGTACCAAGAGCAGTAATGGGCTGTGAGCTTCCCATGTTCCATGCCAGCTCCTAAGCCAAGGCAGCACTGGGCAGGGCATGGGAGGTGATGCTGCCCAGCTCTGGATGGACCAAGCCCCAGACTCTGACAGCAGCTCTCTACCAAGTCTCCTGCGGAAAATGTGAGGGATTGCAGGGGGTGCAGAGAACACTTAAGTTCATATCCCCAGGACGGTCAGCCCTTCTGTTCCCAACACCTGTCCCCAACACCTAAATTGGAATTGAATCATCTCCTGTCTCTGCCTTACCTGTTTATTTCAGGTGCAGAGCATTGTTCTGTACTTTTGACCTGCTGCATTCTCTCTGGAATCACTGGAGACACGTTGGCGGGAAGGGGTGGCTGTCTCTGTTTTACTTGAATTCTCCCCCACACAGACAGGCTATATGTTGAAGGTGTGTGGCCCGAAATGCATTGGGAATAAAACTATTAAATAAGCCACGCTGCTTATAAGCAATACTCCAAACTACCACTGTCGGTGGGGAAAATTAATGTCACTACCCAGAAAGTATTGTGACAAACTTTTTGAGACATCTACTTCAAAATCAGTTTATTCAAAAGAGATTAACATGTTTACTCCCACGCCTGCCCTACAGACCTATGCCGTGAGTGTGCCAGGGAAGGTCCAGGGAAGAAGTGCTCCGAGATCACAGACGGTCAGTCCCCCGCGGTGTGAGAGACCCACCTCGCAGTGAGGAAAACAGTGCATTTTAAAGGAGCACAAGGCCCCTGGCAATGTTCATGAAAGCTGCTCTTCAGTGGCTCTTTCAGGAAGTGATGCATAAAGATGATGGACTTTCTACAAACAGTTACAAAATGTTCAGTCTTCTGACTAGGTCAAGAGGGAAAAAAAATCCCAGACACCCCAGGTTATACATCTGTCTGTACTGGTGGGATGCTCCCATCCCCGCGAGGGGACCCCAAGCTTGGGAGCTCCCAGCTGGCACTGCCAAGTAAGAAGCTCCTCCTAAAAAACGCAGTCTCCAGCGGGCTGTTTAGCCTGGGTGTGCCACATGTTGACACTCTGCCCGAAAAACAGCTGTTTTAACTAAAGTGGAATATTCCACACAGCATTGATACAAAAGCAAAATACCTCTTTGTCGTAGACATTAGTGGAAAATACAGGCTTCTCTCTTTGTCAGTTCTATAAATGTAGAAACAAAATACAGAAAACATAAAGCCTAATGCACAAATTGGAAAGCCTGTTTATGTTGTGACATCATGTTACATTCAAATTACAGAGACAGTTCACCGGAAATGCTCATTGCTGAGACCAGTTTGTTTCTGAAGAGACCATGGATGTTGGCAAACCCTCAGCTGCACGTAAGACAGACGATGGGCATCTCAGGTCGAGTTCCACACCCAGGGTTATCCCGGAGGCAGCTCCTGTGGGCTCCAAGCATCAATTGTTAAATGCACAGGAATTCTATGAGCAAGTTGTTAATTGTTTATAGCTTGCCATCAGCCATGGCAGGAAACTTTACACCACAGAAATCAGCAAGTTCTGCAAATCACAGTAGTTGCTGTTGTTGTTGAAATTGAGAAAGCGTGTTTCCACCACCATGCCACCTTCTAGGAGAAGGAGGGTAAAATGTGGATAATTACTACAGGGTGATCGCGCCGCTCGGAGCGGTCAGATACATCATCCAGAACAGCATACGGTACCGGGAACATTTTTAAAAGCTGCCTGCTAACATGTTTCGGTCTCTGAATTTGGTTGGATTATTCAAGATTCACATCCTGCATATTGTTATAATTATCATTTCAAATTACAGTAATCATTTCAGCCTAAGAGTTAGCTAGCCGACGTTTGATCTCCTATATGTCAGAAAAACTTGCCATGACTGGTTACCATGCTTTCAAAGGACATCTAGTGGAGAGGCAGCAAAAAGGAGCAGGCCAGGAAATTGCTCAGACGGATTAGAAGAGAAAGTTGTCAGCAACCTTGTCGGAAGTCCTCGTCACCTTCCGACCAGTTCCGACTCGGCAAGCCGCGCAGGAGCGCACCCACCAAATCCAGGGGAAGGCCTGGTAGGTAGTGAGGGAAGGTGCCAGTCCAGCAGCCTCAGCTGAGATGTGAGTCAGTGAAAGACAGAAATAGGCTCCCCTGACTCAGCCACATTGTGCAAAGGCAACAACCCAGTGGCTAAGAGCCAAGTGTGATTTTTCATGGAGAGAAAATATAGACGCAAGAGCACATGTAGGAGTTTTTCCATTTATCTCACAAATTATCCTGATTTAATTGACCCAGGCATCAAAAAGCCAGTACTCGGAGAAAAGTGGCAGGCAATAGCATAAGGGAGAGAGTGAGATAGATTTGCAGACGTCAGAACGTCAAGGAGGCCAGGCCTGAAGACCCAGAAAAAGATGTAGAATAATTATCTGAGCAAGAGAGATCCGTCTGAGACTTAGCGAAGGAAACAGGGACATTGAGTTACAATCCAAGGGCAAATGCAAGAAGGATTAGGGCCATCTTTCAAGTAACTTTATTGCAGGCAGAAATTTCTGCATATCAAGTAATGTCTGAGAGAATGGTCCAAACTTATTCTGGGGGAAAAAATAAGTAGTTTTGTTTAGGTGCAAAGGAAAGACACAGTAATAAATGAAAGCAAAATGTACGAATGCAGGTGTGAATGAAGAGACTGGAGAAGCCCTGCCCTGGAGCGTGGCCCTGTGCCAGCCAGTAGCTGCTGGGGTTGGCATTGCGCTGTGGCTGGTGAAGAATCTGCCTCTGACTGCAAGTTCACCTCTTACCATAGCCTTCCCTGATGCTAGCCTCTGATGGTTCTGATTTTTCTGCCAGAGCTGCCCTGAGTTTTCTCTCTCTGCTTTTTAGATTTCCTTGGCTATTTTAAAGGGAAAATTAAAAAGAATAAGATGCTATATCCTGTTCTAAAACATTTTCAGGAAGGCCACTACAAATTGCATTTGTGAAGAAATAATAAGTGGATTCAAAGGATTAGGCATGTATTTCTATTCAGCCCGCAGCCTAGCAGAGCCAATAAAACCAAAGTCAAGTCCCAGTTTCAGGTGGAGGCCTCTCGAGTCATGACATCCCTTTTAATGATGTTAGGCTTATTTATATTCAGGAGGTGGATGGAAGAACATGGTTTGTGGATATTACCATTTTCGTTCCATTGGGAAACAGTTTTATATTCCTTGACTACCAAACAACCAGGCTAAAAGCTTGAAATTAGCAATCCTTGTCATAAAGACAGAAGGGTATTACCTTGAAATGGGGGAGGAAGAGTATTTCATTAATTCAACAAATTATTATGGAGCAACTGTTTGAAACAGTTACGCTGTCAGATACTGGAGTATGTAAATGAATGAGACAAATTCACCACTCTGGAGGGACCCGAGGGACTGCTGAGGAAGACACCTGGAAAGGTTGTTACCATCCAGGTCAGTGAGATTTCATGTGAGTAACGCACCTAATCACATGAAATGCGGAGTTACTGAATGCCCATGACGTCCTCACATCGGAAGGCTAGCTTACTGATGTGCAGAGCTGGCTAGTCACCAGAAGTGGAGAAATCAACTGTATAACAAGTCTAATTCATTCAGGCAGAACATAATAAAAGGAACTCTTAACAGTTAGTTAACAAAAAGCATCCTGGAAATGCAGAGGGGAATGGAGAATTGGGTCTGGAGAATTGGGAAGGGTGTCCTGGGGAGAATGATATTTTTGTTGTCAAAATACGAGTTGGCCAGAGAGGGAGGATATAAAATTGAAAGGTGGTTAGAAACGGCACAGTGAGTGTGGAGACCACAGGCCATTCTGTTTCTGGATCATGACGTGCAAGGCACAGCTGGCAATGGCAGTCTGAGAGGGAGGGCTCTGTGTGTGCTGGTAGCATTCACGGATTTCTTATGTGGGCAATGGCAAGGCACTAAAAGCGACGAAGCCAGACAAATTTCCCTTTAAAGGCGAGGGCCCAGACCCCAGGGTGGAGGACAGATTTAAGAGGGACAAGATGCTTTTGGAGGCTACTGAGTTGCCTAGGTGAGAGCGAGGGATCGGACCGGAGCAGCAGAAGAAGAGGAAGAGTGAGCAGAATGGAGAAATACTCATGAACGGAAATTGGCAAGACTTCCAGGGATAGAGAAGGTGATGGAAAAGACAGAACTTCTGAGTTTTGATAACTGGTGACATCCCCCACCAGCCACAGCGAAGTACAGCAAAGGCAGGGACTAAAGAGGTAAATGATGATGTCATTGGAGACACCAGAGGAACAGTGATGATTCCCCGGAGGCAATGAGGTTCTTGTCTCTGCGGCCTGAGGAAGGGCAGAACTGGAGAGCAGGACTGGAGAGTCAGAGAAACAGGCAAAGAATCCAAAGAGTGCTCGTGACATGAATTAAGGGGAGTATGTGGAGCAGATAAGCCGGGAGCCAAGAATTTAAGGTCTGAGCCAAGAAAAAGAAAGGAAGCTATGGAAACGCTAGAGATACCTCTAACATTTGGGGACAGGCATTTGGGGGTGACTGGGCCTGCAGCCCTCAACTTTCTTGAAGAAGTAGGATACAGAGTGGCCTGCTAGCACACGTGAGGGGTATCTTGAGGTGAAAAAGACAAGTCTTAAATAGATACGATTCTTAATTTTAAAACAAATTCAAAAAAGAAAAAAAGAAAATTCTCCCAAAAGACAATTAGAAGAATGAAGTGAAACCATGAGGCCAGCTGAATGCTGAGAACGTGCATCTTCAGTGGCGCAATCCTGCCACGCTGCGTCGTGATCCTTCTCCCACGCTGGCCATCAGCCACTAAGGTTGGAAGAGAGAAGGCTGACCTGAGCACAGACACTGCTGGATTCCCCTGGGCTGTGTGAGGAGAGGCAGGATAATGGGGAGTGAGGGGGGCAGGTGGGTTCGGCTGGGGTGCAGAGGGTCTCCAGGCCAGGCCAGACCAGACAGAGTGTGCTGTCACTTAGAACCGCAGTACTTTCTAATTGGCTGTGTTTATCAAAGCTATTTCCCTCCTCTTCCTCCTCATCTGACGTTGGTGTCTCCCACTTATGAAAACTGTCCTTAGCTCTTCCATGGTTAAGAACTTATTAATACTTATTTCATTACTTTTATCCCATGATAATTTTCCTTTTATCTGGGGTTATCTCCCAAACGCTAATACAAGCCTGATACATGAACAGCAATTCCATTCTATCTTGCTCACCAAAAATATTTCTGAAGAAATCATTAATGTGTTCCACCCCGTAGAACCAAATTAGGAATGTTGAAAAGTCTTCCAGCCATTTGTCCCATGCTAACCTAATTCAAGCCATTTCATGTTTTATGAGTGTGGTTACACAACACATAACCGTCTAATTGGCTTAGCTCCTCCCCTGAAAGTAATTTGAAAACGTTTCCCTGAGGTCAGGAGCTCCTCTTGCGTGTTAGTTCTCAGACTGAAATGTGCGTGAACTTCAGAAGAGTGGCCACCAGGAAGGGGAGTAAACCAAGTTCAGAGGGCAAAGGGTGACTGGGAAAACAGTCTAGAGTCTGGAGATGTCCGATTCCTGGACATAAATGAACGACTTTGCAGACCTTCACCCCCAGTCGTCCACCCTTGCATCTGCCCCTGCATGGGAGAAAAGGCTTGGGCCGTGCGAAGTTCTGTCCCTGAAATGTTCCCTCAGTGTCCCACACTCATCTGGAAATCCACCACAGGGAGGATGGTTTAAAACGTGCGTATTTGCCAGTATGTGTAAACGTTCCAGTCGCGGGCAGCCCGGTGTGAACGAGTCTCAGACGAGATCTGCCTCCTCCTAACCTGCTGGCCACTCATCACACACTGGCTGTGCTCGCGGTGGGCGTTTGCTGTTCTTCGGTTAGCACAGTCCCATGGTTCAGTTTTTCTAAAAGTGAATTTGGGCCTGGGAGAGACGAAGGCTGAACGATGAGAAGCTAAAACGTCCGAGAGCTCTGTGGTGTCCAGCGCCCTGGCGCGGCCTGGGTAGTGCGGTGTGCTCACACACCCTCCCCCCCTCAGCGCGGATGGGACAGGGGACACCACACAGCCGCCTCCGTTCTGCTGGCGGCCCGCAGGCATTCAGTCAAAATTAGCAACGCTTGCACACGGCCTTTCTGTGCCCACAATACTCCGTCCTCCTGATCATTCTGTCCCTTGCTACTCTGCTAATCCTGGGCAGCTTTGGGCCTGGGTACCTTCTTGCGTCTTGACTGACATTTCAGTGGTTACTCCCCACGTTGGTACACATGCCTGCCTGGGGCTGGCCATGCCTTTTCTTGATTGGCTCTCCCCTGAGGCCTGTGCTGCCCTGACCAGCATTGGTCAAGACATATAGGCCTTGATGAGACAAACTACCCAGATCTTCTCTGAGTTAATAGCTCATGCATTCATTTTATAGACATCAATTGGTGGGACAGCAGCTTGATGCCAGGCTCTGCGTTAGGCCTGGGAATAGCAACATACAGAGACAATGGTCTCTGCCTTGGAAGGTCTCTGAGATTGCAAAGACACACAGACTGCAGTGACAATAACCCGTATTTGCACTTGTGAAAGTGGTCTGATTATTCGGGAGCTGGCAGCTGGAGTCTTTTCTGATGTCCCAGCACATAATTTTGTGATTTTTAGGTGGCCTGCAAATACAAACTTAGAGGTTGCCAACAGGATCTCTTAACCTCCACGAAACCCAAATGGAGGCAAGCAAGTGAGCAGAAAGGAAGTTGGAAATACGTGTTCCTACGTGATGGTGAGCTCCATCCACATCCTTGGTGCTCAGGACGCCATGCAGCAATGGCAGCACTTGGGCATCTGCCTCCGCTGAACACGGAGCTAGAACTGCAGCTTTAAAAAAAAACAATCAGCTGTGAAAACCTGGGAAAAATAGAGCTTTTGGAATGCCACTCTGGTTTGCATAATTCTGGAAAAAACAAAACAAAAGAACAGTGTTTTGGCATTTGTCCTTAATAACTTGTTTATGAAAAGTACTTGAGATACAGCCTAGCGCCTACAGTAAATGAAAAGATTAAATAAGTGTCTACTAGAGCTACTTTATGTGATAGCACGGGCCAAGTCCAGGTCCTGATATCACAACGCTGCTTCCACGAGAAAATGTAATTCGACTTCTGTCCATTCAAATACAGCCCCTTTCCTGATGCATGTGTGCAAGAGAATATCCTCTGGTCCAACACGTCCTTGTTGAGACAGATCTCAGCAGGGACATGCATGCCTGGCCCTGCCTTCCCTGGAAACTGGGGGTCACCTGAACTGGATGTCATTACCAAAGAAAAAACCTTAAAATCAGTGCTCACCCAGGTCTAATACAGGGCGGAGTGATCATTAGGCATCCCTTGAAATGGGGATTCTTTGTCTTAGTCCAGTGCTTTTCTAGAGGAGAAGGCTGGGTGCTGCCTGGGAGAGAAGGGAGAAAGGTGGTCCCTGTCAGCTGTTCTTATCTTCTCTAAGACAGGAGCCTCTGGGAGCAGCCCTGCTTCGCTGCAGACAGATTAGTGACCAGGTATCTCTCAAGCACGGTCACTGCAATGGTCTAACGAAGTATTTTTTTCAACATCAGAATGTCCTGAAAGCCTTGGGTGATCGCATTACACAACCATCTTGCCAGCTTTCCATGATGATGGACTATTGCCCGCGAACGGCTTGGTGGCTCGGGGGTGGCACCACAACTTGCTTAATCCGATACTGATGAGAAACTGATGTTCTGCTCAGAGACGAGGCTGAAAACAGACCCTCTGCTTTCTCTGTGTCCTGGTGAGTCTCAGGTTACACCAGTAAGTAACCTCTCTTCTCTATTAAAGAACCATGCAGAAGTAGCTCAGGAAATTACTGTTTAATCATGTAATACCCAGATTGCTCAAACAGTAATCTAAAGAGAGAATTTTTATGCTGCATTTAATATTTTATTATTTTAAGAACATCCTGCCTTGTGTATAGCAGAATGTCTGCAAACATTTGTGGACTCATTGATTATAGAATTAAACTATTTACCTTTTTTTTTGAGATGGAGTCTCGCTCTGTCGCCTAGGCTGGAGTGCAGTGGTGTGATCTCAGCTCACTGCAACCTCTGTCTCTCGGGTTCAAGCAATTCTCCTGCCTCAGCCTCCTGGGTAGCTGGGATTACAGGCACCCACCACCATGCCTGCCTAACTTTTGTATTTTTAGTAGAGATGGAGTTTCACCATGTTGGTCAGTCTGGTCTTGAACTGCTGGCCTCAGGTGATCTGCCCACCTCAGCCTCCCAAAGTGCTGGGCTCAAGCGTAAGCCATCATGCTTGGTTAGCTATTAACATGTTTAAAAGAAACATCAAGAATTAGGCTTACTGCTGCTTTTAAAAATATACATCAATGCTTTTCTGACTGTGAAAAATTAAGTTCTAGAAATTATCCTGCATCATTTTTAAAGGGCATGTATAAGGAAATGCACGATACAGTCAAAATCTTAAAAATATCAGCGCAAGGTGGAGATGGCATGACAAACATTGCAAAAGAGGAAAGAAATGCAGACCAGGGCTAGCCGTCCACTCAGCAGCTGGGGCACTGCTGTTGGAGAACTTGATTGACCCATATTGACAAAATTCCTATTATTGTTGTCACTCTGGTTTCCATCCGCAAAATACACATCAGAGTCAATTGATAAGGGGAAAATAATATTTTTTTTCTGGAAATCTTCATCAGTTTTCTCAGTGTTTATAAAGAATCAAGGAAGAACAAGAGGCTTCAAATACAATAGAAAATATTTCATTCAGTAAAAGCCCTTGGAGGAAATCATTGCAGCATGGCCTTCCTGGCTTCAAGTGTTCTTGGGAAGAAATTGCACATCCATCTGTGATGGCTTGACAAAACATGTCTGCCTAGGAGGAGAACAGGCCAAACTCATCCATTCTTAAGGCTCCTCTCGTATTAAAGTGATCATAATCCATTTTTAATTGGATTTTTATGAAAGTAGCTATCGAATGGTTCCAAAGTTGTGACCAGCCCTCGCATCATAAACATCTTAATTTGCAAAGCACCAACCCTGGTTCTTGGAAAGCAGGGACATTGTGTCAACAGGATTGCCCAGTGGGCGGCCTGCAAATACAAACTTAGGGGCTGCCAACAGGATCTCTTCGACATCCGTGAAACCCAAAAACTGTTCACAGCATCGTATCGTCTTTGTGTGTGCACATTTGCCGGAGAAAGGATCAGTCTCAAAGAGGTGCCGACTCTAAAGCTGTCCCCCTTGGGAATTCTGTGAACAGCACTGTGCTCTATTTGACGGCCCCCAAACAATGTAACCTCTTTTTTTATTTTTCTTTTATTTCTTTCTTTCTTTATTTTTTTAAGATGGGGTTTCACCATGATGGTCAGGCTGGTCTTGAACTCCTGACGTCAGGTGATCCACCCACCTGGCCTCCCAAAGTGCTAAGATTAAAGGCACGAGCCACCGCACCCAGCCATAACCTCTTAAATCTCTGTATCTTTCATTACATTGAGAGTACCTATTCCCCTTACTTCTGGGACTCATTAAATAGAAGACTCCCTCTGCGTGTCTCCCCATGACATCCACCCTGGCCCTTCCAAGCAAATGGACAGCTGTCTCCTCTGCCCACTTGGCTACTGCGGCGGTGCTTACCCACACTGTGGGGGATTCACGTGTGCTGGGCTCCCGCTCACCTCCGAGCCCAGTCTTTAGCATGGTTTCCGGAATTAAGACCAAATAATATGTATTAAATGGAAGGGATTTGATGACTCTCCTATCCCCCCATTTCCTCCACTCGTAAAGCTGGCCAGTTTCTTTTTCTGTTTGTTTTTTGCACGTGCTTACCTTTGTCTTATTTTTTGTTTGTTTTTAAGTTCAGCGGTACCTGTGTAGGTTTGTTATACAGGTACACTTGTGTCATGGGGGTTTGTTGTATAGATTATTTCTTCACCCAGATATTAAGCCTAGTACCCATTAGTTGTTTCTCCTGATCCTCTCCCTCCTGCACCCTTCACCCTCTGATAGACAGGCCCCAGTGCGTGTTGTTCATCTCTATGTGTCCATGAGTTCTCATTGTTAAGCTCCCATTTATAAGTCAGAACATTTGGTATTTGGTTTTCTGTTCCTGCGTTACTTTGCTAGGGGTAATGGCCTCCAGCTCCATCCTTGTTCCTGCAAAAAGCATGATCTTGCTCCTTTTTATAGCTGCATAGTATTTCTTGGTGTATATGTGTCTTGCTATTGTGAATAGTGCTGCACTGAACATACACACGCATGTGTCTTTATATTAGGATGATTTCTATTCCTTTGGGTATATACCCAGTAATGGGATTACTGGGTTGAATGGTAGTTTTATTTTTTGGTCTTTGAGGAGGAGTTGCCCACTGTCTTCCACAATGGTGGAACTAATTTACACTCCACCAACAGTGTATAAGCGTTCCTTTTTCTCTACAACCTCGCCAGCATTGGTTATTTTTTTGACATTTTAGTAATAGCCATTCTTACTGGTATTCAGTGGTATCTCATGGTGGTTTTGATCTCAAATGATCAATGATGTTGAGCTTTTTTTCATGTTTGTTGGCCTCATACAGGTCTTCTTTTGAAAAGTGTCTGTTCATGTCCTTTGCCCGCTTTTTAGTGGGGTTGTTTTTTTCCTGTAAATTTGTTTAAGTTCTCTATAGATGATGCTGGAAATTAGACCTTTGTCGGATACATAGTTTGCAAAAAATTTTCTTCCTTTCTGTAGGTTGTCTGTTTACTCTGCTGATAGTTTCCTTGGCAGTGCAAAAGCTCTTTAATTTAACAATGAAATAGGTCCCATTTACCAACTTTTGATTTTGTTTCAATTGCTGTGGCATCCTCATCATGAAATATTTGCCCGTTCCTATGTCCAGGATAGTATTGCCTAGGTTATCTTCCAGAGTTTTTAAACTTTCGGGTTTTTCCTTTAAGTCTTTAATCCATCTTGAATTGATTTTTGTATATGGTATAAAAAAGGGGTCTAGTTTCAGTTTTCTGCATATAGCTAGCCAGTTGTTCCAGCACCATTTATTGAATACAGAGTCCTTTTCCCATTGCTTGTTTTTGTGAGGTTTGTTGAAGATCAGATGGTGGTAGGTGTGCAGCCTTATTTCTGGGCTCTCTATTCTTTTCCATTGGTCTATGTGTCTGTTTTTGTACTAGTACCATGCTGTTTTGGTTACTGTAGCCCTGTAGTATAGCTTGAAGTTGGGTAGCGTGGTGCCTCCAGCTTTGTTCTTTTTGCTTAAGATTTCCTTGGCTATTTGGGCTCTGTTTTGGTTCCATATGAATTTTAAAAATAGGTTTTACTAGTTCTGTGAAGAATGTCAATGGTAATTTAATAGAAATAGCATTGAATCTGGTAATTTAACAGAAATAGCCTTGAATCTGTAAATTGCTTTGGGCAGGATGGCCATTTTAATGATATCGATTCTTCCTATCAATGAGCATAGAATGTTTTCATATTTGTTTGTGTCATCTCTGATTTATTTGAGAAGTGTTTTGTAAATTCTATCATAGAGATCTTTCACCTCCTGAGTTAGCTGTATTCCTGGGTATTTTATTCTTTTTCTGGCAATCGTGAATGGGATTGCATTCCTGACTTGGCTCTCGGCTTAAGTGTTGTTGGGATTACCAGTTTCTGATTAGGACAATTTCTGGAATTCCCTCTGTCTCTTCAAGTTCTTCGCGAAGTAACTTTTCCTCAGGCTCCTTAATCTACCACAGAGGGAAATTTTAAGAAAACACGGAATGGTGCAGGATTAAAATGGCCATCGATCTCATCTCAGCACAAAGGTTTGGCTTTGTATTTGTAGCCTGCTTCTCTCTTCCTCAATTGTTTTGGCATGACTGGCTGAACAAATAAAGGGTTTTGAAGTGTGAAATGATGAAATAGTGTTTTAACATGAAACTCGACAGTAACACTGTAATGCATTCATGGTAATGGGGCACAGTCAGAAGACGTGACTCTGCCGATGTTTGATATTTTACTGGTGTGTACAAACTAATTAAACTGATTGCACTATAAGCATGGCAAGTTATTTCCATGTACTTTCCTCTGACAGAAAATGTGTGAACTGTAAAGTCAGATCTTAAATGAAGGCCTGTAATGACGTTTACTTTCTTGACCTGTGTAGCCAAATTGAAGTTTATATGGTTCTTCCTTGAAGCCAAAAGAAATGTAAGTTTGAGTCAAAATTGCTTTTAGGATTCTGACGTGAGGGGCCCAGGCAGAGTCCATGCAGCAGAGGAGTGTCCCAGGAGCGCTGCTCTTGCCAGTGGAAAACCATCTCCTTGTCCAGAGCCCAGCGTGAGCCATAGGGAGATTGCACTGGGCAATGGATAACAAGGGACGAGGCTCGGACGTCTAGGACTGTAGGATTTTAACACCCAGACATCTATTTCTATAGAAATACTGAGACACAAGAGGCAGAGGGTGGGTGGCAGGCACTGAACCAAGATGATTTTAAGAATTTCAGTCAAGGAAAATACCAGATAGCTTGGGACTCAGAAAATGAATGGGGATTCAGGCATGAAACTAAGGACCCAAAGCAGCTTAGTTCCCGAAAAGAGCCAGGGCTCTTCCTGGCGCTGCTGTATGTGCTGGGCGCTGGCCGGGCGTCCGTGTGGCACTAAGTCCCCAGAAGAGGGTCTCCCTCCGTGCGGCGAGAACTGCTTGAAACAGGGGGCACATGGGTTGCCTCGGCTCCAAAGGGGAAAAGACCTACAGCGTCCTCACATCACTCGGTGAAAAGCACTGTGGGGCCACCCACGGCTGTGGCTTCAGATGAGAACTGCAGGGAGAATTGTGAACCGAAGTGGAGACAACACAAAACGTGTTGAACATGAAAACTCACGAGCACCAGAAGAAAGCAATGCCTGCCCTCTCCAGGTGCCACCACACCCCGTGTGAGAGCTGGTGTGCTCACTTAAGGGTTCTGAACTCCAACTTTACAAAAGCAACTCAGTCACCTTCAAGGGCATCTGGTGACATCTGAGATGTAGAATTGTGCTGTGTGGCTTCCTGGATGCAGTTTCAAGATTGTCTCAGAAGTGTTCTTGATTGACATGTTTCTGAGTCAAGTTCCTGTGGGTATATGTAAGAACTTATCAGGGCTGCAATATCTTGAGACTCGATGGTCAGATGGCAACTGTCCCCTGCTCTTTGATGATGGAGATGGGAAAATGACTGCAACAAGGTGCGTGGGAACCTTCAGTGTCCTCTCAAAGCCTGGAGGGGCTGCAAGTCTCCTTTTATTCATACCTCCTACATCTGTCATCCAAGGTCCTGCAGAACAAGTGACTGCTTTTAAGATGGCTACAGGTGGCTGGCAGGGTCTCTGAGTCTCTCTTTTCCAGTGTTTCCTCAAAGTAGAAAATTTTGAGTCCTCCAACTATCTTAGTTGCTTTTTTTTTCCTGAATGTGCCAGTCTAACAAAGAATATTTGGTCTCAGGATTTAACATTATATTCCTCCACAAATAATCATGACAGGCATCAGAGAGCCAGTCCGAAGTCTGCAGAGAAGAGCAGGCCCACTGTGCGCAGATGTCTCTCCTGCTGTAGCGTGTGGTAGGCTTACATCTACAGAGCTCCTGAAACAGTAGCAGCAGAGAGTGATGCTCGTGTGTTCTCTGTTAGCTAGAAACCCAATTCATAGCTGTTAAGAATTGAGAGCAACCAAAATGACCTCTGATAGTTGAGTGAATAAGCAAACTACAGTACACCCAGACAGCAGAGTATTATTCACTGGTTTAAATAAAAGAGCTCTCAAGCCACAAAAAGACATGGAGAAATCTTAAATGCATTTGACTAGGTAAAACAAGTCAGCCTGAAAAGACTCCATACTATATGATTCTTACTGCATAGCACTCTAAAACAATTTATAAAAATAGTAAAAAGATCAGTGGTTTTCAGGTGTTGAGAGGTACAGGAAGGAGCATACATAGATTAAGCACAGGGAATTTTGAAGACAGTACAAATATTCTCTATGATGCTGTGATGGTGAATGAGTGATAGTAGCACATGTGAAAACTCAAAACTATATAACACAAATTATACAACTATACAACAGAAGGGTAAACCCTAATTTAAATTACAGATGTTAGCTAATGTACTAATGTTGGCTTGTTGGCTTGTTGGTTGTAACAAATGTACCACACCAATGCAAGGTGTTAATTTCAAAAAAAAATAGACAAAAACCAAAAAAAAAAACCCAAACAAAATCAAAAATACTTTTCCTAACTCCTCTCCTTTCCCGTCACATTGCTCGCTGTCCCCACAAGAGCTTCTGATCCTGATTCTGTTGCCCGGCACATGGCTGTTCTTTCGTAGGTACATGAGTATTTGTTAGCCAAATATTTGGTGAGCATGCTCTTTATTCATCCGTATGCCATGAATATAAGTGAATGGAGCAATTTGTTCAACAACTATTGGTTAAGTAACTGGTAGGAAGCAGGCATTGCTCTGTGCGTCATTGAGGAAAATGGCCAATAACCTCTGTGGTGGAGCTGAGACAGACAGCCGTGGCATCGTAATGAGGTATGTAGTGACGGTACTGTTTGATTCACTGCATCACCAAAGCCTGTGGCAGCAGGTGGAGAACGCAGATCTGAGTGAGATCCTGCTTCGCCAGTTACTGGTGAAGTGGCCTTGAGAGCTGACTTGACTTTCTGAGCTTTAGCGCTCTCTTCTGTAAGTCCGGGTCATTACTTCTGTGAGGAACTTTTTTCAGGCTTGGAAAAGAGAGTGTATACAAACTCCAGCAGATCGGGTTTTTTGAGGCAGGAATTCTCAACTCTGTCCCTGTGTTCCTGTGTTTCCCCTTACACACACAAGCACGCACGCACGCACACACACACACATTTCCTTCTGTAGTTTCCTATTTCCTATTTAAGTGAATGTTACTGTTAAAAAAGGGAATTTGATCTTACATGCCATGCCATGTTCCAAGGGTAATTCTTTTTTGAGACAGAGTCTCACTGTCACCAGGCACCAGGCTGGAGTGCAATGGCACAATCTCGGCTCACTGCAACCTCCGCCTCCCGGGTTCAAGCAATTCACCTGCCTCAGCCTCCTGAGTAGCTGGGACTACAGACACACGCCACCATATCCAGCTAATTTTTGTATTTTTAGTAGAGACAGGGTTTCACCATGTTGGCCAGGATGGCCTCGATCTCTTGACCTCAGGATCCACCCGCCTCAGCCTCCCAAAGTGCTGGGATTACAGACGTGAGCCAACGTGCCCGGCCTCAAGGGTAACTCTTTAGTCTCCTAGTTGTAGACTGACATGTCTTAAAATCTGTTCCAGAATTTTTAACACTGACCATGAGAACGTTGTTGATTGGAGAATGCAGCATATTTTGATTTCCCAATTTCAATCTTCTGCTGCCCTGACTCAAATCCTGCATGTGCAGCCAGAGAAACTAGCGTAATTCGACAGGGTCCCTTGATGTCTGTGGGGCTGCACCCGGCCGCTGAGGGGAGACACTGAGCCTTCACAGACAGGGGCCTCCAGAGTTGGAAATGCTCGATGTAGCTCTGGTGGATGGACAATAAGTTGTGAAATGTGAAATGCTGTTGGGATTATCCTATAATGACTGATCATTTTGCTCAGCCAGGCTGAGAGGGGTAGATCCGAATGGTGCAAAGTGCAGGTGACGGAATAGAAGAGCGGAGAAGGCGAAGGGAAAGAGTGCGTGGCTCAGTGTGATTTACGTTTGTTATTTCAGAGGTGGGATGATCACGGTGCTGGCTTAGCTTAGGGTGTGGCCAAGACCACAGACTACTCAGATAGCATGGAAGTGAAGATTGTCAGGGCAGAAGAGAAGAATCCTTCTTAAAAAATCATAACAAGGGATAAGCATCTGTACCTGATATCAAAACATACTACAGCATCATGTCTAAAGCAAAGAAAGATGGAGGAAAATTATAAAAACATATGAACACAAAAGCAAAGAGAGCCCAGAAATTGGCCTAGGTAATTATGGGATTGATATAACCTGTCAAAAACAGCAAAACATAATAAGTGATATTGAGTTAATGATATAGTTTTGTGGAAAAAATAAACATACAACCGTATTCAAAGGTTTCCATATATATCAAAGAACAAGTTATTAAGGAAATTAGAGATGGGTCTGCAAAAAGGCAGAACTTTAAAGTGCTGATAACATTCTAAGAGTTAAAGCAACATAAGAAAGAAGAGAAAAATAACAGATACAATTACATAAAAATATACAATTGTTCTAAGTAAAAGGAAGTATAATATAAAAATTACAAAAGAAGATTGGGTAAGACATACAAGTTGAATGCAGACATATAATGAGGCAAGTCGTATAAACAAATACAGCCCTCATGGAAAGTTAAAAGGCTATACAAATGTTCACATTACCTGGACCATTCTAACTCCAAGGATTTATTCTAAGAAAACTGTGGAGAGGCCTGTAATCCCAGCATTTTGGAAGGTCGAGGCGGGTGGATCACCTGAGGTCAGGAGTTCGAGACCAGCCTGGCCAACATGGTGAAACCCTATCTCTACTAAAGATACAAAAATTCGCTGGATGTGGTGGCACATACCTGTAATCCCAGCTACTCGGGAGGCTGAGGCATGAGAATTGCTTGAACCTGGGAGGCAAAGTTTGCAGAAAGCCAAGATCGCACCATTGCACTCCAACCTGGGCAACAGAGCAAGGCTCCATCTCAAAAAGAAAACAGTGGAAAGGAAAAAAAGCAAAGTCCATGGAAATATTGATTGTAACATGATCTGTAACTGCAAAATAATAATCAAGTATCTAACAATAAGGAAATGGTTAAGAAAATTAGGACATAGTAGCTAAATGGGATATTTAGCTATTGAAATAGTAATTTAAAAGTATGAAATTATATTATGTAATAATACGGAAATATTTGAAAGGAAAATTTAAGGCTATGACTATCATTATTCATATGGTTACAGACATGAAAATAATAGACTAACATGTAAAGTAATTACTTTGTGAGTTTGAGTTATGGGTGACTTTTTTCCTACAATTTTATTTGACAGTTTAAAACACTGTTCTATAAGAAGAGTCTGAGAGCATGAAGCAGAAGCATGGGCAGGAAAGAAAGCTGAGCCGGTTCCAGCTCTCACGGAAACCAGGGCTGCAAGGCACCCAGCTGAGGCACAGGTGCAAAAACGTGTAGACTTCGTCTGAGGCTCAAAGACTATTTCCGGAATGCCAAATTCTCTAAGTAACACTGAAGTTAATTTGTGTTCCTTACAGGACTGACCGAACTACAGCAGCCGTGTGCCCTCCCGTGGGGCCTGCCCCTCCTGGGAACTCCAGGTCACCCTCACTGTCTAGGAATTAAAGTTGAGAACAATCAACCCCACGCTTCTGAAATGCATAATAACAGATCTTTCAAAGTTGATTTTTCACTTCTTGAATCTTCCCAGAACAAAATGATGTCACAGGGTGGTACCCACAAGGACAGGTTCCACAGGTATATCGTTTGCTCCAGCACCCAACAGAACAAGCTTTTATGTGAGTGTGTGCGTGTGCACGTGTGTGCAAGAAAGAGAGAGAGAGAGAGAGAGAAGGAGGGAGGGAGAGACAGGGAGAGAGGGAGGGGGGAGAGAGAGAGATGGGGGGAGAGAGAGATTTCTTCATTTTCATCCACTTCCTCCACCCCACGACTGATGGATCTTTTCTGATGATTAATCATCAAAAAAGGGAGACACGAGAAGAAACGAGGCCAGAGAGGAGGGAAGCATGGTGGGAAGGGCGCATGAGCTGTTTGTCTACAAAATACAGCATCCAAGTGAGGGGGCAGGAGTGCGCTGAAAGGCAGGTGCTGGGCTTTGCTAGAGGAGAACAGCTCTGAAGTAAAGGAAAGGGGACTGCAGGAAGGAACGCTGGAGAAGTGTTGTTCTTGGTTTTCAATCTGATAGACTGTTCATGTCCTAAACGCCCCCCCACACACACACAGACACACACAATAGCTGCTGGGGGCAATGGAAGCGTTAATGTGAAAATTATTACACAATGAGTATGTGTAACAAATTATCACATCTTATACCTTGACTGTAACCGCCTTTTATAATAGTTTGGTGGCTGAACTGGGTTTCTTTGCTACCCGAGCCATGAATTTCACAGAAGTCCAGCAGGGCTGCAGAGTGCATGAGGGTCCTCCTTCCACCTCGGGTGCGTGCTGGGATGGTGTAGCCCACGGCCTAGCCCTCCAGTGCCTCTCATGCCAAGAGGGTGAACTTCTGGGCAGCAAGGCCATGCTGAATGGCTAAGGGGGGGTTGGCTGGAAGTCCTCTCTGCTGGGCTTTTTCCAAGGAAGGGGAGTGAAGGCAGCGTCTTCAGCATCCACGTTGCAGGCTAAAAGCTGCCAAGGGGAAGAGCATTTCCACAGGAGAGGGATTGTGTGCCATGGACATCACGCTCGGGAGAAAGGCACTGAAACGTAGAGAAGGTCTGTACTTTTGCCACATGTTCAGTATTAGTTCTCTTCTGGGGCAATACTTAAAACATTCAAGTGGTTAGGACCTAACCATTCTAAATTAAACATACATTAACCCTGTAGTTGCTGGAAGGGGAAAAGTGACAGGGTGACAGGGCACTGGGAAGGGAGTGGGTTTGGAGTGGTGGCCATTTACCAAGCAGTTGGAAACATCTCAATATTTTAACAAGACACAAGGCCATCTCAGTGCTTATTAACCAGTTACCATCCTTGGTCCTTCCTCTTCTATTCTTCTTGGCGGCTGCAGCCTCTATTTGTTCTTCCTTTGCCTTCGCCAGCTGAGCGCAATTCCTTCTCCCTCTGTTCACGAGTCACGTCACGTGCTTCCCTTTCTGTATGGTAGGGACTGGGATCCCACATGTGATCTTATTGCTTAGGTGAGATGAGGGCAAGTCAGCAGTGATGCCATAGCCAAACTAAGACCCACCATCACCAAGGAGGCCATGGTCTGTTCCTCTTGTGGCCGGGAAGCCAGAGGGCACCATAGTGGCCAAGCAGTGTCCACAGGGACGTTCCCAATGGGAAGCATGTTCCATGACAGGCACTGGCGCAGCAGGCACCCTTGCAAACCACTGACCGCCTGGATCACGGCGGGGATCACGGCGGGGATCACGGCGGGGGGCTGGCATCAATTCTCGTCCAGTGATACTGACTGAGGAGGCCCGACACTGGCTTTCTCCACATGGTAGAACCTAGGCTCGCAGCCTGAGACCAGGAGAAACCTCCTTCTGGTCTGCCACCTGGCCAGGCATGGAGGGTGGTGATCAGGTTGTGAGTGCTGGAGTCAGACCCTTTGGGCTGCAGTATCCACTCCCCAAGTACCTGCCTGAGTGCCCTTTGGTTACCTCGTCGCTCTGAACTAACAGCTCTAAAAAGAGAACAGCCAGTGTACCTACTGCCCTAGGTTAGCGTTGAGGTTAAATGAGTTTATGTTTGAAGAGTGCTTGGCGCGCAGTAAGGACTCAGGAAAAGGTCTCTGTTATTATCACATTCCCCCTGTTTTATGCTGGAGCTGCTGAGACTCGCTTGACTCCTTCACCCCAATCCTGTCTCTCAATTATACTCACATCTAGATATTGAAAGTAGCCTACTTTGTTCTTAGTTTCTCAGCCTTTCTGGCCTGTGCATACTTATGATGAGCATAAAAATAGCATGCGCAGTTCTCCAAGGGGATTTTGACCTGCTCCTCTGTGGAACTTGCCCCAGGGGTGAGAATCGTTTATTTTTTAATGACAAATTGATCCCTTATTCAATTTGACTCTGAACAAAAATTCCCAAGTACACGAAGAATTTGTTCAGCATTGGCTCTTAGCCTTCCAAAGAAAAAGTGTTATAGAATTGTGGAGGCCAAGGCAGGCGGATCACCTGAGGTCAGGAGTTCAAGACCAGCCTGACCAACATGGTGAAACCCCGTCTTAAAAAAAAAAATGTTAGAGAACACCTCCACAAACGCACAGAGATTTGAAGAGCTGGACCTCCGAGAACGACCTGCAGGATGAAGGCTGTGATACACTCCAGAGAACCGTGTTACGGGAGGAGGAAGGTGGAGGTCAGGTTTAACAAACCCAAGAGGAGAGACAATGGGGTGCTGAACCAGAAAGATGCAAAGCCCAACCTCAGATCCAGATGCACTCCAGGAATAACCCCCAGAGTCTGGATCCAGGAGAGAAGGAAGAGCAGAAGCAGCAGGTGGAGAATAAGAGGAAAGTGGAGCCTGGAACAGCGCTATGGCCTGGCTGGGCCTGGCTTTCTCAGGGAAGGCTTGGAGGGGTCCGTGTCAGCACAGCTGGCCTTGAAGGACCAGGGACCAACCACATGGGATAGCGGGCTGACAAGTTAACTCCCGGACATTCTCGAACCCAGCTGTAGATTGTGTGCCCATGATGACACTTCAAAAGACCAAAACGAAAATCACCATTTGACAAACCAGAGTAGCATCTGTTGCAGGCAAAGGTCATTAAAAGGTGTTAAAACCAATGGGGGCGGGGTGGGGGGACTATCGCGAGAAACAGGACATTTGCTTAGTTTCAATGTAGCTCTCTATAAGACACTTAATAATTGCCAAGGAAAAATGGTAAATGTTCTGGTGGAGAAACCTGCCATATACTACCTTAACCAACACACCAAAGTTACTAGACTCGAGAAACAGAGGAGATCATACACATTCTGATATGACACATTTAGGAGGCACAACAGTCATGGTGGGAGAGACTGAGACATGACAACTAAATGCCACCATGGTCCTGACCTGGACCCTGAACTGGGAAAAAGGACATCAGTGGGGCAATCTGAATAAGGTGTATGGATGTACTTATGGTATTCTGTCAATTTGAGTTCCTTGCTTTGATGATTACACTGTAATTATTCAGGATAGTGACATTTTGGGAAGGTATATAAAGGGTATATTTTTTGCACTATTTTTGTAACTTTTTGTTGTCTAAAATGATTTAAAAATAAAATGTTAAAAATAAAGAATACTTTTTTAAAAGACAAAGAGCAGCAGTAGAAACAATAGCAAGTGATTGCTAGGCACTGTAGTTACCTAATGGAGGCGGTGGTGGAAATTCCCATCCACGACAGAGCCGTGGAGGGAGGCTGGGACCCAGCCAGTAGCCCGCAGAAGCCTTGTGCTCCGAAATCAAAGATCCTGACTGACCTGGAGAGAAACAGGAAATGCATTAGCCCTAAGGAAAGGGCTGCTACCTGTCCAGCCCAGCTCCATGCTAGAATGCACATGGGGTGGCTGAAGTCTATGCAGCCCCGGGGTAGAAGCCACGTGCAGACAACGAGGCTTTAGAAATCTGGGAGGTGAGTCACCCTTTCAGAGGACAGTGTGTGGCTGCCACAAAGGGCCCAGGCTGCCTGTATGCAGGCTGCCTTCACACACAAGGAAAAGAAACTTCTACCTTGTTTAAGCTATTGCTAGTTGAAATCTTTGTTTTGCTATTAGTTGCAGCTATTCCTCTGTTGCCATCTTGTCCTTGCCCAAAGATGCTGCAGAGAACTGCACTCCCTCCACCACCCAAGAGCCCCTTTCTGAGTGGTCACATGTGTACCCCGTTCTCTGACCTCACACGTACCACCCATGTTATCTCCATTCCGCACACCACAACCCCCAAAGGCCATGAGGCTAGTGCATGGGGATCGAGGTGCACATGGCGTCCCTGGCGGTGCCATGGTCACACGCAAAGTCCGGTGGCAAACAAGGAGAGGCTGTGTAGGGCCCTGGGGCCCTTGGATGGGTTTCCGCCCCCTCCATGCACACCCCCTCCTCCCGATCCTGTGCCTGTACCTGTGCTCTCGGCACACTGTACACTTTCCTGCATTCTGTGGGTTCTCCGATGCCTCTGAGCCTTTGATATACAGGAGCATCCTCTATTCCACCTTTTCACCTGTGCCACCTATTTTATTCTTCCGGTTTCTGCTTAAATATCATCTCTTCCAAAAAGCCTTCCCTGACCTCGGAAGACGGGTTAGACGCCACTCTGGTGTGCGACTATTCTCACTTCATCTTTCCCCATCCCAGCGTCCACCACATCCCATCATCATCACTCACTGATTTGTCCATGTGGACTATGGAGCAAGCAAGCCGAATCCCCTGAACCTAACGCAGTACCTGGAATATAGCATGACTTCAATAACTAATGGACGAGCGGGTCAACGGCAGACTGTATGAGTCACATGTTAATCATGATTTATCCCAGTGGTATGAAATTGGACGGCTTGCAACACCTCTGGCTTCTCAAAGTTACAGCTATCGCTAGCTTTTGTGAGACCACCCAGACCCTCACTGAGCCCAGCTGCGGCACTGTTTCATAGCAATGGATTCACTGGACCATATTCTGAAGTAGGGGTGAGACTGAAAATGGGAAGGCTTTCCCATGAGCCATTGATTTCGTTAATCTCATCCCCACTGCTTGCATCACCCACGAGAAGGAGAAAGTGAAGTTATCTGTGCTGCTGTCTCCAATTCAAGCTGGGAGGAAAAAAGAAGTAGTGTGTCACATCATAAAGAGAAACAAAGGAAAAATAACGATGCTTTAAAAGTGGTTGACGATTTCAACGCCTCCAATCCACTCATTCATTCAGCACAGCAAACCCTACTTAGTAAAGTCAGACAAAAAATGTCCCATTAAAGAAGCACACAAAACATTTGCATTTGAATGAGTAAAATTCCAAAACCCCAGTACTGTAAAGCAGCAGCTGTGGTGGGGGAGAAAAGAAGTTTTGGACTCGGAACTCTAGGCCTGGCTCTGCTTCCAGTAGCTTGGTGACTTTTCCAACTCAGCCACACTGGACTTGGGTTTTCTTTTTGGTACATGAAATGTTGAACTAAATAAATGACCTCTAATAGTCCCAGCCAAGTTTATCTCTTATCGTTGCGTGCAATAGACACAAATGGTAGTTTCTAATCATCTCCCCCAACTAGTCCACACCCAGGAGAGCCTGGAGGTCAGGGAGTGGCACCTTCAGGGAAGGATTATGCAGCTATATTTTCCCCAGTATCTCTCTTAGATCGTCAGTAGTGGTGGAAATGCTTTCAAACCTGGAAGTCCCTCGGCATAGGTGAGAGGTGAGTCTTAGGCTAACCTTACTGAAAGATCATAAAAGTCTATAAACTTTTCTCACTTTTTTCCTTTTTTGCTTTGTGCAGCAAAATCTTCTTTCTCAGGAGCTGAGGAGTCAGAGAACATTTGGTGCTGCTGTGTCTAGGTAGGGGTTTCCTGTCTGTAATTTCTTTCCGCTCCAGACAATCTGGGTTCCTTGAGGAATGGCTGTCAGCACTGTTCCTTGGCAGACGGGGTGGATTCTTCATGGAGTTTCTATTACTGTTTCCTTAAACTGTTATTTTAAAGTATTACTGATATTTTACTTTACAGTATAAAAGTCTTGTGCTTCTAAGTAACAGTAATTATGATTTCATGATAATCAACCATGTGCAAGTTTGGGGGATGTAAGCTTTATATGCATATTATCATTTAACTGTCAAAATGTACCTTTGACTGAAGGGTTCGTCTTCATTTTACAAAGAAACCAAAACTAAAGTAACTTGCTGCAGTCAAACAAATGGAGGAGGTAAAATCCGGTCCCGGGTTACTGTTACCTTGGTTTCTCACCCACTCCTCCTTCCAGAGGTCAGGATTCATATCTTTCACTTCCATTTTTTTTTTTTTTTTTTTTTTTTTGAGACAGAGTCTCGCTCTGTCGCCAGGCACCAGGCAGGAATGCAGTGGCGCGATCTTGGCTCACTGCAACCTCCGCCTCCTGGGTCCAAGCAATTCTCCTGCCTCAGCCTCCCGAGTAGCTGGGACTACAGGCGCATGCCACCACGCCCAGCTAATTTTTGTATTTTTTTAGTAGAGACGGGGTTTCACCATGTTGGCCAGGATTCATGGTTTTTAATTCCCAAATTCTTTACATTTTTTATATAGAAGAAATATTTATTAGCATAAATTGTATTTCATCCTGATACATTCTCTGTAATTTAAATATAATGAATTTAGAGCCATATAAAATCTCATCTCAATGAAGAGGCTTAAGGAGACTTGGTGATGGGGTCCCACTCCTCCCAGCTGGGAGCTGAATGCCTTCTGAGCTTAGGGAGACCAGGCATGAGCTTACAGTGGTTCCAGCTGGAATACGATGTGTAGGAAGGAAAGATCCTAAGGAATTGTAGGTTGCTGGGTTGGTGGCTGGATCCAGAGAGCGGTGGTGAGTGAGAGCGCGGGATGCAGAAAGGTTCCCACACTTATCATTAGAAAGTGAATCACACCCATCCCTGTATGGACATCAAGGGAGCACCTAGAGTTGGTGATGGGGACAGAGGAGCTGAGGGTGAGTGGAGTGTGAGGAACCTGGGGGGCTGCTGTGTGGTCATGAGTCCAGTTTTAGATGTGGCTACAAACGTCATTGAGAAGTTTGACTGAAAGCCTATACTTAAGTGAAATTGGAAGCTATGTGATCAGATGAGGTTAAAAAAAAATAAAAACATCAAGTATGAGAGGAGAATGGATTGACTGGGGACGATCGATGTTCAGGAGGTGATCAAAGAAAGAAACATCCTAAAAAGCCCACAGGGAGCAGGAAGAGAGCAGCATGGAAATGGGGAAGGATGGCGCTAAAGAGAATGCTAAGGAAAAAGTAGTCAAGAGTGAAAAATGTCAGAGGTTGAGACTGTGTCAAGCTAATCATTAAGATAATTGCTTTAACGCTACTGCAATAGACTACTTGACTAGTAGAAACACTTAATGACAAAATGGGTATAATTTCTCCATTATACGTAATTTTTTCAGTTCCTGAGAGCCTGAAACACAGATGATTACACTGGTGGAGAAAAGTAATTCCACTAATGGACCATGACAGAGACCACTAAAGATTTGTTTTGCTTACTTAATAGTTCTTATTGACATTTTGAAAACAAATTTTGTCCATTTCACAAGTCAATAATATCTATTCCATGGTTGGTATTTGTGAGATGAAGGCGACCAGAACACTGACTTCATCTCCAGGGAAGTGTCTTGCAATAAGAAACGCTCCCGAGGTGCATGCGGTCAAGTGCCTGATGAGTATTTCATGTGTCTGTTAGTCATTCTCCCAGCATTTAGCTCATCGCACACTTTTCCTTCATTTAACAAGTTTTTTCACTTTTCTAATTTAGAAGCATTTCAGAAATTGATTGTGATGCTCTAAGCGTGAACAGCTTTGACCTTATCACCGTGGAAATGACTTCATTGTCACTCCTGTTGCCAAAACCCATCCAGGACAGACTTCGATGCTGGTTTGAGATAAACAAAACAGAATGAGAAAGATTTTCCTTGGTATGAAGGGCAATTGTCTCCCACAGAATCCCAATCTCTTTCTCTGACAAAAATGAACGTGAAACTTGGCTTCTGATACCAAAGAGTAATTTAAGAGATAGCACGTGTCAACTTGGTGGTGGTAATTCCGTAAATGAAGCTGTGGGCAGCACAGGACCAACATGGGTGTGTATGTAAAACCAAGAAAAGAACCTTTAAGAGTTGGAGCCACATCAGCGGCTGCCCTCCCTCCCTCTGTGCCTTCTGTGCTCAGCTGCAACACTGCAGTAAATTAGTCACCCCCTCCCCATCAGCTCCAGGTCGCTACCGAGATTGCATTTCCAGTAAAGATGGTCTTTTTCTCTGCATTTGTTACTTTCGAATCACGACTTTATCATTACTCATTCTGCTATTCTCGCATTCACTCAACAAATTTTTTTTTTTTTTTTTTTTTGAGACAGAGTCTTGCTGTGTCACCAGGCGCCAGGCTGGAATGCAGTGGCGGGATCTCGGCTCACTGCAACCTCCATCTCCCAGGTTCAAGCAACTCTCCTGCCTCAGCCTCCTGAGTAGCTGGGACCACAGGTGCACGCCACCACGCCCAGCTAATTTTCATATTTTTTAGTAGAGACAGGGTTTCACCATGGTCTTGATCTCTTGATCTTGTGATCCGCCTGCCTCAGCCTCCCAAAGTGCTGAGATTACAGGCGTGAACAAATGTTTTTTGATTGCCTTTCTATGCACCTGGTACTATTGTAGCTATACACAAGATAAAGTCTCTTTCTTAATGGGGCTTGTATTTTACTGGGGAGAGGCAGACATACATGGCCCCAGGGACTCGGTTCCTCCCTGCCTTTATATAGAAATAGCTCAGTAGAGCACTTAGTAGGCGCTCTACCTGAGTCTCACAGGAGCAGGTAGCTCAGCAGAGCACTTGGTCAGGGTCTCCACCCGGGTCTCACAGGAGGACGGCAGCTCAGTAGAGGGCTTGGTAGGCACTCTACCCCAGCCCAACAGGAGGGCCGGTGAGTGTCTGGTTGTCAGGTTCTGGAGGACCTTTCCTTCCAACAAGGCCACTTTCTCAACTAGGGAATGTGTGTGGTCCCTCGAATATCCTCTGTCCCTTTTCTTATAGGCACCATAAATATACAGATCGCCACGGGGACATCGTCCTTCCTTGCTGGTACCTTGGTCATGGTGCCCCAGACCATCTATATCCTAAGAGCTAGGGAGTAACACGACTTGAGAAGACCGTGTACCCCACTATTCTGTGGCCTGTTTTCCTCCAGTAAACTCTATTTTACATCTAAACTTTGTGGTGCTGGAACAAATAGACAATTTTCTTTTTCTTTTCTTTTTTTTAAGACGGGGTTTTACCATATTGATCAGGCTGGTCTTCAACTCCTGACCTCAGGTGATCCACCCGCCTCAGCCTCCCAAAGTGCTAGGATTACAGGCATGAGCCACCGCGCCCGGCTCAAATAGACAATTTTCAACAGCGAGCGCTAAGTGTGATGAAGGGAAAGAACGTAGCCTTAGACAGGGGCTGAGGCTAAGTGAGGAGTACTTCACGTAGGCATCCAGGGAGACCTCTTTGAGGAGACAGTGATAGAATCAGAGCAAGAATGACAAAAGGCAGCAGGCTGGTGAATGAAGAAATAAGATTCAGGCACAGGACTAGCAAGTCGGGAGGCCTGGATGAGAGGGGGAGCTTGACACGTGTGTGGTGAGAAAGAGCCAGGAGCACGGTGAGGAGGGGGAAGAGAGGGAGCCGGGGGTCCATACGAGGGTAAGTTTGACTGCAGCCACAGCAAGCAGCTGTGTGAGAAGTGAAGGTGAAGAGTTACATGATGTGATGACCTTATTTAAAAGTTGAGCTCTTGCATGTGGAGGAAAACGGCACACGGAGCCACGATTGAAGGCAGAGAACCCAGCAAGGAGGCTGTCACCACTGAGCAGACTAGAGCGACGGGCAGAGCGGCAAAGACTGTCCAGGGCAGGGAAAGGTGGCAGAGCGGACGGCTCCGGATGCAGTGAGAGTGAGTGCTTTTAGTCCCTGCGGGCACGATCACACAAAGTCATGTAAAAGTTGCCATTGACCGAAAAAAATTAAAAAAAAAAGAAATACAGTAACATAGGAGGCAACAGGAAATGAAGATGACTAGAGAATCTCACGCCAATGCGAAGTCCGCAAGGCCACGGTTTGCACAAAGCAAGCGGTTCTGATGCATTGTTGGCACATTGATGACTCCTCCGCTTGCTGGCTGCGGCCCCCCAGGGGCTCCCCGGGGAGGTCTAGCAAGCTGGTGCTCACCGCAAAAGCGTGGCCCAAGATTTCAAAAAGGGAGACAGACAAGATAATCACAGCTTGCGAGAAGCAAACTCACAGCGTTTACAGAAGGTAGGACCGCAGGCCCGGCTGACTTGGGGGGCCGCCGCTAGAACTGACCTCAGAACGGAGCTAGTCACAAGATGCCAGGGAAACCACAAAAGAGAGGTGGGGGGCCAACGAACGACAGAGCAAGCCCTCTGCGTCAGGCGCTTTGCTCCCATTGTCCCCGGTGGTTCTCAAAGCAGCCTCGGGAGAGACGTCTGGTTTCGTCGTTTCTCTGGAAAACGAGCTGAAGCTCAGGGAGCTTTGGTAACAAGCTCAAGGCGTTAGGAGTAGCCCAGGGCTGCCCTCTTCCAGCTTCGGCTCATCTCTCCACAGCGCGGGGAACGCGGATGGGGCCGCGGGGCCGCAGAGTCGGGCCTTAGCGCGGGAAGCCTGTCCGGTCCCTGCAAGGCCCAGCTGGAAAGTGACCGTTTCCTCGCGGTCTGCAGCCCCCTGTCTCCGGCCTCGTCTGTTTGCCAGCTCCCCGCCAGCCTCCAGTGACCGGTTATCCTGAACTTCGTCCTCTGATCTTCAAGGCAGTGGGGTGGTCACCATCTGAGCTTTCACCATCCACGTGGCACAGGCCGGGGGCCAACCCCATAGTACAAGTCGTGGAAATGGGAGGTTCACCGGGCGCCTCCTCCTCCTGCAGGACCCTGCCCTCGGCCCCTGCCTGCGCTCCTCTCTCCAGTCGGCCCTTAGCTGCTCTGTACATCCAGGCCAGAGTCCACGATTATCTGTAGAGTTCGTGCGATGGACAAAACTTTGTCATTACCAAGAAATACTCTTTTCTTTCTTTCTTTCTTTCTTTTTTTTTTTTTAAGACGGGGTTTCACCACGTTGGTCAGGCTGGTCTTGAACTCCCGACCTCAGGTGATCAGCCCGCCTTGGCCTCCAAAGTGCTTGGATTACAGGCGTGAGCCACCGCGCCTGTCCTCTTTTTTTTTTTTTTTTTGTTTTTTTTTTTTTTTAAGATGGAGTCTTGCTGTGTCGCCAAGGCTGGAGTGCATTGGCATGATCTCGGCTCACTGCACCCCCTAACCTCCCAGTTCCAGCAGTTCTCCTGACTCAGCCCGGGATTACAGGCACACAGCACCACGCCCGGCTAATTTTTGTATTTTCAGTGGAGACGGGGTTTCACCACGTTGGCCAGGCTGGTCTCAAACTCCTGACCTTAGGTGATCCACCCATCTCGGCCTCACCAAGTGCTGCGATTACAGGCGTGAGACACCGAGCCCAAAAAATAATCTTTTAAACAAGACCTTCTGAATCTAACGGGTGGTTTCCAGACTGGATTAATTTTCCTTTCCCCCTCCGCGCTCTCATAGCCTGGTCCCGGCTCCCTGGGCAGACCCGTTGCTGCAGGTGCCCCGCCTCCCGGGCGGGTGCCCCGCCTCCCCAGCAGGTGCCCCGCCTCCCGGGCAGGTGCGGGCACTCACGCGTCTGCACTGCCCTCTAGTGGCCCATCGCCTGAAACGCGAATCGGGTGCTCTGGGAAGTAGAGCGCTCGTCCGGACGTGAGGCGCCTTCTCACGGGCTTGCACTGCTCGGGAACCGGCTGCAGCAGACGGGAGGCTCCCTAATAACGGCAGGGGTTACTGAGTGGAGACCGTTTACGTTTTTCACTTTTATTTGCAAAAACTCTATTTCGAAGCTCTCGAGATGTTTAAAGGACCTGTGGCGTAGCCGCTGAGTGAAGACAGTCATTGAGCATGTTAGAGAAGACTCCCATAAGCACCTGGAAAAGAAAGCACTGAGCATCAGTCGTGTCAGTGACGGGCAGGGCCGCCAGTGGACCGGGCTTCGCTGAGAAAGACACCATACACTCTGCTTTCTCTGAGTTACACCGCCATCTCGTGTCTTTTCCCCATACTTCCCATAAAACTCTGCTAACCGGCTACTTTGAGCACTTCTAAATGTTTTCTAATAGAAAAACGTTGGAATGTTCTTTCGAAGCTCGAACAGGAGAACATAAATACACATAAGCTTTTCTTTAAAAAGAAACTGCATTGAGGTGCAGCTTTTATTCAATAAATTGCACCTTTATATCAGTTCGAGGAGTTTTGGCAAATGTATACACCCCTTCAACCCCAAACAGGATGTAGATTTCCATCACCTCCCAAGGTACCCTTGTGCCTTTTACAGGCAAGCCCACCCAGCTCTTGTCCAGGAAACCACTGATCTGCTTTCTGTCAGCAAAGATCCGTTTTGACTTTTAAGAATTTCATCTAAGGAATCATATAGCACGTGCTCTTTTGTGTCTATGTAAATGCTTGGTTTTTCCATTCAACATAACACTTTTGAGATCTGTTCATTTGTTAAATCTAACAGTGTCTTATTCATTTTAGCTTCTCTGTACTATTCCCTTGTATGAATACATCCCAATTTATTGACCCAGGCTCCCGTTGATGGGTATCTGGGCTGCTTCCAGTTTTTGACTATTACGAATATAAGATTGCTGTGAGCAAGTGTGTACAAATATTCTCATTTCTCTTGGTAAATACCAAGAAGCAAATTGCTGGGCCTTAAAGTTAGTAGATGTTTAACTTTATAAAACTAACAGCCAAAGTATTTTCTAAAATAATTATACTATTTTCTTTTCTTTTTGACGGAATCTCACTCTGTCACCCAGACAGGAGTGCATGGTGCGATCTCAGCTCACTGCAACCTCCACCGCCCAGGTTCAAGCGATTCTCCTGCCTCAGCCTCCAGAGTAGCTGAGATTACAGGTGCCTGCCACCACACCCGACTAATTTTTGTATTTTTGGTATAGACAGGGTTTCACCATGTTGGCCAGGCTGGTCTCAAACTACTGACCTCAAGTGATCTGGCCTCCTTGGCCTCTCAAAGTGCTAGGATTACAGGCATGAGCCACAGCACCTGGCCCGTTACACCATTTTCTATTCCCACAGCAATCAGTGAGAGCTCGGGCTGAGCTGTCTTTGTCAATATCTGGTATCAACATCCTTTTGAACATCATTGATTTAGTGGGTATGTGGAGGTGACTGATGGTGAGTTTAACTTGAGTTTTCCTGCTAATAATGTTGAGCATCTTCGCATATGCTTATTGGCTATTTAAATGTATTGTTTGGTTAAAGTCTGTTTAACTCATTTGCTTGTCTCCCTTTATAAAATTGGGTTATTTATCTTCTAATTGTTGAGTCATAAGATTTATTTATAAATGATGCTCTATATAAGTATCTTGCCCGTATATATATAAAGAAAGAGAGAGAGTTACTATTTTTTTCCTAGTTTGTTTACTCTTAACAGTATTCTTTAGGGAGGAAACATTTTAAATTTTGATAGTCTAATTTATCAGTTTTTATAGTTACAGATTTCTGTTATTTCAAAAATGTTTGCCTACATTGAGATCACAAAAATTTTCTCTCATGTTTTTCCTGGAAGTTTTATAGTTTTAGTTTTTGCATTTTCACCCATGATCTTTTTCATGTTAATTTTTGTGTTGATATGTTGGAAGTACTAAAGTTTTTTTTTTTCCCATGCAGATATATAATTGTACCAGCATCAGCTCTCTTCCTGTTCTTCGAGAAAATAAGTTCAGTCTTTTGCCATTAGGTATGATGTTAGCTGCACATTTTTAAAGTGTCCTCTATAAGCTTGAAAGTTTCTTTTTATTCCTGCTTCGATGAAAGTTTTTGTAATAAATGTGGCTAAATTTTGTCAAGTGCACTTTTTCTTCTAGTCCTAGGGGAGAAAAAAAATTTCCCCCTTCTATTAATATGAGGAATTACATTGGTTTTTCAAATTTTAAGACAACCTGGCACTTCTAAGAAATATTCCACCTGATTGTAGTATATTGTCCTTCTTCTACACAGATGGATTCTATTCGTTAATATCTTGTTAAAGAGTTTTGCATCTAGATTTATGGAGAATATTGATGTAAAGTTTTCTGTAAAGTATTTGTCTGGTTTTGGTATCAGCATGATGCTGATTTCAAAAATTGAGTTGGAAAGGGTTCTCTTTATATTCTGAGAGAAGTTATATTTTACTACAATTATTATTTCTTTTTAAATGTTTGCTTAAATTCACCAGTGAAGACATTTGGGCCCTGGAGTTTTGCCATAAGAAGGAAATTGTGAATTTGATTTCTTTAGTGCACATAGAGCTATTCAGATTTTCTGTCAACAATTTTTGTTGTATGAGTAATTTTTTCATTGCTTCTATGTTATGAAATTTAATGGCATAAATTTATTTGTACTGTTATTAGCCATTTAATGGTTCTAGGATTGGTAGCACTGCCTTTTCTTTCATTCCTAATATAGGAAATTCCTATTTTTTTCTTTTTTTCTCATCAGTTTAGCAATAGATTTATCGAGACTGATTTTTCAAAGAATCCCCTTTTTAGTTGTATTGATTTATCTCTGTTGTCTATTTCTAGGGGCAGCACATTTTTCTGTAAGCAGCTAATAAATATTTTAGGTTTGCTGGCCATATGATTTCCAAGGCAGCACGAGGCAATAATAAGTAAATGAATGAGTGGGACTATTTTCAAACACAAATATTCACAAAAACAGGGGTGAAGCCAGATTTTTGCCCGAAAGTTGTGATTTGCTGACCCTCGTTTTATTAATTTCAACTCTGTCTTTACTTTTTGCTTCTCTCTACTTTCTTTGGTGTTAATATTCTCATGTTTTCTAGCTTTCTCATGTTTTGAAGAACATTTCCAATGGAAATGGATTCAAGGTTCACACTCCCTCCTCTCACTCCCCACTCCCACTAGTGGCATAAAGAGGTGATTCTGCCCTTAATTCCTTCCGAGGATATATCTGCTCTTTCGCTGATTTTATCTTTAGCAGATATATATGACATATCTGCCGTTGGTTACATGATTATATGTGTACTTTTAAAAATCGGGCTATTTTTAAGATTATATTTTTCTATTGTGTATTTTACTTAGGTTTTTGAGCTTGTTGGACATGTCAGTTTATAATTAATCAAACTTGGAAGAATTTTATGTTCAGAGATGTGACATTGGCACCTATGCCAATGTGAATCAGCTACAGTGGAAATATTTACATCGCGAAAATTGGCCAGTGCTACAGATTGAGGCTTTTGTTCTCCATAAAGGCATTTGTTAAAATTTGTCAATATATTTCTGCCCACAGGTCACTAATGTTGGGCTCATTTTCCCTCTTTGCTTCTACTATCCTAGTTTCTATTGCTGTGTTCAAATTACTGATCTTTTCTTCTGAAGTTCTCATTGGACGTTATAGCTATAGTGGGAATTTTTCATTCTAGATATATTTTCTTTTTAGCTCTAGAGGTTCTGTTTGGTTCTTGTTAAAACATTTTCTATTGATCTTTTCATTATGTTTATTTTTCTTAATCCTTGGGCTTATTTGTACAAACGGTTTTAAAGTCATTCACTTAAGTCCTTCCTCTCTGCTATTTCTGTGTCTGCCTCTGTTGACTGATTTTTCTCCTGGTTACAAGCCCACATTTTTCTGCTTTCTTGCATGTTTTGTAACTTTGAGTGGATGTCAAACATAATTTTTTTTTTTTTTTTTGAGTTGGAGTCTCCCTTTGTTGCCCAGGCTGGAGTGTAGTGGCAAAATCTCAGCTCACTGCAACCTCTGCCTCCTGGGTTTGAGTGATTCTCCTGCCTCAGCTTCCAAAGTAGATGGAACTACAGGTGTCCACCACCACGCCCAGCTAATTTTTGTTTTTTTCAGTAGAGTCAGGGTTTCACCATATTGGCCAGGCTGGTCTCGAACTCCTGACTTTGGGATCCACCCTCCTCTGATGCCCAAAATGCTGGGATTACAGGCCTGAGCCACTGTGCCCGGCCTCAAACATAATTTTTAATTTCAAGTACGTAGCTTTGATTTTTTTTCCTTCCTTTCTTTGTACAAGTTTTTATGCTATGGCTAATTTAGCCCTGTTACTAAGATGCCACCCTCCTGAGGTTTCTACTGAATGCGCCAGAGAGTCGAGAACTCGCCACCTGGCTGGTTGGAACTCGTAGTCTCCCAGCTGTTGTGTCCTCTGCGAATTGTTCATCTTACAGCTCCTGGTCATTGTTCGCCCGGCTTCATGGTGTTGCATCTTACATAGACATGATTGGCTTTCCTCGGCAGACTTGATGGGAGCTGTCTGCAGATTTCTAGAGCTCTTTTTCCATTTAGCACCCTCCTCTATGCTAATCTGCCCTAGAAATTCCAGCCATCTGTCTTCCTCATCGCCAATAATTACCTTTCTCTGCACAGAATCTTTTCTCCTTACCTGTGGCTTTGGTTTGAAAACTGCCTTTCCAGCAGAATTCTGGGATGATAGCCTCACTCTGTTTTTTTTTTACCCTCCCCTTGTGGATCATAGTCTTGTATTCCTGTTTCCCAGTCTGAAAGAGTTGCTTTACACATTTTGTCCCGTTTTCTCATTTTTGGTATTGGGAGGACCAGTTTCTCCAACATGACTGGAAGCTGAAGTCCTTGTACACTCTAGACCCGACCAATGATCTCTTCTTCCCTCACTGAGGATCTCCCAGCCCCTTGGACAGAGCTGTTTTTTGTTTGTTTGTTTTTGTTTTTTAACAGAGAGACAGGGTCTTGCTCTGTCACCCAGGCTAGAATCATAGTTCATTGCAGCTTTGAACTCCTGGGCCCGAGAGATCCTCCCACCTCAATTTCCTCAGTAGCTAGGACACAGGAGCATGCCACCATGCCCAGCTAGGTTTTATTTTTATTTTATTTGTAGTGATGGTGTCTCACTATGTTGCCCAGGCTGGTCTCAAACTCCTGGCCTCAATTGATCCTCCCACCTCGGCCTCCCAACGCCCTGGTATAACAGGGATAACTGAGGCACTGTGCCTGGCCTCAAAAGAGCTCTTGACAGTACTATCCGTCTTAGATGGGAAGGGTTATTAACAATAATAAGAAGATATGAAAATCCACTTAATTAATCCCACTTATAACTGAGGGAACTGGACATTGCAGCTGGATGGTCTTTTGCAGAGTGAATAAATTATGTCCTTCCTTGATTCTTAATTCTTAGACTGAACTGAACTAACCTGAGGACTAGATATTAAATTTCCCATTTCGAAAAACAAGTAGAAAGTAACCATCCAGGGGCCAGTAAGGGATGGGAGAAAAGCACGCAGATAAAATGGGCGAAAAATCATCTGTCCTGTGAGTTAGGAAGCTTCGTTCAAAAGCCTCTGTGTGTATTTTCCTCATTTGCTTCCATTTCTGTCTGTAACAGTAGGCAATTGAACTTTTTACCCTATAATAATCCTTCTGGCTCCTTCATTCTTCCACTGTTTTGGTTGCTCTCCCTGGCTAGCATTACCCCGTGTGAAGTGGGGTCACCTCGGTAGGCTGGAGCAGATCACTGCCACTGCACCAACGAGCACAGGGTAGGTCTCAGAGCAGCTCAGGGGAAGTGACTGGTGTGGAAAAACAGGACATATCCAATAGCTTCTTGAAATAATGGAGAGATCTCTGTGCTTTCAGGTCAAAAAAGACTTCTGAGTGAAAAGGATCACAAGATGGCAGGCCCTGATATTTTAATTCCCCATCTTCTTACTAAAATAGCAAGGCTGCGAAGTAAAACAGGCACCTGGAATTCACCTCCTCCAACATCCGATGCCATCAGCAATAATGACTGACAGCAGCAAAAGAGCAAGAGCAGAAAGCTGGGACAGGAACGTGTGCCACTTCATGGCACCGTCATGAAATAAGAAAGCAGAAAAAGAACATTCTGCTGTGGCTTGGCATAGCTCCCTGTCATGGACCCTGAGCCCCAGAAACAGAGTGAATAAAATGTTGAGACTTTCCACAAATCATCCCTGCTTTGGAGAAATGTCAGAGGGGTGGAGCTGGAAGCTCAGGCAAAGTCAAAACACAGTCCAAGAGCAGAGGCACTCTCCGGAGTGCGGGCCGGAGGGACGCCATCTGGGGTCCTGGAGGAAGAACCTGAGACCCAGGGTTGTCCCCACTGTCACTGCGCCCCGGATAGGGCCCTGGGTCAGACCTCTGAGGAGGAAACAGAATCCGCATTCTTAGCAAAGGAGCAGCTGGAGTGAGGCCTAGTCATTTGTCTCTATTCCCAGGTACGCAGAAGGGAACACAGCTCTACGGGGCACAGGGGACTCTGGAAATGCACCGAGGGCACGGAGGGAAGCCCGGCCACATGGCAGGTGGGGTGGGGGGAGGCAGAGCCCCCCACCCTGTGTGAGAAAAGCCATGACAAGATTATACGCTCTTCAGCCTTGAGTTTTAAACTTTTATAACATACATTTTTTCTAAAGGATCTACTAAATTTAAATTATACAAACATGCCACTGAAATACAAATACACGGAGGAGGTGGTAGTTGCCTGCAGAAGCCAGATGAGGAGCCTGGTGAGTGGGCAGCTTGGAGACAAGAGGCCTCCATGGCCACTCCCTGCAGCCAGAGAGGTCTAAGGCCTGAGCCCCGCAAAACGCTTCCCCATCAGCGAACTAACCTAAAAATAAAATGAAACAGGATGGAAGATGGCCCCACTAAAGAAAAAAATGAGACTCAAAAGAACGTCACAGAATAAATTTAAAATAGCAAGAAACATAGTTAAAAACTGAGTTAATAAAGTACAAAAAAAAGTAAAAATATAAAAATAAAAAACAACAACTTTGAGCTAACTGAGGTAAGTACAGACTGTTTAATTAAGGTAAGACAATTAAGAAAATATAAAAAACCAAAGAAAAACTAATAAAAGGGTAGTCACCTTAAACAGATACTCCAACAGATCAAACACAAAACATATTACAAGGTGTAAGAACACAACCTTTTCCTCAAGTGAAGTAAGAATTGAGCAGTCTCGGGAAAAAAATGATATAGGATGTCACTTTTCATTGAGATCCTGTTTGTCACTGAAGCTCAGTTGCAAAGAAAGAATCTTTTAGCCACATCAAGGGGACAAGGATGGGACAGTCTGAGGTAGCGTCAGATTTCCCCTCTGAAACGCTGAGTGCTAAGATGTAGTGGAGTAGTTATCTTTCAGCTAGGTTATACAGGAAAGAAGGTGATACCCAAATTTATACGCACCCACGTCACTGAAGTATACAGACAGGCATATTCAAGCACACATCCACCCAGGAAAAACAGTGTCCTGAAGCTCCTTAAGGACAGCTGACAGTAAAATTTAACCAATTAAGAAATAATTTTTAAAATGAAGTCTAAAAACTGTCAGTATTCACATGAGTATTCACAAAGCTCTCTTCTTAAGAGATTAGTTCTACATTGCAGCAATGGGGCAGGACACTTTCTGATTTTTATATTCCTATGATTACTCTGTGTGTCCAAAAATTACACTTGTTTGAACTGTTCATATTTCTCTTAAGAAGCAGGAAGGAAAAAAAGACAATGAAACCTTGCCTTCTATGTGAGTTTATGACGGCTGTCGTAACAAAATACCATAGACCGGGAAGCCTGAACAACGGAGATTGACCCTCTCACAGTTCTGGAGGCGGGAGACCTGAGATCAAGGCGCAGGCAAGGTTGGTTTCTTCTGAAGACTCTCTTTATTTTGTGCGTCTTTTCCCGGTGTCTTCATGTCACCTTCCTTCTGCGCATCTGTGTCCATAAGGACGCCAGTTATATTGGATTATAGCCTACCCCTCTGGCCTCATTTTAACTTTTAACTTTTGTTTTTCTGAGACAGAGTCATAACTCTGTTGCCAAGTGCAGTGGCATGATCACAGCTCACTACAACCTCCACCTCCTGGGTTCAAGCGATTCTCCTGCGTCAGCCTCCCAAGTAGCTAGGATTATGGGTGGTGCAACCCCATATCTGGCTAATTTTTGTGTTTTTAGTAGAGAGGGGTTTCCCCATGTTGGCCAGGCTGGTCTCTAACTCCTGACCTCAGGTGATCCACCTGCCTCGGCCTCCCAAAGTGCTGGGATTACAGGTGTGAGCCACCATGCCTGGCCTCTCATTTTAATTTAATAACCTCTTTAGAGACCTTATCTCCAGTGGTGAAAGCCTGTCTCTACAAAAAATATGAAAAAACATTAGCTGGGCGTGGTGGTGCGTGCCTGCGGTCCCAGCTACTAAGGAGGCTGAGGTGGGAGGATCGCTTGAGCCCGGGAGATTGAGGCTGCAGTGAGCTGTGTTAGCACTACCGCACGGCAGCCTTGGTGACAAGGCGAGACCCTGTCTCAAAAAACAAACAAACAAAAACCAGAAAATACCTTATCTCCAAATACAGTCAAATTCTGAGGTCCTAGAGTTAGGCCTTCAACATGTGAATTTTGGGGCGACACCGTTCAGCACATAACATCCTCCATACCTCAAATCATGTAAAGAAGTGACTGCATTCTGTTGTAAGTCATAACTCATCATACAGCTCCAGGAGATGCGGCAAAGAAGCCAGAACCCTTGCCTTCTTTAAGTAAGCCCACATGACAAGGTTTGTGGTGAAACTGGACTCCGTCAACGTCTTAGTCTTGGGAAAGGCACTGGGCTTTTCAGAATCTTGACAGAAAGATTGACTGGCAGTGGAGGGAAAGCGTGCGGAAGCCCCGACGGTGCTGGGCATGGCTTCAGACAGAGCATAAAGGAAGCGGTGAGATGACTCCCGTTTCTCTCCTTCTCCTAAGATCTCATATTTTGGTTTCAATTTTTACTAAGAGACTTTTAGGGTAGCTTTAGCTTTTCAGAAACATTGGTCAAAGTAGAGAGAGCTGTCACGACCCTTTACACATCCTTCCTGCACGGTTTTCCCTATTATCAATATAGTACTATCGAGCATTTGCTACAATTGATGAACCAATATTGATACACTATTGTTAACTGCAGTTCATAGTTTACCCTAGGGTTCACTCCGTAGAGTCCATACACCATTGTAGAATCACGCGGATGATTTCACCTGCGCTAAAAATCCCCTGGGCTCCACCTATTCTTCCCTCTCACCCTCCTCCCTCAGTCCCTCAAGCAGGGGCAGTCACTGGTCTTTCCACTGTCTTCATAGTTTTGCTTTTCCAGAATGTCCTATAGTTGGAATCACACAGTGTGTATGTTTTCAGACTGGTTCTTTTTTGCAGCAGTATGAATCGGAGGTTCCTCCCTGTCTTTTCCCGCTGGAGAGCTCATTTCCTTTTAGCATATTCCATTGTTTAGGTTTATCACAGTTTGTTTATCCGTTCATCTGCTGAAGGACATCTTGGTTGCCTCCAAGCCTTGGCAATCGAGAATAAAGCTGCTGTAGACATTTGTGCGTAAGTTTTTGTGTGAGCATAAATCTTCCTGTTATTTATATACTGACCAGTGCAGTTGCTGGAAAGCATGGTGGACTACCTTTAGCTTTGTGTGAAGCTGCTGACCTGCCTTCCGCAGCGGCTGTGCCACCCGCATTCCCACCAGCAACGAAGGAGGAGACTTCCCGCTGCTCCACATCCTTGCCAGCACTTTTTTTTGAGACAAGCCTTGCAATGTTGCCTGGAGTGCAGTGGCCTGATGTCGGCTCACTGCAACCTCCTCCTGGGTTCAAGCGATTCTCCTGCGTCAGCCTCCCAAGTAGCTAGGATTACAGGCTGCGTAACCTCAGGCCTGGCTAATTTTTGTATTTTTCGTAGAGGCGGGGTTTTAGCAGAGATGCCAGTGTCTTGGACTTCAGGCATTCGAATAGGCTTGCAATAGCATCTCATTGTTTCAGTTTGCAATCCCCTGATGACGGGTAATAGTACCTTTCCGTATGATTATTTGCTATCTGTGTATCTTCTCTCATGAAATGTCTCTTCAGACCTTTGCTTATTTTTTAATTGGGTTGTTTTCTTCTGAAATATACTAAGAACCCTCAACATGCAGTAAAGCTCTGCACCCCGGGAAGCCTGAAACCCTGCACAACTGTGTGGGAAGAACACGGCCTTGTGCCACAGCCAAGAGACTGGCCTGGGCCGAAGTCAGCGTGGGGTCAGCCCCGCGGGTGCTGTGCGTGTTGGAGCAGTTAGACTTCCCTGTCTAATGCAGATGGTGCGGGAAAAGAAGTCCGCTAAGCAGATTCAGAAAAGGTTTTTTGTTTGTTTTGTTTTTTAAGAAAATGGTTATGAAGTAAAGGGAACAGTGAGTATCAGGAGGAAGTAGTAAGTTGAAACTGTTTACTGTAATTGATAACATAGAGTCACTGGCAATTAATTCTGTGATATCTGAATCTCTCAGTCATCTTCACCACCCTATTCTGGTTATGGCATTTTTGGCTAAATAAGATGGAATAACTTTTTTTATAGTAGTTAAAACCCTGTTTTTTCAAAAAGGATTTGGGGACGGAAGAAAACTTTATTTGACCTGATCACATTTAACTCTAAAATATTCCTGTCGTTTTGTTTCTTTTCTTTTTTTTTTTTTTTTAAAGATGGGGTTTCACCATGATGGCCAGGCTGGTCTTGAACTCCTGACCTGAGGTGATCCACCCACCTCAGCCTCCCAAAGTGCTAGGATTACAGGCATGAGCCACCGTGCCTGGTCTTAAGATATTCCTAAAAGACTCTATGTCTGTACCTAGGTCCAGTCTTTAACTTTTCTTGGGGAACTGCTGACGCTTTTGTAATTTCAGCCACTCTAACTGAGGAAGAAGACCCTTAATCCTCTTAAGCTTCTAAGACCCCGTGATCCCCCTAGACTTCTACATTACATGTCAATAGGAGGAGTAAAGGCTGGCAGACGGGGTGCCAGCCTTATTCGCACTCCTGAAGATTGCAGGCATGGTGTGAAGGAATCTTTCCGGAAGGCATTGTTTCTGCTAAAACACGATCAAACCCACGCCTAGTCACGTACCCCACGCCTACTTCATGGATCAAGACCCTTTCTCATGTAATTTCTAGGACTGTAAGCCTTTTTTAAAAATCCTTTTGGGCAAGGATTTTGTCAGGGAGCTCGGTTGTTAAGGTATTTTCACCTGCCGCAGCTCCCAGCGGAATAAATCACCACTTCCTTCTCCGTTAGGTGTTTGGGAGGTTTGTTTGTGGCCACTCCTGCTTCATAACCACAAATCTACTATAATTAAGGTTTGAATGTCAGCTTCATTTTTTAAAAGATGTAGCTCTTTCCACTTTGTCATAATACCTAAATGAAGTAATACAAACCAAAAGGACAGGTGCTGTGGAGTCCTTGGTTCTTGATAGAGTTTCTTAAACTTTTTCTTGCTTCAGGCAGAGATTCAAGGATATAAATGGAATATTAGTTCAGCTTATCTCAAATGCTGTTATTAATATTTCAGGTATTGTAAAATTGACGGGCAATTTAAAATTTCTGCTGTACATACATTCAATTTATGCTCATTATAGTTTACATCAACATTTTTGAAACTTGATTTGGTGATCTATATATAGGCCATCTTATTATAAACATTTTTAAACATACAGAAAAATTGAAATAATTATTCAATGAACATCTTACACCACAGCTAAGTCTACATTTAACATTTTATTGTATTTGCATTAGCAGGAGTCTATTTCTCTACTAATGACTCTGTCTTTTTTTAAATCAAAATAAGCTGTAGATACCTGTACATTTCCCTCCTAAATGCATCGACCATTGTATCATTTAACTAAAGCCCATATTTGTTGAGGCTTTTTTTTTTTTTTGAGGTAAATGGCACAGACCCTAAGAGTGCTGTTTGATGAGTTGTGACAAGTACACCCACCTGCTGCAATGGACAGACTGTGTGCCTCCAAATTCACATGCGGAAGCCCAAATGTGATGGCATTTGGAGGAGGGGAAACTGGGAGGTCATTAGGTCAGGAGGCTGAAGCCCCATGATGGGATTAGTGTTTTTAGGAGGAGGAGCAGAGCTGGTCCTTTCTTTCTGTCTTCCTCCACCCCCAGCCATGTGAGAGTGAAACGCGAAAGTAGCTATCTATAAACCACGAAAAGCCTTCACAAGAACCTGACCATGATCTCTGACTTCCAGTCTCCAGAAGTGAGAGAAGTAAATGTTTGCTATGTAAGCCAGCACTCTATGATACTCTGTTACAGCAGCCCACATTGACAAAGTCCCCCCTGAAACCCTAAGCCCTGTTAAATTACAGAGCATTACTTTCACTCCCCAGTTCCCTCACCCCACTTCTCAATCTATACCCCAAGGCAAACGCTGTTCTGATTTTTTCCACCATTCATTATTTCTGCCTTGTCTAGAACTTCTTGCAAATGGAGCTGCACAGTGTGCCTTCTTTAGCACGGGCTTGTTTCACTCACCGTATCTGTCACTCTTCAGGGTTGTGGCAGGGAGTTTTCTTTCCTCAGCTATGGAGCACGATTCCATTGTGGGACTATCCCTGTATGCTTATTCATCCTATTGATGGTACGCTGTTCTTTTAGTTCTGCTAACAATAATGCTACTATGAGCATTCCTATAACAAGTCTTTTTGTGAATTTAGTTTCATGTATCTTCAATAAGTACCTGGAATTGGAACTGTGGAGCCATAATTATGTATGCTTAGTATTAGGACAAACTACTGAACTTTTCCCAAAAGGGTTATACCATTTTATATACCTGGTCACCAGGAAGAAGAGTTCTAGAGTTCTGGTTGATATTTTTCACCAAATTTCTGCTAATAGCCGTTTTTATTTTTTTTTTTTTTTAAGAGACAGAGTCTCGCTCTGTTGCCCAGGCTACAGTGCAGTGATGTGATCTCTGCTCACTGCAACCTCTGCCTCCTGGATTCAAGTGATTCTCATGCCTCAGCCTCCTGAGTAGCTGAGAGTACAGGCATGTACCACCACACCCAACTAATTTTTGTATTTTTGGTAGAGACGGGATTTCGCCACATTGGCCAGGCTGGTCTTGAACTCCTGACCTCAGGTGATCTGCCTGCTTCAGCCTCCCAAAGTGCCGGGACTGCAGGCGTGAGCCACCGCGCTGGGCCAGCCTTTTAAATTTTAACCATTTCCATGGGTATGTACTGATTATCTGGCAGTTTGATATACTATATTTTCAATACCATTCAGTTCAAATAATCCAGTTCAAATTATTTTCCAATTTCATTTGTGACTTCTTTGAATCATGGTTTATTTAGAAGCATGCTGCCTTAATTTTCAATACTGGGAATTTTCTTGTTATGTGGTTGCTTATACTTCTAATTTAACTGTGGTCAGAGAAAACAATGTATGAGTTGAATATCTTTTTAATGACTTTTTAAGAGCAGTTTTAGGTTCACAGCAGAATTGAGAGCAAGGTTCAGAGAGTTTCCATATAGGCTGCCCCGAGCAAATACATAACCTACCCTCGTCATCAGCATCCCCACCAGGGCGCTGCATTTGTTACGACAGATGAACCTGCACTGACACATCCTAACCACCTCAAGTCCACTTTTCACGTTAGGGTTGACTCTTGGTGTTGTACATTCTGTGGGTTTGCAGCAGTGTATAATGATGTGTAACTGCAGAAGCCCCTGAATGGCCTTGGCCAACTCAGCTCCTCTCCCTCATAATTCTCAGGCAGAATGCAGCATCCTGAGATAAAAATGAAATGTTTGGGACAAACTGGCTCGGTCGGCATCTCTCCTAGAGCAGGATGTCATGCAACACCTGTGTATGGTGAGCCCCGCTGTGTCCAGCATATAAAACTCAGAGTGGAGCTCTTTGGGGTTCCTCAGCTCTGGGGCAGAGTGGAGTAGATGCAAACTCCATCCATGCTCAACAGCTTTCCTGAGCTTTAGGAAACTGGTTCACCGTGGATCCCAGGCTGCCGTTTATCCCTGCTGCCTATGTTTGAGTAATAAATTGACGTTGCCTGACATGCCATGTGTGCCGTTTGACCAGACTCTCACTCTGCTCGCTAGGTTTGTTCAGAACCTCCTGTCAGGTCTGGGAACCCGTGCAGTATCCATCATTACAGCATACAGAGTACTTTTACTGCCCTAAAATCTGTGTGCTCCCTCTATTCATGTCCTCCCATACCCCCACCCCAATACAACCACTACTCTATTTCCTTTCATTTTTATTGAGACAGAGTCTCGATTTGTTGTCCAAGCTGGAGTGCAGTGACGTGATCTTGGCTCACTGCAACCACTGCTTCCTGGGTTCAGGCGATTTTCATGCCTCAGCCTCCCAAGTAGTTGGGATTACAGATATGCACCACCATGCCCAGGCAATTTTTGTATTTTTAGTAGAGACGGGGTTTCGCCATGTTGGCCAGGCTGGTCTCGAACTCCCAACCTCAGGTGATCTGCCCTCCTCAGCTTCCCAAAGTGTTGGGATTACAGGCATGAGCCACTGCTCCCGGCCTTATTTTCTCCGTAGTATCACCGTCTAGCCATTCACCTACTGAAAGACATCTTGATTGCCTCAAAGTTTTGACAATGAGGAATAAAGCCGCTATGAACTTCCACATGCAGGATTTTGTGTGGACATAGTTTTCAGTATCTTTGGGCAAAAACCAAGGAGTGTGATTTCTAGATAGTAAGATGAACTTGGTTCTGTTTTGTAAGAAACTGCCAAACTGTCCTCCAAGGTGGCTGTACCATTTTGTATTCCGATTTGAACCTTTTTGTATTTACTGAGAGTTGTTTTATGACCCAGTATATGTTTTATCTTGGCGAAGTTACCACGTGGACTTGAAAAGAATGTGTATTTTGCAGTTTGAGGCGTGGGGCAGTGCTCCATGCTCCATTTATAGAGCAATTAGGTCAAGGTAGTTGATGGTGTTGTTCAGATATTCTATTCCTTTTCTGTCTTTTTTGCCTAATTGTATCAATTACTGAAAGAGGACTGGTAAAAGTTCCTACAGGTTTGTAGATTTGCCTATCTTTTTGCTAATTTGTGCTTCACAGATTTTGAAGCTCACTGATTAGAAACGTAAGTTTTTGTCTGTTATGTCTTGTGGGCAAACTGATCTTTTATCCTTATGAAATGCTCTTCTATTTTCAGAAGTTTCCTGTGTTAAAGTCCACACCACCTCATATTATCTGCTATCAACAGACTCCAGTGCCAAATTCTGAGTGTCTTCTCATTGTCTGCATTTTCATTTATGTACTCACAACCTGTATATCTTTGCCATCAGCATACAGCTAAGTCTTAGTTTAACTGTTTTAAAAAGTCTCCTCTGACCATCTTTAAGGGGAATTTTTAAACATAAAAATTACATAAAATTTAAATGTAATGGAATTATACCTCTGGCTGTATTCTCCCATTTTGTTGATTTTGCCTCCCCACTGCCCCTGCTTCCTCCTTTCCTGCCTTCTTTTGGTTAAGTGTCTCTTTACAGTAGCTACTTTTGCAGGCGAGGGTGGGAGGGTGCATTCTTAAGGCAGACTTAATACAGTACCACTTCCTGAGAAATATAAGAATGTTGCAATAATCTAGTTCCATTTATCCCTTCCATGGTCAAAGGCTATGTTACATGACAGTCAGCATTTCCCAAATCAATGTCTGTGAGCTCTGAATTCAAAAGAAACTCTAATCACTTATGTCTAGATGTAGCAATACAACTCCACATATTCCATAATACTCAGTGGTCTCGTAGCATTTGTGTGGTATGGTGATAGGCACAACTTTGTCTCTAAATAAGATCCTACGTTTTCTAAATATGTGATGATATGATTATGGTTTTTATGCATGTCAGAGCAAAACACTGCAGCCTGTTAATACTTGTTTCACAGTTCTACTGGTTGCAGTATGTATTGGATATGAAGCAGAGTATAATAAATATTCTTCCAAAGCACAGAAGTCTGTGTATTTCCTTTTATCTTTTTTTCGAGGCAGAATATTGCTCTGTTGCACAGGCCAGAGTGCAGTGGCACTGTCTCGGCTCACTGCAACCTCTACCTCCCAGGTTCAAGCAATTCTCCTGACTTGGCCTCCCGGGCAGCTGAAATGACAGGTGCGCTCCACCACACACAGCCAATTTTTGTATTTTTAGTAGAGACAGGGTTTCACCATACTGGCCAGGCTGGTCTCGAACTCTTGACCTCATGATCCACCCTCCTAGGCCTCCCAAAGTACTGGGATTACAGGTGTGAGGCACTGCACCTGGCCATATTTCTTTTTAATCTTAACAATGAAGCATAACAAGGGTATCTGAGGAACAATATAACTCAGGAATAGCTGACAGAACATTAAGAGGTGTTACAACTTTCAGTGCTTCTTAAACTTCAGTAACTAAAATCTCCTATTAAGTTTTTTAGTAGGCCAGGCGCGGTGGCTCATGCCTGTAATCCTAGCACTTTGGGAGGCCAAGGTGGGTGGATCATGAGGTCAGGAGATTGAGACCATCCTGGCCAACATGGTGAAACCTCATCTCTACTAAAAATACAAAAATTAGCTGGACGTGATGGCGTGTGCCTGTAGTCCCAGCTACTCGGGAGGCTGAGGCAGGAGAATTGCTTGAACCTGGGAGGCGGAGGTTGCAGTGAGCCGAGATCACACCACTGCACTCCAGCATGGTGACAGAGGGAGCCTCTGTCTCAAAAAAAAAAAAAAAAAAGTAAAAAAAGTTTTTTAGTAAATGAAATTTGTAACTCCTGAACCTCCAGATATTGATTCAGTGGGTCTGGGTTAGAGGTCACACACCTCTGTATATCATACACACTACACATACCTTGCCTTAGCTTTAAGAATCACTTTTAAATTCTGAACAGACTGAGATGTGTTTGACCAGGACTTCAGTCCATGTGTCATCTCCTTAGAGCCTACAGTGACCATCTAAGGCAATCCTGTCTCCTTCATGCTCTTTTTTCCTTTCACAACACCCTCTTTATTTGCTGCATAGCATGTATATTCACATGTAATTATTTACTTCTCAGTCAGCCTCCCTACACTGTAAATCCCGTTATTTGACATAAGCTCCATGTGAGAATAACATGTCTGGATTACTCACAGCGCCTAGTAAAGAGTTAAACATAGTAAATGCTCAATAAATACTGTTCAAAAGAATAATTTATTCCAAAAAACATAAAATCAGATGTTGGGAAGTTCACCAAACACCATGTCTTGAGTTCACAGTATTTTCAGCAAAACACAGAAAATCAAATAACACAGTGCTTCCCCTTAGCCAAGAAAATCTGGTTCAAAAAGAGAAGTGTGCCAGAAGATAATTTGGGAGAGGCCACATTCAAGTAACTTTTATTACAATGTATTGTTATAATTGTTCTGTTTTATTGTTGTTGTTAATCTTTATTTACTGTGCCTTTATCATAGATATGTATGCATGGTACAGGAAAAAGCAGGGCATACACAGGGTTTGGCGCTATCCGAGGTTTCAGCCATTCACCGGGGGTCCTGGAATGCATCCCTGCGGATAAGTGGGGAGCTGTGTGTACATTATGACCACTCCCCTAACCGAACCTAGCGTTTGACAAAGAATGGCTTCAACTGTCGTGAATGACAGCCAAAGTCACAGTTTGGGGTGGGGAGACTATTTTGAATTAGGTCATAACATCGTATTGCTCATAAGCTTTATTTCGACTAACGTTACATACGTACAAAAAGTATGCACCGTAAGGACACACACCAAGCTGGGCCGCAGGGAAGAAACATACTGCTTAGGATTTACCTAGTCAGCCGCTTCTAGAGAGCAAGCACCGCGCAAAGCCGCTGGAGCTCGTGCTGTGGACGCCAGTGGGGTGAGGCTGTGCTGGCGGGGTAACCCGGGACCCAGCCGGGAAAAAACGGCTGACGCCACACTCACACTCCTAAGGAACGCCAACGCCCTGGCAGCGAGCAACGCTTGGCATCTCTTCCGGGAAGCGTGGCCGGGACTCGCGTCGCGCTGCGCTTGCGCACTGAGGTTTCGCGTAAGGAACCAATGGGACGGAGGAGTGGGCGGGCTGTTGGTAGGAACCCGGATTCCGGTTCCGGTGGGCCTACGTCAGTCCGCTCCAGCGCTACGTGTCCCTGGCATTTTAGGTGGAGGCTGGGCAGGTGAGTTTCTTCCCACCGGTGGGCACAGGCGAACGGGGCGGCCAAGGCTTTGCGACTCGCGGGGGCGGCGGGCGTGGGCGAGCCGGCTTGTCTCCCCGGGCGGCCGTGGTGCGGCGGGCGGAGAGTGGGCCCTTGGCTGAGGTCCGGGGCGGGGGTCTGGCCGCCTGCATCCCACCAACCCGGCCTCTGGTGGAAGGCAGACCCCGGGCCGCGGGCTCCCGGGGAGCGGGGTCGCCGGCCCGCGGGCCTCCAGAGCTTAGCGTTCTGGCGGGTGTCTTCTGTGCTGCAGTGGAACATGATGGCCTGCTTCCCTGATTCGGGGCTGTCTCTGTTACGGGTGTGGAGTCCTGTCTGGGAAGAGCTGTACTCAGCCTTGGCCCCGCCGCTGCTCCGTGGTTTAAAGTGAGAGCATTGGTCTAGAGTCTGTTTCGAGAAATCATAGTTGGTTTTTGGATCTCTGCCCCTGACATTGAGTGCGGTATTGTGAGTAGCGAGCATTTTTCTGGATAAAGAGTTCTTAGCTTCCTTCATGACAACTATGATTACAAAAAGTTTAAGCCCTTTGGATTTCAAGAGCAAAGTTAAGTGAAATAAAGAAGAAACAGACATTACTGTGTTTTTGCCCCAGTCCGTTGCAGAACCTTGTGTTTCATTGACATTTCGTTGTTTATAGCCTACATTAGGCTAGGGAACCGGGAATTACGGACGTTTACATTCCATAGCCAGTGATTTCAACCACCACCTGGTCACTGGTCTAAGTACTAGAAATGGAGGAAAATACAAGTAACACCCTGGCCTCTTTACTTACTATAGCCGTGGCTCTCAAAGCTAGGGTCAGATGATATTTCTCTTGGGTAATAGATTCCTCAAAAGAACCTATATGGTAAATTGTATATCTCTTTTTCCTTAAAAGATGTGTTCAAACCAAAAAGTTTGGAATTTAGTAGCTTCTCAGAATCTGCATCTTGCTTTAGCCATTCTTTATAGTTTAGAAAAGTATGTTGTATTGGTACGTTTTAGAAAAATCAGATTGAAATTCACGTTTGCCTCCATTTTAGGCTCTTGCAGCAACCATAGTTGGCATTCACTGTACAAGACACTGGCTTCTGCATAGTTTAAAATATAATATGGAAAGAAATTGTAGGATTTCAACGTTGATAGTTCTTTAGCAGGAGTGGTAATGGATGGGACTGCAGAGTGAGAAAAGGAATGGATGTGTTATCAGTTGCTTAACCTTTTTTTTTAACCTTTTAATAGAGATAGGCTTTTTATATTGAGTGTGCGATTCTTTGTCAGAGAAGATGAGTAAGATCTTTGCTCATTGCCTTTGATCCCATACTTAACTGAAATTTACAAAAATATTTCAATTTAGGCTTTGGAGTTTGTTTTTTGTTTTATTTTAGGAGGTGGAGCTGACCCATATTAGACGTGAATTCAGTGGCTGGTCTCATGTACATCTTGATGTAAATGAGCAAGTCATTACTGTATGATAACCAATGTCAGTGAGCATCTTTGTTTGTTTTAAGCAGGCAGTCATGGATCAGGTAATGCAGTTTGTTGAGCCAAGTCGGCAGTTTGTAAAGGACTCCATTCGGCTGGTGAAAAGATGCACTAAACCTGATAGAAAAGGTAATTGCTTGACCGTGAGAGAAAATTAAATCTTTGCATTTTCTAAGCCTTTTGTTTGATTAACATCTTCTTGATAGCCATTGCATTATATTCATCAACATTTTTATTGATTGATACTGCTCGACGGCTTCTTAACATTGTCATGTCTTCCTAAATTTTTTACTCTTGTCTAAATTTTTATTTTATGTATTTTCAAATGGTGTAAGATTATTTACTACAGCCTCATGTTCCATGTTACATTCGAGTTGGTAATATTTTGACTTTAGCGTCTTATATGTTTCCTCTTTGGGGAAGCTTTGGAGTTCTCCCTCCTCAGCTCCCACCCCAACAAACAAAATCTTAACATGAAACCAACAATATAGTTATTCCAAGCTAGAAAGTTACTTTTGTTATTTATCATGATTCACGTGTTAAATTGCCCTACTTTTATTCATTCATTGAGTTAGGAGCTGGTAATATAATAGAGAATATAACATGTATGTAATGTAGTATATAAATAAAGAGAATAGTCCTTGGTATCATGGAGCTTAGAATCTATCAAGGAAACGCTCATAAACAAATTGTTGCAATTATGTTTTTTAATTACTGCTATGGAAGATAACTAGAAGGCAGTTTTACAGCACATAACAGGAGGACTAACCAAGTCAGAAGATTAGGGAAAGCTTCTCTTAGGAAGTAACATAAAATGAAAACATTACCAGGGTAATATTTTATAAAATTGTGCTCAACTCAGTTTGATTATTTGTATTTTATTTTTTCGAGACAGAGTCTCACTGTGTTGCCCAGGCTGGAGTGCAGTGGCGCAATCTTAGCTCGCTGCAACCTCCACCTCCCAGTTTCAAGCAGTTCTCCTGCCTCGGCCTACTGAGAAGCTGGGGTTACACGCCACCATGTCTGGCTAATTTTTGAATTTTTAGTGGAGTCTGGGTTTCACCGTGTTGTCCAGACTGGTCTCAAACTCCTGACCTCAGGTGATCCACCTGCTTCTGCCTCCCAAAGTGTTGGGATTACAGGCATGAGCCACCATGCCTGGCCCAATTTGAGTTTTCAAGCCTTAATTTTGGCTTCATTGTAGTATCAAAGACAATGGACCCATTGTTTATAGTGTACCAAAAAAAAGATATGTTTCTGCCTGTATAATCAACATGTTATAATAAAAATCACAATGTTACATTTTAAAATTTAAGAAAAATAATGTATATTTCTTCTATCCATGACCTTTTTTTGGTATATTCTGGTTATTTGTTAAGAAGAAAAAATATTTTTAGTACTTGTTGATGAACTCACTAGCACAGACATGCACTATTTGTTTCCTTAAATATAAAGAAAACATGGAAATTTAAAAACCTGTGAAGTTGTTTACTATTAATAGTCTCACCTTTTTTCTTTTAAGTTACATATCTGTTAACAGGAGAAATGTGTACTAGTTAAGTTCATTTATGTTGCTGATAGTTTTTTTTCCCCATACTTTCAGTGACAGTGCAAAAAATATGTGAATTTCATGTTTTTAAATGCAGAATTCCAGAAGATTGCCATGGCAACAGCAATAGGATTTGCTATAATGGGATTCATTGGCTTCTTTGTGAAATTGATCCATATTCCTATTAATAACATCATTGTGTAAGTAAGCTTTATTAAATAGACTAGGATTAAATGAAACTTGAAACCATTTGAGATGACAGGCTGCTATTGCGTTAATACAGAGATACATCTCTTGACTTTTTTGTGCTATTGGAGTTTACTGATATTTACAAGTACCCGATAATTGAGTGCTTTTAGACCTTACATGATCTTTCCAGAAATTCTGTATGCTAGGCACTATTTTAATAAATAAAATTTTAGAGTCTAAAAAGTATTAAAAGCACTCATATGTCACAAAACCAGCATTGAAACCTGCCCTCTTTGTGGTGTATCTTGTTAATTTCTAAGGTGCAGAGGAATTGCTTCCCATCCAAAAATCACTGCTGTGATAGAATTCTAACTCTGGACCAGATTGCCTAGATTCAAATCCCTTTTCTTGTTAAGCAGTAGCTGTCCTCTCTGTGCCCAGTTTAGTCAGTGGGATAATAGTTCTTAAATTATGACTTTTAAGTCAAGTAAGGCCCCAGAAACAATTGGAGTAAGAATAGAAGTGAAAGTTGTTGCTGTAATGAGCCACTGATACTGATCGCAGTTTAGGCTAAGGACTTAGTATGAGTTTCAGTATGTACTTACTCTGTGATTTTTTTGTATATATTTAATCTCAGCCTCATTCACTGTTTGGAGGTAATAAAATCTATTATTACCTGATAATATCAGTTAAGCACCGATTAAGTGTTTGTTGAATTAAGTGAACAACTTCAGGTTCTTTGCCTTTTCTGATGGTGATGGTGGCAATAATAATAGTTCACATTCATCGAGAACTTTCCGTATGCTATTGATATCTATCCAATATCAATCAGTAATATCAGTTGATTTTACGGGGTGGTAAAGTTTGAAGCAATGATTTTAAAAAGGTTTCTGAACTGTAAATCTCCTAATTACTGGGTATGTTACCACAGATACTAGTACAGGTTGCCTTTTAAATGACAACAATGTGTATTGTTAGAGGGATTTCTTAAGTAGGTCGCCATAGTTATTAAGCAGAAGTGCCACAAAGTGATATTCAGGCTCATGAATAGTTAAGAGCTAGATGGGCTCAAGTCACTGAGATCGCCTTTGTCAGTTCAGAAATCCCTTCTATTTTACCAGTGAGAAATGCCAACTGTGGAATTGTGGAATCCTGGGGAGAATACTGAAGTAGAATGAGGAAATCAGTATGAAGTGGCAGTCTCTGACAAGTCCCTTTTTCATTCTCAGTGCTGCTGCTCTTCTTGCTTCCTATTCTGTCATGAGACAGATTTAATTGATAGAAAGTGTTTCTTCACAATGATAACAAAATTAGTTTCCTGTGATAATCACCCTTCATTGTTCTTAGTGTAGTACCCTCCAGAAGATCATGTAAGCCCAGCTTTTCCAATTTTTGGTATACAAGCAACTTTCAAATTTCCCCCCGCTTCACTTAAGCTATATTTTTGTCTCTTTTGCCAGACGTCACTGTCTGCCTTGTGTCATACTCATATAGGTTCGTCTTTCACATTAGATTATGAGTTGTGGGGAATGCCTGCCTTTTTATTTATATTATGTGTGTCTCTTATAGAATCTAGTCCAGAGCCCTCTTGTATCCCTTAAAAGCACTGAATAAAGTGAGCAGCTACAGGTTCTTGCCTTTTCTAATGGTGATGGTGGCAATAATAATACTTAACATTCATTGAGAACTTTTCATGACTCTGTGTGTCCACTCATTTAATCTTCATGGGGAAACTGAGGGATGAGGAGATTAAGTAACCTACTCGGTTGCATGGCAACACAGGAAACCTTTCAGAAGCTACTTAGAAAACTTTCCTTCCAGTTAAAAAAGTGGTTTCATTGTTTAAGGAGTTAAAAATCTATCCTTAGATATTTTTTACCTTAATGTGAAGGCCAGTTAAAACCTTTTGTGAGAAACACTACAGAGAACGTACTCTTTCCTCATGTTATGCCATGATAGCTGTAAAACTGAAAGGAATCTCTCTTTCCCTACATGAAAGAGCGTAAATCATTTTTTTTTTTTTTTTTTTTTTTTTTTTTTTTTTATATGAGACAGAGTTTCACTCATGTTACCCAGGCTGGAGTGCAATGGCGCGATCTTGGCTCACCGCAACCTCCGCCTCCTGGGTTTAGGCAATTCTCCTGCCTCAGCCTCCTGAGTAGCTGGGATTACAGGCACGCACCACCATGCCCAGCTAATTTTTTGTAGTTTTAGTAGAGACGGGGTTTCACCATGTTGACCAGGATGGTCTCGATCTCTTGACCTCGTGATCCACCCGCCTCAGCCTCCCAAAGTGCTGGGATTACAGGCTTGAGCCACCGTGCCCGGCCGTAAATCATTGTTTAAATCATTTTGAGGTAGTAGCAAGGGAATTACTCATTGGGTTGAATTATCAGTTTTTTCTCATGATTTTTTTCTTTTTCTTTATAATTATAGTAGTCAAAATTAATATTCACGGTATTAGAATTTAAGATAATTAAGCACTTGCTGGCCTTTTAGTTACAGCAATACTATTTAATAGCATAAGCATTTAAAATACTAAGCATTAAAGTATATACTCAGGAGTATTCTATTTAATAAGTTTTTTTTCCTTTTTTTTGAGACAGAGTCCCACCACCACACCTGGCTAATTTTTTTATTTTTATTGTTAGTAGAGACAAAGTTTCATCATGTTGGCCAGGCTGGTCTTGAACTCCTGACCTCAAGTGATCTGCCTGCCTCAGCCTCCCAGAGTGTTGAGATTACAGGTGTGAGCCACCACGCCTGGCCTGTTTTACATAATTTTCATCTGGTAATGGAATTATATTTCTTTATTTAACATTACTACAATGTATACCTGACTATACAGTTTTAATGTTTATGCTTTTAAAACTCAGAAGTTCTTCTGTAGAAAAGGTGATTTTTGTTTCCATCATGACTAACCCAGATTTTTGAATGATTATGGTAAGATACAGTGCTTGAGCAGATTTTTCAATGATTATGGTAAGATTCAGTGCTTGAGTGCCTCGTGCTCATCTGCAGTCTATTTTCTGCTGGTGTGTTCTCCTGGTGTGTCAACGTTATCAAATTGGAAAGCTGCTCAACTAAACATCCTGTCATGTAATTGATATTTTATGTTGTGTTCGGAAAGACATTATGCTAGACTGTTCCAAGATGGCAGTTCCTGAATGAGCATTGTGAGTTTAATAATAGACCTCTCCCAGTAGCCACATCATCTTCTCAGGTTTAGGATTTTCAAGTTCACTGCGCCATTCTTTTTGCCATCTTTAGATAAAGTTAGGTGTTGTTCAAGTAATTGGTCTTAACCCCTTAAAATCATAGCATATTGCATTTCAAATAATAATTATTAAAATCTTATCTGTGCTCAGAGGTAACAATTTTTCTTTCTTTTACAGTGGTGGCTGAATACATTTTGGAAGAGAGTTTTTCATCTTAGAGACTGGTGAACAAGTGTGAGGGTGTGAGAAGCTCACAGAATACAAATTTGCCTGTATGTTTTGTGGGTTTTTTCCTCCTTTGAAAATGTTTTCTATTTCTAAATTAAAGTAATTTCAAAGTAAATAAATATCCCGTTTTTCTGTCATAGATACTTATCACATTTCAGCTATAGAAAATAGTAGATTCTTTCTCTGAATAATTTGGTTTATAAAAGAAATTAAAGGGTCTGGTGAAATATTGATCTTTCTGAGAGCTCTTCTGTTTTAGTTTCTTTGTGCTGGTATTATAAAATACCTGAGACTGGGTAATAAATAATAAAACTTTATTCTCACTGTTCTGGAGGCTGGGAAGTCCAAGATCAAGGTACCGGCAGGTTTGGTGTCCAGTGAGGGCATGGTCTGTGCTTAGAAGCTGGCACCTTAAATGTTGTGTGCTCACATGGCAAAAGGGATGGAAGGGCAAAAGGAGCAAGGGCTTTGGGAAGCCTCTTTGATAAGGGCCTTCATCCCATTCATAAGAGAGGAGCCCTGTGACCTCCTCACCTCTTAAAGATTCCAAATGTAATCTCCATTTTCTTTATATATATGATATATGTATGTGTGTGTATGTATGTATTTATACATACGTGTGTGTGTGTGTGCGTGCGCGTGCGTGCGCACCCTAGAGATAGGGTCTTGCTCTGTCACCCAGGTCATAGCTCACTGCGACCTCAAACTCCCGAGCTCAAGCCATCTTCCTGCTTCAGACTCCCAAATAGCTGGACTACCAGCACATGCCACGATGTCTAGCTAATTTTTTGTAGAGGTGGGGTATCACTATGTTGCCCAGGCTGGTCTTGAACTCTTGACCTCAAGCAGTCCTCTCACCTTGGCTCCCAAAGCGCTGTGATTATAGGACTAAGCCGCTGTGATTATAGGACTAATCCACTGTGGTTGTCTGGAGATTGAATTTCAATATGAATTTTGGAGGGACATAAACCTTCAAGTTATAGCATCTGCTGTCAGATAAATGTTTTTTATGGTCAAAGGAGAAACAGCAAGTAAAAGATGGTTATTCCCTATTAGAATTTGAGGGTAGGGCAGCAGTTTTTCTGTAAGCACTTAATTTTTTTTTTTTTTTTCCAGACAGAGTTTCATTCTTGTTGCCCAGGTGGAGTACAATGCCGCCATCTCAGCTTACCACAACATGCACCTCCTTAGTTCAAGCAATCCTCCTGCTTCAGCCTCCCGAGTAGCTGGAATTACAGGCATGCGCCACCACGCCTGGCTAATATTGTATTTTTACAGAGAGAGTTTTACCATGTTGGTCAGACTAGTCTTGAGCTCCTCGAACTCAGGAATTTTAAACAGGTAGTCAAAATTATTATAGTTTAGAGGCTACTTGAAATAGTTTCCTAGAATTATGATTAAAACTTAAAAGTGAGAGGTCCTCTTCTACATGTAATGAGTCAGTCACTCTATCTTGAGCACTGGAGGCCTGAATTTTATTAAGAATTCACTGATCGAGTCTGAAATGAAAAGGGGATTTACCCTCTTTCCCCTTTTAAAAAAAAGTAAAGCCAGGTGCAGTGGCTCACACCTATAATCTTAGCACTTTGGGAGGCCTAGACAGGAGGATTGCTTGAGACCAGGAGTTCAAGACCAGCTTGGGCAACATAGCAAGACCCAAACTCTACAAAAAAAATTTTAAATAATTATTTAACCTGGTGTGGTGGCACACACATGTAGACCCAGGTATTTGGGAGGCTGAGGTGGGAGGATCTCTTGTGCCCAGGAGTTTGAGGCTGCAGTGAGCCATGATTGCACCACTGCACTCAGCGTGGGTAATGGAGTGAGATCTTGTCTCTAAAAATAGAATAAAAATAGCAATTTGAATGTGAGTTTGTTCCCCCTTTTTAAAAAAGCAATTGCACATCTTCAATTTGTTCACTCAGTGTTTAGTTATTGACCTTTATTTCCCTGCTTCTAATATTTTTTAAAAACTTGTTAGTGGCACACATGTTTAAATGTTCTTTCATCAAAGGCTGCATGCGGTGGCTCACACCTATCATCCCAGCACTTGGGAGGCCAAGGTGGGTGGATCATGAGGTCAAGAGATAAGACCATCCTGGTCAACATGGTGAAACCCTGTCTGTACTAAAAATACAAAAATTAGCTGGGCATGGTGGTGTGTGCCTGTAGTCCCAACTACTCGGGAGGCTGAGGCAGGAGAATTGGCTTGAATCCAGGAGACAGAGGTTTCAGTGAGCCGAGATTGTGCCATTGCACTCCAGCCTGGGTAACGAGTGAAACTCCATCTCAAAAAAAAAAATGTTCTTTTATCAGTAAGACAGGGAAGTGTCTAATTAATGTGGTTGGGCAGTATTCCTTAGTTTTGGAATCCACAGTTCAGGCCTGTTTTTGTATAAGAGTAATAGATTTATCTGCCTACTTATGAAATGTTGATAGTGTTTCAATTTTGAATGAATTGATGTCTTCCAATATAAAAATACAGTGAAAATTTGGCCATCTCTAAGCTTAAGGAGACCATATTATAGGCACATTTATAGCTATTAACTGCCCAAAGGCCAAAATTGTATGTGTACACATATGCAAGTGCATGTATATTTGTATATGTTTACATCTATGTACACATGTATAGACGTTTACATACATGCACCTGTATACATGTATATTTTAAACACTTATGGTAGAAATTCTAAAATGTAGACTTGCCGCTGGCAAATGTGTATATTTTGTTGTTGGTTGAGATGATTCTGAACGTTAATATTTTTTGACATAAGATAATTGGAAATTCCTATTTATAGCATGCATTCAGGCTGATTATTTTGATGACTGACTTGGTTCTTGACACATGAGTGGATAAGGTATTACATAAATATATGATATGTACACATGTGAATGAAATGAGGGCTGACCAGAGGAACCTTCACAAGCAACATTTGCATTTCTTAGTAGGAAAGTATAAGTAGATTTTTCTTAATTCAGCCTCCTCCTAGCATATATGAGAGCTGGCATGTTAGGCTTAAAACATTACTTATTAAACTTCACCATTCATGAATCCCCTGAAGGAATTAAACATTTTCTATTTTTAAAATGCCTGTAGCAAAACATACTAATACTTTTCCTGGGCAGTTCCCATTTCTCCTCTTTGCAAGCAAAGTCGTCTCATTTTTTTCAGGTTGTGTACCACATGTATGGGTATGTGAACAGCACTTTTTGTTCACCTGTTTTTAACGTCACTTCGTTGGAATCATGCTGTTTGCATTCATCTGTGACTTGCCTTCTCTCTGAAAATAGTATTTTTGAGGTTCATGCATGCTGATAACACAGCTGCAGTAGCTGTGGTCCATTTATTCACACTGACATGTAATTTACTACTATGAAATTCTTCCATAACTTTTTCATTTGTTTTATTATTGACGGACATTTGGGTTGTTTTCAGCTGTTTGCTTTTAACAAGTGTTCTTCTAAGTGTTCTGCCAAGAATGTGAGTAGACATGTCTTCTGGCATAGCTGTGCAAGCGTTTCTTTCGGTCTCACGCCTGAGGGTGAAGCTGCAGCGTCAAAAGCATGTCTGTGTTCAGTCTCGGTAATGCCCATCATTTTCTGCTAAGGGGTAGAAGTCCTGCTAATTTCTCCCACTCTAGTAAGAGACTCCTGCTCTAGCTTCTCCTGCTAGTACGTTGTACCTGTTTTCTTTTGTTTTGGCAGGTGTTTTCATTTACTGTATGGTATTTTGGGGTCAAGAAATTCTCAATGACAGTATTTTTACTATATAAATATTTTCACTTAACACTTGTAACTTTTGTGTCTATTATTATTAATACTGTCAGCTTCTTACAGGATTACCCTGTCTCATCTTCACAGACCAATGCTTTCCACCCTTCTCCAATACAAGAGTCACCTGGGCACTGGCCCACCTTAGATCTACCACATCGACATCTCTAGATGTTGGGCCTTGGCTTCTGTGCTTTATAAAAATGCTCCTAGATGGTAATTCTTAACATCAGTTGAGATTGAGAAACGTTACCCAGCCACACAGCTCATCTTTTCAACTAAAGCCCCGCTGGAGGTCTCTAGCTTGTTGTATTATGACTTCTGTGGTAGAAAATGCCGCCATGTAACTACTCACAAACATAGCCTCACTCAGAAAAGAAGACTTCTGAAATATGACTGCACAGTTGTCACGCTGAGTTCATTAAATGCTTAGCTCAGGCACTATGCAGAGCAGGGTGGAGGTCAGTAAAATTACAATCTTTGTATTTCTGATTCTTTTTTAAGGCAACCGCCAATGTATTATTTACTCAGAACCTTTCTTGTCTCTGAGGAGTTAATTCTGGCAATAAATAGGTCATCTCCTGCCAACTTAAAGTACAGCCGGGTGAGGTTGCTCACATCTGTAATCCCAGCACTTTGGGAGGCCAAGGCAGATGGATCACCTGAGGTCAGGAGTTTGCGACCAGCCTGGCCAATGTGGTGAAACTCTGTCCCTACTAAAAATGTAAAAAGTTAGCCAAGCTTGGTGGCATGTGCCTGTAGCCTTAGTTACTTCGGGGGCGGAGGCAGGAGAATTGCTTAAACCTGGGAGGCGGAGGTTGCAGTGAGCCAAGATTGTGTCACTGCACTCCAGCCTGGGTGACAGAGTGAGACTCTGTCTTAAAACAAAAAAAAAGTAATTTGTATTTCAATCTCAAAGCCTATGAATATCAACTAGGCATCAAAATATTTCTCCTCTGTGAATAATTATATACAAATCACTGACAGATGATACAGGCTGGGTGAGATTGCAGTTGCTAACATGGGGAGGATGAGGGGAAGTGTGGATGTTGGAGAATGGCTGGGAGTTTGGTTTGGGAAATGCTAGCTTGAAATGCCTGTTGGATAGTGAAGTAGAGGACGAATGTGCAGATGTTCCAGCTAGAGATATGGATTTAGGAATCACGAAGCCAGAAGAAAGCGTTTCCAGGAGTCTGAGCAGGCGAGCCAAATGCTGCCGATAGGTTGTGTGAGATAAAGATCAAGATTTGACACAAATTTAGCAATGTAGAGGTTGGTGGTGATCTGGAGGTCCTGGTTGGGGTGCTTCAAGAGACACTGAAGGGACAGGCATAAGAGTTAAGGAGTATGGACAGACGGCTCCTGTGATTTTTGTAAAGGCCAGTAGGTTAAGGGGATATTTTGTTTGATAGAGGATTTATTTTTAATATGAGAGAAAGAGCAGTGTGTTTTCATGGTGACAGGAATGGTCTGAGGGGAAATTGATAAGGAGGGGGTGAGAAGAAAGGGGTCTGTGGTTCAAGTAGCAGTGGGAGTAGCTCATTCTTTCTGATGAGGGAGAACATGGGTCCAGAATCAGACTCTTTCCGAGGAGGAGACGACAGGAAAAGGCAGCGAGGTTGAGGACACAGGGTGCCAGAGCGTGATAGAGTGGAATTCAAGCTGGGTAAGGAGTAGAAGGCAAGACAGGTGTGACGGGCAACACGGACTGTGTGCCCCAGAGGGGTAAAGGTTTGTTTAAACTGGGGCCCTAGGGAATTAACTAGAAAGGTAGAATTGGTGGTTGCAGAGTAGAATGCTTGGATCTCAATTATGGAGGTCCTGTAGTTATTGGTAATAACCAGTTATAACACTGGAAAGACCATGGGATTCAGTAGCTAATACAAGTTGAAAATCAAGATTCTTGGAGGTGAGGAAGTCAAGAAGCTGGGAGGCCAGTGTGTGAGGGTTACGTTTGTGGGTATTGAATCACCATGAATTGCCATAGAAGTAGGGCGGGGAAGAGGGACAGCTAGGCGCCAAAGTGTTCCGGGGCAGGGTGGGAGGGCACAATGGCTGATGGTGAGTGCTGTTTCAGATGAATAGTGCTAGGAGGGGTAGCGGATGCTGCTGACTGATGATACACAGGTTAGAACTGCAGGGTGGAGGTGTGAGAAGAGGAGGAACAAGGAGAAGCTGCCTGCCCTCTGGTCCCAGCGTTGTGAGTAGGATGGGAGAGGGAACAAAATCCATGGATAGGGCTACAGTCTATACAGTGCTGGAACAGCATAAGGGGAAAGGCAATGTTCTGAAATGAGGTTGAATTATTTGTGATTCTCTATGACTGACCATGGAGTCCGAAGGGCAGTGTGGAAGGGTTTCGGAAGTTAAGGAAGGGTGAACGATGGAATCAGAAAAAAAGAAATAAGGAGCAGCTTATGAGGGATTCTCAGGAGTCTTGGTCTTCTGGAGGGGGAATTGAGGGCATGATGGTTTTTGCCCTTCTTTTCCTGAGTAGTGAGGCAAGGTGGTGAGATTCACTGAGGCAAGGCAGTGGAACTGGAGATGGGGCAAGTGTGGTTCTGAGGCCTCTCTTCATGTGCTGGTGGCGCTGGGAGCAGAGCTTCCCACAGTGCAGGGTGCACGTGAACCACCTGAAGGCCTTGCCGCAGATCCCAGTTCAGGAAGTTGTGGGAGGGGCTGAGATTTCACGTTTTTGTAGAGTTTGCCGAGACTTCCAGGTGTCGCTGATGCTACTTTGAGGAACAAGGGTAGAGGAGACAGAAGATTTAGTTTTATCAAGAGCCCACTGGCTATTTGTGCTTTAACACTCTCCTGGCCCCCATGTAACCTGCCCTATGAGGACAGTTCTCACACTTTTGTGAAGAACCAGAACACTCATAAGCTCTCCCAGGATGGTGACCTTGGACCCCTGAATGCCATAGAAATGTGGAAAGGGTGGCACACAGGTATGTTATAACTACTGTAGTTATGAAGTGAATCCCTATTTCATTTTAAGAGGCAATTTTAGGGTGTAAACTCTACAAAAGCAGAGATCTTTGTTGTTTTCATGGATGCATTCCACAAACAAAATAGTGCTTGACACAGGATAGAGGTTCAAATATTCATTGATGAATGAATACAAATGGTTACTATATTAATTTTCTTAAAATCCCTTGCATGTTAGAGAAGGTAGTACAGAAAAATGCTTCAGTGAATTTCCAGCCAGTCTGTATCCTAAGGAAAAGTCCCCCATAAGCGTAGATGTGGCGGAGAGGCCTGGCGCCAGTCTCCACAGATCATCAGTGTAGGTGGACATGATGCAAGACAAAGAGGCAGAAGTGACTGCAAAGATAGGGCACGAGAAAGCCCCTCTACAATGGAATGAAAATTGTGTTAGCCAAAGCTTCCTGTTGGCACAGTAAATGGTCCTACATTGCCATTCACAGGGTCTCATGGCCTACGAGCTAAGTGGAAGTTTAGCTTAGGTAGTAATAAGAGAACAGCGCTCATAATTTGGGTAATGAGTCCACTTGAAGCCCAAATCTACCATTACACAATTTATGCATGCAACAAGTCTGTACATTGTAAACCCTGAAAATCTGGGACAAGTCTTAGTTAACTTAGAAAGTTTATTTCCTAGTTCCTATTACCTTGTTTTATATATAACTTTTAAATAAGCTTTGAATTAGACAAAAATTTTTAACCTTTTTTTAAAAAAGGACACACTTTTTTTTTTGTAGTGTGCAGGAAAACATACAATATGTATTTATTGTTTTTCTACAATATATATTTATTGGAAAATACCCAAATAATGAAATATCTATTATTTAATTTAACTTTACATCCTAAATTATGACCAGTTTGTCTACAAGTATTTATCCTATTACATTTATCTAATTATTTTAATCGTTTACCTAGATTATTTATGAAAACTCTGATCATGAATTTAAAGTTATGAAAGTACCATTCCAAAATTATAACTGAGGCAGTGAAAAAAGATTTGACCTAACTGACTCCATCTTGCTCTTAACCTCCAAGCTGTCCTTGTTCAGTCCTGGGCATCAGCTGAACTAACTTTGGGAGGAACTTAGTTTATAGTTTAGCTTTGAAACAAAGATGGTAACAGTCCTTTCCCAAAACAGACCTCCTTATTGCCTGTGGACTAGATTGTCTAAAGCCCCAGGATTAAAAGTTATGGTAATCTTACTAAATTCAAGATGCAGCTATTTTCATTAAACCCATGTCAATGTCTTACTCGTTTATGAGACAGAATCTTCCTTTATTGCCCAGCCTTGAGTGCAGTGGCGCAGTCTCGGCTCACTGCAACCTCTGCCTCGTGGGTTCAAGTGATTCTCCTGCCTCAACCTCCCAAGTAGCTGAGACTACAGGTGCATACCAGCATGCCTGGCTATTTTTTTTTTTTTTTTTTTTTGGTATTTTTAGTAGAGATAGGGTTTCACCATATTGGCCAGGCTGGTCTTGAACTCCTGACCTCATGATCCACCCACCTCAGCCTCCCAAAGTGCTGGGGTTACAGGTGTGAGCCTCCACATCTGGCCATCAATCTCTTATTTATGAAAAATTACACAAGCAACCATCATTCCATTTTGAGTTGGGTTTATAGTTTTGAAACTCCTATGACAAATTTTGACACCTTATATATTTGGCAGGGATAAATATGAAATTGTTTGATCAATAAATGCGAAACAAAACAAATGTACGCTGGTAATTCTTAAGACATTTCTAAATTTTTTTTTTTGAGACCAAGTTTCACTCGTTGTCCAGACTAGAGTGCAGTGGCACGATCTCCGCTCACTGTAACCTCCGCCTCCTGGGTTCAAGTGATTCTCCTGCCTCAGCCTCCCAAGTAGCTGGGATTATAGGCATGCACCACCACACATGGCTGATTTTTGTACTTTTAGCAGAGATACGGTTTCACCATGTTGGTCAGGTCGATCTTGGACTCCTGACCTCAGGTGATCCACCTTCCTCGGCCTCCCAAAGTGCTGGGATTATAGGCCTGAGCCAGTGCGCCCAGCCTCTAGAATTTCCTTACCAATCATTTTAAAGTTGGCGTATTTATTAAAGATTTTACTTGTTACATAAACTTGAAAAAGCATTTGGCTAGTCTTTTTTAGTATCTGATTTAAGTGCTTTTATTTTTCTTCAAACCAGTTAATTAGAGCTTTTTAATATATTTTTAGTAGTGAAACATTTTGTATACAACACATAAACACATATAAAGATGTATTAGGCATGCCAAAGGAAGTACATTTTATAGATTTATAAATACCCCCCCACCATTTTTTCCCCCTAGCTTAGACTTTCAGATTCTTGATAACCTGTTTCACAACCCTAGGCAGTTCTCAGCTATTAAATAGGCTTAAATTTGCACATTAAAGGAAAGTACTCAAGTGAAAATCAAATAGCAAAATTTACTTCATAAGGTACAGAGAGGAAAAGCCTGGTGCTGCTAGAGGGAGACGCTTTTATTTTTCTTTGAGCCAAATGAAGCATAAGATTACACTCAAACACCCAAGAGTACCCTCTGTTGCACTATTTTAGTTAAAAATCAGGTGAAAACAATTCAGTAAACTGAAAAAAAAAAAGCTTTTGCTCAACAAGACAAGGTTCTAGGAGAGTCAAATCTTTAATGAGCTACCTTGTAACAAAAATATGAAGGCCTTTCAGATACAAACATGCATGCGCGCTCACACACACACATACATCTTGGATGTTAGTGTTTTAGTTAAGATGACTTTTAACCATTGAACTTTTTAAAAAAAAACTTAAAAATCTTACTACTATATTTCAGCTAGGACAAAATGCTGCTAAATAAACAATGATCACATTATACAAACAGTTTCTGAGCACTCTGAACATAAGCAGAAATTAACACCAGCTGTTTGTTAAATGCTACCTTTAGTCATTTAAAGGGAATCTGCAAGACAGAATCCCAAACCAGTTTCTTACCTAGTGATGGGTTTCAGGCTGCAGACTGCCCTCTACAATCGTACAAGCAGGAAAACTCATCTGCCCTGTTGGGAGAGAGCTCAAACTTCATAAAGGAGTTACTTGCCTTCCATCATCACAGAGGCAGGAAAAACTTGTCTTCCTTGTGTTGCAAGTGAGCAAAACTCCAAAAAAAAAGAGGAGTTATACAGCAAAATAAACTCTAGAGCTCAAATTTTGGGAGATCAGGGATTCTCTGGAGGTGGTGCTGTCAAACCTCAGCAAATTGTCCTTTTGGTTTGAGCCATAAAGTTAGCTCATGCTGGTACCAAGCACCAATAGGAGATTTGTCAAAGGTCAAGGGCATCTCCACTCAGAATCCCCCTGTGGTTACGAAAATGTGACCCGAGAGATTTTGAGACAGGCCTCAGTTAATTTAGAAGGTTTATTTTGCTAAGGTTGAGGATGAAGTGAACCCCTGACACAGCCTCAGGAAGTCCTGTTGACATGTGCCCAAAGTGGTCGGGACACAGCTTAGTAGATTTTAGGGAGACGTGAGCCATCCATCAATATTTTTAAGAAGTACATTGATTTGATCTGGAAAGGCAAGACAATTTGAAGCAAAGGCTGGAAGGCTGGAAGCAGGGAGGGGGCTTCCAGGTCACAGATGGGTGAGAGAGGGACTGTTGGTTGCATTCTTCTGAGTTTCTGATGAGCCTTTCTAGAGGAGGCAATCAGACATGCATCTATCTCAGTGAGCAGAGGGGTGACTTTGAGTAAAGTGGGAGGCAGGTTTCCCCTCAGCAGTTTCCAGCTTGACTTTTCCCTTTAGCTTAGTGATTTGGGAGCCCCAAGATTTATTTTCACAACAGGTACCCTCTTTCACAACATGTACCCCCAGAATCTCTATTTAAAAAAGAAAAAACTCCCCAGGTCATTCTAATGTGCAGACAGGGCTAAGAACCACTGCCTACCTCTCACTGACTTTGGTTCACTGCTACACTTTTACCTAAAATGAAAATTTTATTATTTTTGAAAAGGTAATGGAATTACAGATTTCATAAGTAAAAACAACATTAAAAACATCTAACTAGAAAAATAAAGACAGTCCTCAGATTGGTGACAATAAATAGTACTTTGTGATACTTCACATTTAAAGAAGGCACTAGGAACTCAGGAGGAGGCATTTCTGGTATGTTTTCTCAGAGAAGATGGACCTAGGCGCGCAGCCCAGGAGGTTTTGCACAGGGGGTCCACACATGTCAGTGAGTCTCAGCTGTGGGGCGCCCGGCATGCCGCAAGGCTGTGGCTTCCGGTCCAGTCTCTGTGGTGCAAAACCGTCTGCTGCGCCCCCTCTCCTTTCCCCTTGGCTGTTTGTCTGGTCTCAGTTGAAAAGTCACATCTCCCGGGAGAACGTCCCTGACTGAAGGATGAAATTGTGTCCTTTCCTGTGTTCTGCTCTAGAACGCTGTTCCTTTCATGATAACCCACAACACGGCTTGCTGTAAACATGAGTTCATTTACGTGTGTGTGGTTTCCTGCTCCCTGGTCAGGACCTTGTCACCCTTTCTCCTCCTTCCCTGGTGAGTCCTGGTGCCTTGTGTGGGGAGATGCAGGGAAACAGGGCCTTTGACAGATAGTTTGGCTTCAGTTCCCAGTTCTTAGTTCCTCTGGAGCCCACCCCTGTCTCCCTGCAACTTCATATTCTTCCTTATGAGACCCCTTCACCTAAGCTGGCCTGAGTAGGTAGCTCTTCTTTGTAGCTAAAGGGCCCCAGTAAGGCAATTTAGGAATGGATACTGTCCACGGATAGTCATCATTTGTCCATCCCACCAGTATTCTGACAGAACAGATTGAAATGCTATTTTCTTTGAGAGTACATGACTGGACACATTTTTACAAGAAGTGTAAAGTGTCCAGTGAGCACACTGCCCACTCTACTATTTCCCATCCCTACCCCAAACCCAGCAGAACACGGAAGACTGGAGGTGGGGCAGGTGTTTTCCTTGTTCCTCATTGCATTGTTGCCATTCTCCCTAAAAGCCCCAGCTCCTACTCATTCCATCATAGAATATCACCTACACTTATCACCTTCTGATAACAGATTTTTGTGCTTTGTTTTTAAAATTTTTAACAATCCCGCAACTCCCGGATGCCAAGTTTACACATACTTTCTAATTACAATGGGTGAAAATTTCTAAATCTAAAGATTGCTGAGAAGAGCCCCCTTCCCACTATGCAAGCCCATTTAGACTAGGCCTTCGCTTTAAAAACACACATTGAAAATAGGCTACTGCTCCCAACAGAAGAGCCTGCCCCTGAGCAGCTGCTTAAGGGCCGTGAGTGTTTCTGTAGGGTCTTTGACTACCGGTGACATCCTCCGTGAAAGATAAGAGTCTTGGTAGATATGACAATGTTAACGTCACATGGTATCACACACCTTTTTATAATTGGGGCACATATAACTGCATGTCAGAAACCATTCGTCTGTGGTTTCAAAAGAATGTATAGATATCCAGATGTTTTTGGTTCTCGAGTTGAGCACAGTGTTATGAAGACCACATTGTTATTTGTGGAAAAAGTGATTTGGGTATCAGGCATTCCTAGGCTCTCTAGGGTTCTGTAGAATCCGTTTCCTATCATTAGCGCTGCAAATTTAACATAGTCTTCATATAGAAACCCCTCTTCTCACATAATTTGTGCTCTAAACTGATCTTTGGTTTCTCAAAGCTTTCATTCTATTGAGAGAGAAATCCAGGCCTCTCTTCTAATCTGTTCCTCAGAAACACACCTTTGTCCATGCAGTCCCTTTCCCCACGGCAGTGTCAACTCTCAGGCCCATCTCACGGCGTTCCCAAGGGCTCTTTGTTGTGTGAAATGTATGCTGTGGTTCTAAGATTTGCATGTATGATTAGAAGCTTTTGAATATTTAATGAAGAGTACTATTATCTTTATGTTCCCATGCCTATAACAGGGAATTGGAATAATTGGTTCTTTGGTTCACACTTGCTTTAGAAGACTCAAAATTTATAGTGATTCAAAATTTAGGTTTGTTTCTATTTAGGAATAGTTTTGTTTTATGGAAAGAGATATTTTCATGATTTGGTAGAAAGTGTAATAAGTTTGAGCCTCAAGAATTACTGTGTGTGTATGTATGTGTTTATATGTTGGTTAATTAAGTCCTTAATACATTTTCTAATAAGTATTATAACACTGTATGGATAAAGAAAAGAAAATTTGTATAATCCTTCATTATTCTTCTAAGTTGTTTAGTGTTCTATAAATATACTGTTCAAAGCAGCGGAAAAGTATCGGTGTTTTACTGGACTTATGGTAAAAGTTTTCTATAGTGATGAAAAATTGTCCACACTTGAGAAGCCATTGCCATCTGAATTTCATTTATGCAATGTTTTCTCAAGAGACTACCATATTTTTACATTTATCTTAAACTAATTTTAAATCTACATTTGCAGTTTCATTTTTTTCCCATCTGTGGTTTATACAGATGAAGACGTTTATTACAGGATTCAATTTATTTGCTATTTACTTAATAGCCAGTTTCACTTCAAGTGACCTTTACTTGATGAAAAGGAAATAGAGCATCAATAGATTCTTTCATCAATAGGATACAATTACCTTGGTGATGACTTAATGGAAGAATAATGTGAGAAGAGCTGTGTTAGAAGAGCTATTTTAAGACCAAAAGACAACTTCATGCAAAAAGCACTCACAGAAGGCAGGGATTTCATTAGCCTGTGGTTGGCAATGAGCAGTGACCCTGTGCTCTCCTGTCTTACTTCATGCTTAAGCAATCATCAGCGTAAATGATATGCATGATAAATATAGTTTATTTTTACAAAATCAGATAAAGAATGTTGAGTTTAGAGAAAACTTCAGTTCTTCATTTTCTAGAAACTTTGCAGAAACAGCAGCCACCAACAATAAAGCTATTTTTGATATGATCCTCCTCCCAACTCATTCTCTTCCATGCAACCTGACACATCTTGTGGGCAATTCTGTTGAAGTGCATGGAAATGGCTTTATTGCCTTGATCTGTGAGGGGCTGTGTTAAGGAAAAAAACCTGTCTTTCCGGGTCCATGAGGGGCCTGGTTTCAAAGGCAAGAACTTGCCAGCTCCATGCCTCCATCAACCTCCCCATTCGGGAACCTGGAGTTTTTGTCTAATTTCTGCACCTGGGCTAGGTAAAATTCCAGATGTGCTCCTTTGTTTAAAAAGCCTGTGAAAAGCTCTGGGAGGAAGGGCCTCTGTTCTGGGCCAGACAGCCAATCCAGCATCAGAGTCGAAGATCAGTCACTCCAGAGGAAGTTTGAAAGAACTCCTCTTATTGGACAAGAACATGAATAGGACGGGAATAACTTCAAAGTGAAAACTCCACTGCACCTTTCTTATGCGGGTTTCCCTCTCTGGGATCGCCTCCCGCAACAACGTGGGGGCTGTTTTTCCCTCTCTACCTGTGCGGATATCCCCTTTGGGTTCTCCCACGGCAGCATGGGAGCTCTCTCTCTTTCTCTCTCTCTCTGCCTAATAAATCGCTTTCTGCTAAACTCTTTGAGTCGGTGGTATCTGTACTCACGGTAAGCTCACCGCCGCCAGGGCCTTTTCCCCATTCCTGGGACAAGTGAGCCCAAGAACCTGGGCACATCAAATCGGGGAGGGAGCTGAACCCCGCCCCGTCCCAGTTATATCTGGACAAACATAAAACAAAAATTATTGTGATATAATATGAAATGTGTTATGTTTGTAATAAAGTCAGCACTTTAGAATTTGTTCCACTTTCTTTCTGCAACCTCCAGTTAGAATTTATGAAATGTCAAAAGCATGAAAAGTTGCAATCTTTGATGATTATTGCTAAAGGCTTTATTTGGCATCAGCACTGGTGGCGTCAATTAAAATGCCAGATTTAAAGACCCATGGGTAAAAAACTGAATTCATTCAAATGTGGGAAAGCACTTGGTGGGATTCCTCAGCCAGAAATCTGTAGATTATTTTCTTCTACTTAAGAAATTTAACTGTATAAAACTGAGATGTGGTGTAAATGTGACAAAACTCACATCAAATTCAGTAAATATCTTCAGAAACTGGTTGAACAAGTCAAGATGATTACCTATACACCTTTTAACCCAAAAAGGAACCAGTCTCCAAATACCAATGCATATGAGTTTTAGAATCAATTTTTAAAACATTCATAATCGTTTAATTTTTTCTTGTAGTCATGTCAGCTTAAAGACTGTCATTCTACTTTCTAAGGTTTTTTTTTTTCTTAAAAATTATGATGTAAATTTTAAGATAATTGTCCAAATGTCTTTTTCAGTGGCACAGCCAGTTACTGGTCATTAGCTAAGTGTCTCATTTATTATTATGTAACAAATTACCCCAAAATTTGGTTGCCTCAACATTAACAATTTATTATTTCTCACAATTGCATTGGTTGGTTGGGGCTCAGTTGGGTGGTTTTTCTGATGGGTGGTCATGTTGAAGTCTGTTATGCAGAAAGCTTGGCTGGGACTGGAATATTTAAGGTGACCTCATTCTACATGACTTCTCTCCATATGGTCTCATTCACTTAGTACTCTAGTCTGGATTTCCTTATATTCAAATGGCCAAGCTCCAGGACAAGAAAGTGGAAGTTATAATTATTTTAAGACATAGGCTGGGAAGTCCCAGAATGTCCATTTCACTGTTTTCTATGGGACAAGGCAAGTCTCCCAATCAGCCCAGATTCAAGGGGAGGGAAACAGATTTCATTTCTTGATGGGATGAAAGGCATGCTTTTACAAGAAGAAAAATAATTGATGTCTGCTTTCATTAAGCACTCGAGTACCCTAGGGTGGTAATATTTATTTGTTCATTGTAAAACATTTATCAAGCTCTGGGATACAAGATGGAGATAGAGTTAATAAATTGATGTAATTCCTATCTTTCTGATAGTTAACAATGGTTGTAGAGAAGATTTATAATGAAACATGTGCACAGTATTTGCATTTCTGGCAACATAGCAGATAAAATAACAAAACGCAGAATAAATTTTGACCAAATTTGTGAATGCATAGCTAGGAAATTTCAGTGACATAATAAAGAGAAAATTCATTTGAAGTATGTTAAGTATGCAAAGTAATGTTGTGGTGACTTACAAGGACATCAGATAGGATATGAACTTTAAAGCTAGAGGCAGGGTTTGAACATGCACACAGGATACACAAGGTGGAGGGCAGAAACTGACGTGACTGCATGTTTTGTGTGCTGGGTCTAAAATTTCTAAGTGAGCAATTAGTTAGCTTACTTGTGTAAAACAATCCAGCAAAATATTGAAACTGTAAATCTGAGCAACCCTTGGGCGGGCAGACAATATGAGGTAGGTGAATCAAAGCTAAAAAGTTAACACAAAAACTGGTTATATTTGTGAAATCTTAAGATCCTTGGGGCATCAGGCAGAAATTAATGCAAATATTTTCTGTGACAACACCTCAGATATACAGAGCACAAATAGTGCTCATCATAAAAATAGTTCTCAACAAAGTTCAGCTCACAGTATAAAATTAGACGCCATGGGTGGTAGTTCCTTGAGCTGCTCGTCAACACGTCTGGGCTTTCCCCTTTTTAGGCACTCAGTGTTAATGCATTCCTTCATCCTCTTGAATAAAATGAGACTTGCTTTAGCCAATAAAGTAGCTTGGAAATGCTGTGTGTGACTTCTGCGTGGAAGCACTTAAGAGTCTGTGTGCTATTTGTGGTTCTCCTTCTGCCAAGGTGGTTGATTCTGGAAGCATGTGTTGATAAAGAATGTCCACCTCAGTTTTCATGGGGAGGGTGATACCAATAGAATGATTTACACTCATATCCCAATAGATAGGAGTTTTAAAAACATTTAAACTTTCACATTACTTGCTTCTTAGACATAACTTAACATATCATAATTAATAAACCACATATGGAAATAATCTATTTTAAGTGAGAGTAAACAAATAAAACATGTCCAAGTATAATACTTAGAAGACCTGAGATAAAGGACAATCTAAACATGTCAGTGAGGTAATATTCATTATTTAATTTGAAAATACTAATTTTTTAAGTGCTTATACACGTAGAAGAAGAAGTAGGCACTATAATGAAAGAAAAAGACAACATAAAGGCAGTTTTTAAAAATAGTCAATAGAGTTTCTAGAAATACAAAAACATGATTATTTAAATTGAAAACTTGGACATTCACGCAAAATCACCAAGCATGTCTGTGTTGTAAAATTTTGATGTTGCAAAAGAAATAGCATTTGAAGATAAATCCTCTCAGCAAGGCCGTTTACTTCTATAGAAGGGTGCAGTGCATGGATGGAGCAATGGCGGCCGCACACTTTGACAACAGGGAAAGGGGTACTTTTGCCTGACAGGCGTTGTCCCTACTGCTGTGTCGTTCCCCTATTGGCTAGGGTTAGATTAGCTAGACTAATCCCGACTGGCTATTTTAAAGAGAGCAGGGGTCTAGGCTGGAGTGGCAGAGTGGGTGTTTTGGCAGGAAGGATGGTTACGGGCAGGTTAGAGCAGGTAGTCAGGGGTGACCTAGGTCAAAGAAGGTGACCAGAGCAGGTGAGTGGAGCAGGTGACCAGAATGAGTCAGGATGGAGCTGGGGCCGGGGAAACAGATGTGAACTACTGATTAGAACTGGTGGAGAAGGTTGTTTACTGGAATTACAAGGAAGTTAAACTTTAAAATAGAGAATTAAAGAATAAGAGAGCTGAACATACTGACATACTGATTCTTTGAAGACAAACTCAGGGTTCACTATAATATCTGCAAACATGACCAAGTGACTGATAACCAAGAGTAATATCAGACAATAAAAATAGAACTAGAAGTAATTCAGACATTGAGGTTATCAAATAAAGTAACTACAGTTAGTTTCCTGTCAGTGTGGGTGATGGGCATTTCTCAAGACAGCTAGAACAAGTACTCCAGGTAGGACTAAGAGAAAGAAGCAGACATATGAGGTGAAGTCAACACAAAATATCCACCAACGCAATAATCACCCTTTATTGCATGCTGACCCTGGAAGGAAGCAGCAAGAAGTAATGTGTTCTGAAGTGTGGAAGTGCTGTACTTATAAGACTAGAATCGTCCATGGGGTCCACAGTGATTCTAATAATGATCTATGTCATTTGAATTTGAGCTGTCTCTGTGACTTGCTTTGAACAAGAGAATCTGGTGAAGTGGGGCTTTATCACTTTTGAGCCTGGTCTCAAGACAGTGTGCAGCTTGCAGCCTAGCATTGGAATACTTGGAGCACGGCACCTTCTGTAGGAGCCCGGGCTGGCTCCTTGAGGATGGGAGACCGTATGGAGAGAAGTCCTGATCTTCAGCCACCTTAGCAGAGTTCCTCAAGTGAGTGAAGCCATCTGGGACCAGCCAGCCTCCAGCTGACCTGCAGCTGACCCACAGCTGACAGCAAAGCCTGAGTGCCCTCAATCCTAGCTGCCCCTTCCACCTCCTCCCAAATTACTGACCCCTCGGGCTGACAGGAGATAAATGGCACTGGAAGTCCCGAAGGAGGCTGGGGGTGCTTTATTTACAATGAACCAAGCCAGCACAGTTGCTCTTACATGACAAAGGGCCAGAGTTCTCAGGAGATAAAGATTGTTAGAACGTCAACCCTGTTTTCCTGTTTCCTTTGTGTAGAATTGCTTCTGATGTTTACCTGCATTTCCAGTTTGGATCTGGGGATATGCCTTCTGAATCACCTATCTTTTCTTCATTGCTCTGAGTGGTCACTGCAGTTGGCAGTTGTGAGGACATTCACACATGCTTCATTTCACTCAGTGTTGACACGCACGGGGATTTGTTTGTGATGGTGTTCCAGTCAATCTCGGTTATTGAACATTTTCCCCTAGTGCTCCTCCTCCCTTTGCATGTTATAAATGCACATATAACTTAAATGCAGTCAAGTGCACACTTCTTGAATATACAGCTCAATTAATTTTTACATATGTATTTGCTCAGGTCAACACCACTCAAATCAAGATATAGAACTTTCCCAGCATCCTCCCTGTTTCTTCACAGATGATGTTGCTTCTAAATTTACAGTCTAGTGTGCCTGTCTTTTGATGTTGTACACTACCCTCGTGTGATTTTGTGTGTGTGTGTGTGTGTGTGTGTGTGTGTGTGTGTTGTCTTTGTAATCATCCTTGAACACAGAATAAATGATACCCTTTGGGAGGTGTTCATATAGTCACCCCTATGGTGCTTCCTAGAGGGGCCTGCCATCCTCCTCAGAGCATGGTGGGGTGAGCATGGGCACACACAACCGGATGTCAGACCACAAGCAACATTGCTGAGAAATTCACGGAGGAAGCCACAGGAGAAGATCAGTGGAACTCTGACTGGGAGCCTATAGAGGATGGAGCTTTTTCTATGATAACCTAAACCACTTAAAAATATTAAAGAATGAACATTTGAATAGAGGGCCAAACTACATGGCAGAATGATTAATGACAGAGACATAGAACAGAAATGATCGGATCATGATTTTGGAAATAGAATACTGTATAACTGACCTAATATTGGAAAGATTTTTCTAAAATGAATATTGAGCCTATTCCTAACTCAAGTTATAATGCTTTGGATCCTTTACACATTTTGTTGGCAACATTACAGTATTAAAACTCCATATATATGGTATGTCACAGAATCTCCCTTATACATTTTTCTCACTTTGAATACAGCTGCACACATCTTTAGAAGACATCGCTGACATTTATATACTTTTTCTCTTAACCTGAATTTCGCTGACATTGTTGTGGGAAAAAATATTGGTGTTTAGGTCTTATGAACAGTCCATGATTGTTTATTAGCTAATGTTTCATCTTCTTTGCCTTGGCAGGTAAGTATCTGCCCTCCTGCTTGTTCAGTGTCATTGATGTCCATTCATAATTAGTATTTCATATAATAAAGGGCTTTCCTCCCTAAAACTCAGGACAGTCTCAATTGTGCCAGGTCACTGAGACAACACTGAATTTCATTATCTGCTACTCTCTTCTGAGGGAGCAGGGAACTAGAAAAGATTGTCAATCTTAAACACGATGCCCTTTGAATGACCTTGAAGGTATTATTTTTCCTACTGCGGTGGTGGCATACTGTGTGCAGGATACGAAGGGAACCAGCAGAGACATTGGCAAACAGAGCAAGCCGTGAGGCCGTGCTGTGGAGCAGCATATCAGCAGGAGGGAAGGGATATTCTCCTGCATTCACCCGTTGAGGCCATCCTGTGTCATCCTCAAGTCTTACATATTCTGGCTCTGCTGTTTCAATTTAATATTTTTTCAGTGAGCAAGTTATATTGTGTACTAATAAAAACATGAATTTTAAAAGAGGCACAAATGTTCACTTTGGGAGGCGGGTGGATCATTTGAGGTCAGGAGTCTGAGACCAGCCTGGCTAAGGTGATAAAACCTCATCTCTACTAAAAATACAAAAATTAGCCTGGCGTGGTGGCGTGCACCTGTAATCCCAGCTACTCGGCAGGCTGAGACAGGAGAAGGGCTTGAACTCGGGAGGCGGAGGTTGCAGTGAGCCTGTAGCAGGGGCGGCTGCGAGAAACGGAGCTCGGAACACCCAGTGGGGAGGAAGACGTTTATTATTACGGCCGGGAGCTGGGCGATGATTTGTCTAAACCCAGCTCCTCTAATAAAGGAAGGTTTTGTCTTTATAAAGGCTTACACTTTAGATATTACACGTGAAAGAATCTTAGGTTTACAGCCTTAGAAATCACGAGCAAAAGGGTTTTTGGATTTACAGCTTTAGGAACCACATATGAAAGGGTTTTGGGTTTGCAGTTTTAGGAATCACACGTGAAAAGGTTCTGGCCTCCAGATGGAGGTTTGATCTTGTTTAAGTAAAAACTGTCTTCCAGAGAGTTTCCTTAATACCAAGCCTGTTATTTATAGGAAGGTGATTCAGGAGGCGCCAGTTGGCCAGCCTTTTCTTCTACTGAAATGCAGTGTGGAAGTCGAAGGGGGAGTTGATCCCAGATGCCTGGGTCTCCTTCCTCAAGCTGAGATCAAGCTACTTGTGCTCCAACCTGGGTGACAGAGCAACTCCAACCTGGGTGACAGAGCAACTCCAACCTGGATGACAGAGCAAGAGTCCGTACCAAAAGAAAAAAAAACACGTTGGAATTTTGATTTTACCATTTATTAACAGTTTGAGTTTTGAGAAGTTAGGATACTTCCATGGACACCTACAATCTTTTAAAAATACACTTTAAAAATAATTACAAATGCTCTTAGAAAATGATTAAGCACCCCCCAAAAAGGGATGACAAGTCTCTCTGGATTCCACTCCAGACAATAAACACAGTTGAGCTTGGTGTGAATACTTCCAGTAGTTTTTCTTGCCTACACCTGAACTCGCTTTAAAATTAGGTTAGAGCATACATATATTTACTTTTAATTCAACTTCATTTTTACTGACTGTATCTTAGGAATGTACTGTTATTTCACTAATTAGCTATTGTTTCACATAAATGCACAGATATACACACATCAATGACTTTTTCTGCTAAACATATTTTTTCCAAGTGGTTTTCTCCAAATTTATGTCCATAATTGTCATATATGACTAGTGTATAATAGATGCCTATTGCTGCATATTTTGGTTCTTTAAAGAATGTATGCTTTTTTGATAAACAAAAATATTTCTCGGTTGCTATAATTTGCCTTTCATTGATTAATAATAGGATTGGACTCATTTTTGTTTGTTTACCTACACTAATATTTCTTACTGTGTGAATTTCATGATTGTGGCTTTTACCTATGTTTCTATTCTTAAAAAATATTTTTCTTATTAGTTTGTTAGAGTTCTTTATGTAACAGAATTAATGTTTCCATGTCCTGCTTTCATTTCAGGGATGATGAAGCAAAGATTAGGAGCCTTCTTCTTGCAGAACTCTAATTTATTCATTGCTTTTCTGTAAAAGGCAGAGAGGATTCAGGAGAGTGACTTTAGTCAGAAGTTTGTATCTTTTTTTTTTTTTTAATGGTCCTTTACTCTTTAAACAAACAGCATTAATGACGGGCTGCAATCAGCTCTGGCTTTATAGCTTTTTGTTGGCAAGGTTTCTTTCTTTGGTTTGTTTCCGACCTACGCAAACTTGGAAACTACTTTTCAGAGGTGGGGACAAAAATGAGGTGGGTCAGTGGTTTTGTGGATGCAATCCTTTCCTGCTTTTTTTCCAAGGTGAAGTGACCTGACTTTCTCTATAATATGTAGGATGATTGACAGTAATGGCATCCAATTACGGCAGTTTCTCTCATACAGGGTACAGAGGGCTGGACTTCTTTCCTACTCTAATGGAAACATTATAATAAACATGCATGATGAAGATATTTTTGTCATACAAAACAAGCTATAACTATTTTTTTATCTCATACTTTCATTCTTTCTCTCTCTGTTATAACTTATACATAGGCCTGTGGCATCATCATCCCCCATGCCAGTTTTCCAGGATTTTCTTTTTTCTGGATAAAGGAAGAATGTTTTTAATTTGGAAAATGACCAAAGCATTTTCAGGCTCAGACAAGCTTTGTCTGGGTTCTCTGGCACAGTAAATTGGAAATAACATTTTTCAGTGTATAATTTCCCATTTACTTTTGTTAATAGTGTAATTCCCCACAATCTCATTGTGAATATTTTCAAATATCCAGAAGTAATGAACTAATACAGTGAATACTTCTGTGTCCTCTACCTGTCTTCACTGATTGTTAACCGTTTTTCATATTTGTTTGATTTGTTCTCCATGTATTTCTTTAAACCATTGGAAAATAAACTGCAGAAATTATATATCCATAGGAATATTCAGTTTTCTGCATAAACACATATCATTGCTATCCTTATATCCAGTCCAAATATAGTATTTTTGACATACATACATTCATGTTTTAAAATCATCAAAGCTACTAGTATTTTCCTTTGAGTTTCCTTTCTTTGGTGATATGCTTTAAAAATTTCTCTACCTCAAGAATTAAAAATATTTTGTTATACACGTCTGCATTCTTGTCCTTATGTGATCTTTCCTCCATTTGGATTTCTGATTTATCTATATCCATTTGGTTGCATGTTCTAAGGTAAAAAATCCAATTTTATTTTTTCCATACTCTTAGATGATTATCTTAGTACAAGTGACCAATTCGTATTTCCTCTACTAATTAAAAATGAGATATTTCTAATTTATAAAAATTTATGAAGTATTTGGGTCTCATTTCATGACCCTGTCAATTCCTCTACCAGCAATGCACAGTTACAGTTTCGTAGCTTTGTCTTAAGTTCTAATGTTAGATATCCATTATGCCCATCCCCCAAATCCCTGTCAATTTCTATCTCTATTCCTCTCACCACCTTCAACCTAGTTTGGTCCTACTTTTATGTAGTGACTAGGCATTCTTGAATACAAAATGTCAGTCGTATCTGCCATGCACAAAATGTTGGGAGTACCCACATTTACTGTGACAACTGAAATTGCCTACATGAATTTCCAAAGTGCCACCTAAGGGGTCCAGTGAGATCACTTAGTTGGAGGCTCATTTTATTTAAAATGTCATTAAGCATCATTTCATTAAGCAATGTCGTTCTGAAATAAAAGCTGAATCCTTTGGTTGCTTACACCAAAGCACATTTGTACTCCCTAAAAAATATTAATCATTCCAGATTTGTCTTGCTCATCAGCACCTATTACATACAGGGTCTGACAGTTGGTGTGTATTCAATAAACATTTATTAAGTGGCTAATGAATAGAAAAACAATATATAAACTGCATTTGAAAATAGACTTTTGGCAGCAAAAGTCTATACTATCTAAGTAATGTGTGAGAGCTATATAGAACAATTTAAATTATTATAAAATATAAAAGAATGCTTGAATTAATTGAGAGAAGCAAATTGTTTATGGCAGAAAATATCAAATATTATGAAGACATTGTTTTCATGAATGTAAATGGTTTATTGGTTTAATGCAATTTGGATTTTCTAATTTTATAACATTAAAATAAAACTATCATTCAATAATTCTAAAAATCTTTGAAAAATAAACAGATGAAACTCACCAAGGAATGTTAAAAAATTAACCCTGCAAAATGGCAGTGCCAGAACCAATAAATAAAATATTTTAAGGAAGCAGACCCCAAAGAGCCCTGTTGTGCGCCTGAGTACTGAGCCTCAAACACAACAGGAAGGCAGAGCCCGTCTAGCGCACAGCTTTGGAAAAACTGAACAGGTATCTGGAATTTTAAAAGATAGATGCTTAACTCTCATCACACTAGGAAATGATTTTTAATATGGAATAGTGAGCTAAGTATTAAAGGTAATAAACATTTTATTTATTATTTACCTCCTTCCTTCTAATGAAGTAGGTAAATAGGAAAGGGTGACATTGAAGCACAGGGCACCCTGCTGCCATGGCCGTGAACTCGAACTTTGAATCATGATCTCTGTTCTAGACTCAGACCTAAATCTGACCTTAGACGTTGATTTTGGACGTGTATTTTGGGTCTAGATCAGGACCTTGGATCTGGATCTGGCCAAAGAAATTGGGAAAGGACCTTGGAACTGGGCCTCTAAACTTCAATTTAAACTTCAAATCTGGACTTCTAACTTGCCCGTGAACATGACTATGGATGTAGATCTTGGACCTGGACTTCATATTTGGAGATGAATCTTGGACTGGATTTTTGACTTTGCACTCAGAACTTGATAATGAAATTCAGATGTTATTTCTAGACCTCAGACCTAGAGATGTTTCTAAATAGGCCTCAGAGAGCTAGAACTGGAATGTGCACATAAGCATCATTCCCTGGACCTGAACCTGGGCCTCACGCATGGAGGAAGACTTGGACAATGAAACTCAGAGTTGGACCTTAGACATGGATATGGACCGGGGCTTCAGACTTCAATCTGAACTGTGGACCATGACTTTGACTTTGGACCTGGGCATAGGACCTCAGCCTTGGGCCTGGATATGTCTAGAACCTTGAGTCTGACCTTTAATTTGGTCATAGTCATAGACTTGAGACTTGGATCCAGATGTCTAAAGTCTCTCTTGGACCTTATACCTGGACCTGGACTCAACCTTGGACCTGGAACTTGTACTTAGAACTTGATCCTCGATCCACACTGTGGACTTGAACCCTGAATTTGCCCTAGATGTTAAACACGAATTTGTAATTGTTTCAACCTGTACTTTGGAACTGAACTGAGACCTGGATTTTGGACCTATTTCTAGGACCTTGGAGGTCAACCTTGTAACTGCTTCTTACCATGGGATCAGGCAGTCAGATCTGAACCTTAGACTTGACACGGGACTTAATCTTGGACATGGATGTTGGCTATAAAACTTGGATCTGGGATTTCAAGTTTCTTGGATATGACCTAAAACCTGAAATTTGGGTCCATATCTTGCATTTGACTATCAAGCCTGGAACTATACCTGGACCTAGCGTTTGAGCCTGGATCTTATACTCTGTACCACAACTTGATCCAACTGTGCATCTGAAGTTTACTGAAAATATTATATAATAAAAAAATAAAAGAGGTACTGAATGGATTCTGTGCCTCTGCGGTACTGGCCCCAAATTGACATCTGCTGAAATGCTGCACTGGTAAACCTTTATGGCCTTAATCTATACTGGACCTCAAATAATTATTATAGTTGGGGATCCCACTAAATTTAAGTAAGTTATCCTATACTTGGAGACCTCAGTACGTTTAAATAAGATATCGTCTATAGTCTTAGAGGAAATGCAAATATAAACTAGAAGAAACATAGGTATGCCACAACTTAACAATCAGAACTATTGCTTTGTCCAAATTCCCCAAGGACATTGTGCCAATTGTCTTAAAATATCCCATAGCTGGCTTGGATACTCTGACCCAATGAGGAATGCATTGGAATTAAATTCAGTCTTCGTCACTTAACAATTGCCATAATAGAATGTGACCCTATGGGTTTGTTCCTATCTATCATAATTGTTACCACATCACCAAATAAATTAAATCAGGACCTTCAAGGATCGAAACCCACTATAAAAGTCCTATTTTGGTTCAATTTAGCCTATTCTTAAACCTGGAAAAAATGAATTGTGTCTCACAGTGAGTAATGCCATGGGTCTACCCATTATGATCCCCGTAATCAATATTATTAAAATGACTGACTTCATCCAATGAGCAGCTGGAAAACAGCTTGCAGTCATAGCTTTGGCTTGTATGTTCTGTTCTGCACCTGTTGCAACAGCCTCTTGGAGGCCTTCACCTTCACCGATACAATGCACCATTACCCAGCTGCCCATGGGGTACCTGGACAGCCTGACCATCACACTGCCTGTGTTTGTCCTGACCATCACACAGTCTTTGTCCCAACCATCATACAGTTCTGTCTTGCAGGAAAGATCTTAGCTACAGCCACCTTCCTCCAGGAGCATAGGTGTGATGTTGCATTGCTTTCTTCTCCTTCTCCAAAGAGATTCATCTGACACGCTTATTTAGGACATACAAATATTCACAAAGGAGTTCACAGAAAAGGATGAACTACTGTCCCACACACAGAATAAGACCCTTCCACCTTCGGAAAATGTTTGGGCTTTCTTTGATCATTTGAGGGCCACCTCATCCTTGACACTGTCAAAAAACAACAATTGACCCTGCCAGCCTGCACAATGTTAGAACATTTGACATCTTTTAGGATTTTCCGGGTTTGGGTTTCATTTACATTTTAACTAAGAGCATTTATTCTGCCACTGGCTAATTGACCCACTTTGAATGAGGCCTCCTACAACAGAAGGCTCTAGTAGATGTTCAAATGGCAACAAAACAGGCACTCCCATCAGGGGCCTCCGGAGACTCCTTCATTGTAGAACTTTTGCAACCTCTTTTGCTGTCTCCTGGAGTCTGGCCGGAATGGCCAAAAGTTGCTCTGGGCTCCTGCCTGCCTGGGCCCCTTGCTTTATGCCATTAACTATATTATGGCTGCACATTGGGTTTTTCTGGGCGAAGTCTCTCACGGGCCCTGAGCTTCCCACTATCCCTTGGGTCATGGAGGAAGTACCCTGCAGGCGTGGCATGGCATGGCCACTGAAACCTTGCTGAAGGAAAAATGATATTTTTTAGGATAGGGCAAGATCTGCACCATCTGGCATATCAGCTTTTCAGGAGAAAACGGCTTCCCTTGTCCTCAGTCACTTGCCATATAGCCCTGGAGGAAATCATCCCTTTCTTGGGCTCATTGGTCACCTGGGGGTCCCTGAGTGAATAAGAAAGCAAGCTAATATACTTTATGGATGGCGTCACCAACATTACACATGCCGGAGCCTGTTGAGAGCTGCTCCTGACCATCCCTTAATCAGGGTCTCAGGTGAAGTCTGGGACTGAATGTTCAACACAATTGGCTGAACTTCAGGTGGGCATTTTAGCACCGATGCTCTGTCCCACAACCACCCTTGCTGCACATTCTTATAGATCCTTGGCCATTGTCCATGATCTGGCCATCAAGTTTCGCCAATGGCACCAAAAATTCCTTTTCTAAGAACACGACCTTGGGAGTAAAGAACTTTTAGAACTTCTTGCCTCACAACTATCAACAATATAAACCAAGGTCATGCTTGTCTCAGCAAATGTAATCAACAATTCAGGTGCTCCCTAGCCCTCTCAACAGTGAGATATTATTGACTGACCAACATGCTCAGTTCACTTTTAAAAATATACAACGTTGGGCTCTTGAACATGGCGTTCAACAGAAATGTTATCTCCCTTACCAGACTCAGACTATGGGCGTCATAAAACATCATAAGGGCATACTTAAACACGTTAATTCAATTATGTGAAATGTGGCACATTTTGGCCATCAGTCATTCATCAGGTGTGAATTACAATGAAAAGCCTTATGCCACTTTTAATGTCTGAGTGACTCAAGCCCAGCCCTCCCTCTTTCCCACTTGTCTCGTAGATTGGAAAGCTGATTAGAAATCCCACACGCTCCTCCCTTGGCATTGGCAGAAAATTGAGACCACGAAAGTCCTGGTCCATGCCCTGGCCCCACCCCCAATCACAATAAAGCCCCAAGCCGCTTGCTCCTTCTTGCTCTCTCAGCTTCTTCGGGACCATCCGAGATGCCTTTCCTGCATCCCCAGAAAGCCTCACTGTGTGAATAAGAAACTTTCCGTACTCTTTTGGTGAGCCTGTTGCATCAGCAGTGTTGACATCTGTTCTGTGGAGAGTTGATCCTGTGCTCACAAAAGAAAACCACAGATAAGGTGCAAATCCCAGATCATAGCCAAAGGCACAGCACCAGGGCTCAATATGTAGGACTAATTTTTAGTCCCAAATTCTGGACAAATCCAGGTCCAAGTTCCATTTTCCATTTCAGGCCCAGGTTCAAGTCCAGGGTCTGAAATGGAAGATCACGATCCAGGTCTGTGATTTTATTTCCAGGTCAAAGTTCAGACCCAAGACCTGAAGTCCAATTCTAAGGTCAAGGTCCAGGTCCAATTTCCATGCCTCAGGTTGGGTTTGATGTCCTGATGGGAGCAAAGTCCAAGATCCAGTTTCAAGATCCAGGTTCTGGTCCACTCTCCAGATCCAGGTTCAGACACAAGATACAGATTCAAATATAAGGTCTATGTCAAAGGTCCAGGGTTGAGGTTTGCACCCATGGTTCTGGTACCAGGTTTAATCTCTCTTTTCAAGGTCTAAGTTCAGCATATTTGAAGGTCAAGGTCCAAGTTTCCAGTCCAACATTTATGAGAAAAGTTAGTCTAGGTTGAGATCTAATGTCAAGGGTCAAGTGCTTATCTGAAGTAAGAGAGCCAATTCCACCCAGGAGTAAAGTCCAAATCCAGGACACAAGTTCAAACTTTATATGGGAAGTTCTGGTCTAAGAGCCACATCCCAAGTATGGTTCCCAGACGGAGTTCCATGTACAGTCAGGTCCAATGAACTGAAAAACTCCAGTGTCTGAATTCACCCCCTACCTACCTGCTCACTATTTACATCCCACCCCAAACCCACTCAGAGGTGACACTGTCATGCAAGCTCACTACCTTCCCCTCACTCTCCACAACCCACTGCACATCCACCCATGACCTACCCACCTCTGCCTTCCAAAGTGCTGGGATTACAGGCAGGAGCCACCATGCCCAGCCTTAAAATAGCTATCACATTTCATTTATTCTGTGTTATCTTAGCACCTTGTTAATTATTGCTTTGAAATAATTCAAGATATTCATGCAGTCTGGAAGCAAGTATTTCCAGAAATTGGCATAACTGTGTATTGTTTATGAATTGTGGACCAAAAATAATTGTAAGCAACAAGAAAATCTGTGTGATAGTTTTTGCAATATCACTATTCAAAAACATAAAGAGTTCATATTTTTAGCTTTTAATCAGTACATACTAGGCAGATGAGTAAGAGCGATGGGACACCTGGAGACACAATGCTTATTGAAACTCCAGGATGAAACCCTGGAGCAGGTGTGTTGTGAATGAATTACAAAGCAAATGCATGAATCACTACATCACACAACTATTGGACACATAAAAAAGATTCCAGCAGGTGCAGGAGAAAGCAACGAATCTTTCTGATCTATTTTGTCAAACTGAGGCCTTATGTCATGTTTTTAGAACACTTGTAGAGAAAACCAATTCTTCTTACCTTGAAAAGAACATTTCAGCTTTTGTTTTACACCTTTGATATAAATCACTAATATTAGAATTTCCTCTGATAAATTCTTCTGAAAATGACTAAATCTTTTAAGTGAAACCAATTTTCCAAATCTGTTGATATGTATTAGAGACTGAGGACCTGTTCTTCTACATTACCATTCTATAATTGTGAGCATTAGATCCTAAGTTACATACTAAACCAAAGGTTAATTGAACTTAAAAGATTATATTATCTCTTGCATAGAAAGAACTGCATGGGAGTCAGGAATACAATGACTTGAGCACCCCACACCCCCGCTTTTATTGAGACTAAGTCTCCCCCTGTTGCCCAGGCTGGAGGGCAATGGCACGATCTTGGCTCACTGCAAACTCCACCTCGAGGGTTCAAATGATTCTCCTGCCTCAGCCTCCCAAGTAGCTGGAATTACAGACACCCACCACCAAGCCCAGCTAATTTTTGTATTTATATTAGAGACGGGGTTTCAGCATGTTGGCCAGGCTGGTCTCGAACTCCTGACTTCATGATCTGCCCTTCTCAACCTTCCAAAGTGCTGGGATTACAGGTTTAGACCACTGCACCCAGCCTTGAGGCCCTTTTAAAAGCAAACGTTTTGGCCGGACACAATGGCTTATGCCTATAATCCCAGCACTTTGGGAGGCCAAGGTGGGTGGATCACAAGGTCAAGAGATCGAGACCATCCTGGTCAACATGATGAAACCCCGTCTCTACTAAAAATACAAAAATTAGCTGGGCATGGCACGCACCTGTAATCCCAGCTACTCGGGAGGCTGAGGCAGGAGAATTGCTTGCACCCAAAAGGCGGAGGTTGCAGTGAGCCAAGATTGCGTCATTGCACTCCACCCTGGGTAACAAAAGCAATAAAGAGGACTTTAAAAAAAAGCAATCGTTTTTATATAAATGGTGTTCAAAAGAAGTTCCTTCCATCAATTTGACATTGCACAATCTGCGAGGAAGAGGGAATGAATAAAGAGGACTTTTATGGGACCCAATTGTCCTGATAAATTGTCATCTAGTAGTTTGGATCTTCTCAGGAAAAGTTTGTCTAAATGTTATTTACCATATGGACCAAGATCCTCAAGGAAAGAAATAAATAAGATATTAGTAAATTTATTCTAAGATAGTTAACCAGAAAATGAAAACAGAAGGAAGCTCTATTTTTAATGTCTGGGTTAAGCAATTTTTCTTTAAAACAATTTCCATTCCTAGGTGGAGGGAAAAGACTGTCTGGGTTCTACTCTTTATGTTTTTGAACTCTTTATGTTTTTGAATAGTGATATTGCAAAAACTATCACACAGATTTTCTTGTTGCTTACAATTACATGCCTCTCTTAATCGATACCAGGCTCCTGAACAATTCCTAATAATACACTTCAACAGTATGTCTTAGGACAGGAAAAATAAATGGCCAATATTTAAATGTTTTAAAAAATTATTTGTTTTTAACATAGTTGATCACATGACAAGAAGATGTTTTCTAATACTAAGTAATTTTTCAACATGGAATCTCTAAGTTTTCTCACTATTGACAGCTGTGATCACAGTATGTCCAAAATGCGGCTTTCCAGCAAACTGTAAGAGCACAGCTCTGCCCACATGCTGTGTGAGTGTGCATGAGACTCCCACAAGAGAAAAAAAAAAGAAAGAGAGCAGTTCTTGAGTGACACACTAAACTCACATGAATGCCAAGCCTCCATGTTTCACTCACAAGTAGTTTCAAACATATAAGTACAAGGTAGAGGTTGTGGTTTAAGATCATGAGTAGCTAACAAAGCTGAATTGTCCTTTCCTAACTCCCTGTTAAAAGAGTTGGATGGATGGATGATGAATGGATGGCAGATAGATAGATGGATAGATGTAGAAAGAGATAGGATTACTGAATACTTAAGAAAGTATCCATAGGGAACTTAGGACAAATTACAAGTGGGTGTGGGGTAGGAAATAGAAAATGGTGATGGGGCAGGGGGTTGACAGTGAGCAGCTGTGGAATTGTGAGAACAAGTGGGTGTGAGGTGTGTGGGAGATAGTGAGTGGTGTGGGCAGGGACAGTGAGGAGGTAGCTAAAGAGTGAGTAGGGGGCAGAAGCAGGTAATGAGTGTGTCTAGGACATGAGTAGATAATGGGTGTGTGAGTGTTCACAGGGTAATTATCTCCAACATACTAACACTCTGGTAAGTCATTAAAGGATTAAATTAAGTTTCCTTTCTCAAAGAATAAAGGGGTTGCCTTTTTTTTTTTAAATCCTTGAGTTATCGCTTTGGTTAAATGAATGACTAATTTTACAATGAGCTGTAATCCTATTTTGTGATATCAAGCATTTTAAACCTTTGATATTTACAAACTCTCCAAAATCAAATGATAAATTGTGTCTTTTTCAGACTTAATTAATCCTTTAAGATATCGGGTTTCCTAAATTCCAAAAGTGACATATTTGGCTTATTTGGCATAAAAATCATATGGAAAGCATTGTAATGTTTGGCTTTCTTTCAACTGTATATGTATAAATATATTATTGGTATGTGTTTCGAAATTATGGGAAACTCCCATAATTCTGATATGACTTAATATATGCTATCAGTAATAATTATAACTGTTATGTTAAATTATTGTGTGCCATAGAGTTAACAAATTTCCTTGTCAATTGTGTCTTTGACTATGGCTGCCCTAAAACTTTTTGTCATCCATGAACAATTGTTGTCTTGATTTGGTCCTCTTTGGAAGGTGGTTTTACAATCAGCTGTAAAACTCTAGTAGGTGTTCTTGAATGCAGGGTTCTGATAACTTTGGAGATTGTGACATTAGAATGGAGGAAAAACTTTCAGGACTCTCATGGAGAGCTGGGATGTCCGTGAGTATCATGTAGAACAGGAGCTAACTGAATGGACTGAACTAATAAAAGACTGAAGTAATCTTTTTTGACTTTTTTAGCTTAAAATATTACTGATCCTTTGTTTTCTTTTCCACAGTCGAGAAAACTTTTCTTTTGAGCTACTTGCAGCCTGTAGCAATTGAGTAAAGTATACTCCTGGAACAAAATTTGGAGCATATTTATTTCTCTCTACATGATTTATCCAGAATTTGGAAACTATTTGTGAGTACTCTTAACTTATGACAATGTATAGTTATTTGCATAAGTACAATAAGAGTATTTTCTTTTGCAACAGGACACCACTGGAGAAACTGGTTATTTTACCAAGCTTTGACTAGAATGGTGTACTTTCCTTTAAGGAATCAAACTTGACTTACGAGCCAATAAAAGTCCCTTGGAGAAACTGGCCTTATGCCTTGTCTATAGAATTCCTGTACAGGGTTCCTGACCTGTGGTAAGTAAAGAATGTCACTTTCTGACAGGCCCAGGAGCCTCAAGTTATCTTGGGACCTCAAGGGGAGAGGAATTTACACAACTCATAGATTTTTGAGGGTACAAATCCATGGTGGGGCTTGGCTTTAGTGGATCATCTGAGGCCAGGAGTTCAAGACCAGCCTGGCCAATATGGTGAAAACCCATCTCTACTAAAATTAAAAAATACAAAAATTAGTCGGGCATGGTGGCGGGCACCTGTAATCCCAGCTACTTGGGAGGCTGATGCAGGAGAATCACTTGAACCCAGGAGGTGGAGATTGTGGTGAGATGAGATTGTGCCACTGCACTTCAGCCTGGATGACAGAGCGAAACTCCATTTCAAAAAAAAAAAAGAAAGAAAGTCTTATCTGAGATTCCTTCCCATAGTTACCTTTCTTTTGTGATGAAAACACTTGAGATTTACTGTCATAGCAAGTTCCAAGTATACAATCCAGTATTATTAACTAAAGTAACCATGCTGTACATTAGATCCCCAGAACTTAATCATCTTTTTTTTTTTTTTTTTGAGTCAGAGGCTCTGTCACCCATTCTGGAGAGCAGTGGCATGATCTTGGCTCACTGCAACCTCCACCTGCTGGGTTTCAAGCAATTCTCCTGCCTCAGCCTCCTGAATAGAGGGGATTACAGGTGTGCGCCACCACGTCTAGCTAATTTTTGTATTTTTTTTTTTTTGTAGTAGAGATGGGGTTTCATCATGTTGGCCAGTCTGGTCTTGAACTCCTGATCTCAAGTAATCCACCCACCTCAGCCTCCCAAAGTGCTGGGATTACAGGCCTAGCCAGAATTTACCCATCTCATAACTGGAAGTTTGTACCCTACAACCAACATCTCCTCATTTTCCCACTCAATATTTTGGGCCTTTTCCCCAGAGATTTGGCTCAATAGGTCATGGGAGGGCCCATGAATCTGCATTTCTAACATGCTTACAGGTAGAATTGATGTTCCTCTTCCAGGGACACCATTTGAGAATCAGTGCTCTGAATCAAACACCACCTAGAGGGAAGGATCCCTGCCTGCTTTTTTCCCAAACCCGTGCCAAACCCAGTTTCAACTTCCTTTTCTTCTCCTCAGTTCATTTGGGTTGCTGAGGTGCCAGTATCCCAACGACTCACATCAGACTGCGGGTGAAAAGGCTGGAACGAAGCCCACCCTGATGCTGATATTGCCTTTCTGTAACATCCCTTTGTCATGGAGCCTGTTTTAAGTTTAACTTTTAGTTTACTCTCTAAAGAGGCGTACATGTTCATCAGATTAAGTCGGAAGCTGAAATAGATTTGAATGCGCTGAGTCTTCCTCTCTGTTTTCTTAACGCATTTTTACTGAATCTACAATGTGAAATAGGACTAAATAAAGAAATCTGCCCCAAGTAGCTTCTGCCTGCAAGGCACACTCTTGACTGCCTTAGTGGTTCGAATTTAATAAAATGGGTACACATAAGTCTCTTGAAACTTTTTTTATTTCTCCTCTCGATTTGAAATGTCAGAGTACATATAAGATAGAGTAAAAATAATATAAAGCTAACATCATAGAATGGAGGCATATGTCACTAAAAAAAATCTGATATAAAGCTAACATTATAGAATGGAGGCGTGTGTCACTAAAAAAATCTGATATAAAGCTAACATTATAGAATGGAGGCATATGTCACTAAAAAAATTCTGATATAAGGCTAACATTATAGAATGGAGGCGTGTGTCACTAAAAAAATCTGATAGTATTTTGTTGGTCACATTGTCAGCTGTGGGGAATTTTAGCCAGCATCTCATCAGCAGTGAAAGGCAGGAAACAGCTATGAGGTTTGCTGAGGTAGGATTTCTTGTGTTTCTTCTTGAGGACAGATAAACAGGGACTTTGATGACTTGGGACTTTTCTTTCATCATTCATATGGTGGGAAACATATATAGAACAGCTGAAAAAGGTTTAAAATTAGAAAGCGAGGTGGTTTATTCACTGATTCACATTTCTGATGCAAAAGAAACAAAAATTTCTAAATAGTTCTTAGGCCAATGAGGAAATTAAAAAATATAATTATAGCTTACTGAGAAAATGAAATTAACGAGAAGGCTATCTAAAAAATGTATGGGATTTGGTCAAACTCTAAAGCCTGAAATAATTTTGTTTTTAAAATGAGGGATGAATTAAGTGAACCAAGTAGTCAATTGTGTGAGTTAGGGTGGAGAAGCAGCTTCTGAGTAGGGTAGCAAATTAAACTCATACTTTGATGCCTACCACAGCTTTGACCCCAAACTGTGTAGACAAGATATAAAACAAGAGAAGACAGGAACGATGTCGATGGCAAAGGGTGCTGGCTTGTGGAGTCTGGGCTCAGCAAGGGCAGGGGCTGGGCACCTGTGAGGTAAGAGAAGGAAGAGCGTCTACCTGAGGTTGACGCAGGTGAGAAGTGAGTTGTCTTGCTCATGAAAAAGGAATCAAATCAAATGAAGCCTGGTTTACCAATTCATGGAAAGATTTTGGCCTAGGAAGAGAGTTTGACAAAGGCATAGCTTCATGTCCACGTGTGACCACATCTCACTGTCTTTAACATCAGTGTGGACTAGGATTCCTAACACTATCTGTTTCTACATTTATATCCGAGGGACCAGCTGGAGGCAAATACAAAGTATCTACACAGGAAGAGAGAAGCAGAGAGAACAAGAAAGGCAAAATCAAATCAAATCAAAACAAAATGAAAAACAGCTTTTCCTGCAACGCACCCATGCAAAAATGTATAAAATCCCCAGAACTTAGCCATCTTATAATGAATTAAAATATTTAATTTGAAAATTAAAAGAAAATATATAATTATAAAGAGACATAGAAAAAACAAAAATGAAATACTAAATTTACTGCAGATAAAATTTTCTGGTGCAGACTAACAAATATTTGCAGTAATGAAGCTGGAAACAGTCATTCTCAGCAAACTGACACAAGAACAGAAAACCGAACACTGCATGTTCTTACTCATAAGTAGGTGTTGAATGATGAGAACACTTGGACACATGTGGGGAACATCAAATATCGGGGCCCGTCAGGGGGTGGGGGACTAGGGGAGGGACAGCAGGGGTTGGGGGAGGGGAGGAATAACATCAGGAGAAATATCTAATGTAGATGACGGGGGTGGGGGATGGATGCAGAAACCCACCATGGCATGTGTATACCTATGTGACAAACCTGAACCGTCTGCACATGTACCCCAGAACTTAAAGTATAATAAATAAATACCTGCTAAAGGGGAATAGCATTCATGAAATGTGAACAATGATATGCTAAAAAAGAAAGAAAAATGAAAAGAAGATATAAAGAAGAATTAATGACAATCTTAAAAAAAAGTAAATAAGAGGGATTTTAGACTAGACACAGTTGAATAGCAAAACAGTGAACTAGAAGCTAAGACTGGGAAATTATCTCTAGAGCACTATTTAAAGAGCCATAACCAAAATCCTGAAAAAATAGAGATGTGGAGAATGAATTGAGAATCTCTCACATACGTTTGTTGAGGATTCCAGAAGAAGAGACTAGAAGGAATGATGAAAAGGCCATATTTTAAGAGAGAACTTTCAGTATTGAAGCAAACAACAAAAAATTGATTTTGAGACCTCAGATCAAGAGAGGGGCCTAAGCTCTCCAAACCAGATAAATAAAACATCCACACTTGACATGTAATAAAATGCAGACCATCTAGGAGATAAGAAAGTCTAACATGCATCTTGAGAGTAAAGACTAACCCGCCATGGATGAATCACAGGCCCTGGTCAGTAGGGCTAATATCTTCAGACAGCTGATGTAGCTCATTTCCCCTTTATGCTGGACAGACCAGCAAGGAGGGTGGCATAATTGCAAATTTAGTGTGTTCCCCCATCTCCCTTTAAAATATTTTCTGTGAAGGAACTCCTTTTCCTCTCTCAAAATTAACAGGCTTGTGGGGATGTTTCTGAGCACTCCTAAATTAATTAAAATTTGCATGGGAGCTTTAAGATACAAAAGAGGGCCTGGTGAGGTGGCTCACGCCTGTAATCCCAGCACTTTGGGAGGCTGAGGTGGGCGGATCACGAGGTCAGGAGTTTGAGACCATCCTAACATAGTGAAACCCCATCTCTACTAAGAATACAAAAATTAGCCAGGCGTGGTGGCATGCGCCTGTAATCCCAGCTGCTCAGGAGGCTGAGGCAGGAGAATTGCTTGAACCCGGGAGGCAGAAGTTGC